>NC_056744.1:1797653358-1797990696 GCF_019279795.1 Protopterus annectens
TGTCACCCACAAGCACTTTGAATACTCCACACAGCATGACTTTTATGACATTAAAGGCATTGTCCATGCTGGTGTGGAATCCACCTGAGACGCATCTCCCTGGACCGTGCTCTGTAAAAGAGACATAGAGGGGAAGCTCGGATTATGGGGAAGCTCCAGTGGTATGTGACCTAAGAATTGCAGTGACCTTCACCAAGAATGATGCCACACTGTCGATGACAAGATGATCAGCTTTAATAATTGGCTTAATGTCTGGTGTCATTCAAAGTAATCCTAGTAGTTCGTTTGGGATGCATGCTTGATGCTTCACGCTGCCTAGGCCCACAAAAGGACTGCCGTACCCCCTGACCTGGATATTGGCTAAGGCTCTCGCCACCCCCATAGTGCCTTTCATCCCAAGGCTCAAATTTAAACCTACCACCCTAGAAAACAAAAATGGGAAGATCCACCCAAAAATGCCGTTTCAATGCCAGAAGTCTAACCTCTTCCTGCACGCGACTCGAGGCCCTTCTCAGTATGGAAAACATCAGCGTTCGTGCTGAAACTGAAACCTGGTTCATACAAGCTCCCCGAGAGACCCAAGCCTATTAGGTTTTACTCATATCATGCTCCGCCCTAAAACCCGACCACTCCACAAAAGCGAGGGGGTGTACATCCATATTCGCGATACCACACCTCCAGGTTAGTGTGCAAATCTTACGAAGTTTGAAACCATCCAGGTGCAACTAACAATAGGCAAAACTGCTCTACAAATTGTAGCCAGCTACAGGCCACCCCTCTCAAACTCAGGTGAAGAACTTCTCACAGCCTCCTGATTCCCACACTCTCAATAAATGCCCCAAAACACCACTATAGTGGGTGACTTCAACTACCCGACATGGACTGGGGAAATGGCCATTCTTCAAGCTCCTAACTTTCTAGCTCCACGACCCTGGCCATCATAAATTAATGCCATGGAACAGCTTAGTCACTGTTCAAGCGTGTAGGAGAGAAATATAGCCAATCTCATTGTCACAAACATGGGGAAAGCTGTTAAAACAACAGAAGTATATCCTCATTGGTGAGATCCTTGACCATAAAAGGATCTCACTGGAGAAACCGTCAAACTCTACCCCACACAGACTATAGTGAAGAACTTCTAAAAAGGGACAATCTACTCAAGACTGGTGTGTAGTTAGGCTTCAAGGTGGAAACTTGTCAGAGGGAAAAAGGATAAATCCTAAGTTGAAGCTCTAAAAATGCCTTTATGAGTGGAAACCTCAACTACGAAAATCCCAAATAAAACTAAGACTCTTTCCCAAAAAAACGGCCCAGTCTGGTGGACTCAGCCCGCCATAATAAACTTCTTATACAGTCTCAAGAAAGTTATTACATGATAGAATCAAAAATAATAAAAGGGAAGTCACCCCTGATCATTATTAGTAAAAAATGCCAGCACTCAGGTGATCAATCTGGCCTCTATGGTAAAATTAAAGGGATTCGCATACCTGCGTTCTTTCGAAGTAAATCACAGGAGTGGAAACCTCGGCCTTGGCGTGAAAAATATGCAAGGCAGCTAGGGCAGACACGCCGGGACACCCCAAAGGAGAGATGCAATCTATTCCAGCCGGTCTGCCTCCCATATCTCTAAAATGGCGCAGGTGAAAGCCGCTCTCTGCATCACTAAAAACACAGCATCATGAAATTGGATTTGGTGTCCCCCGCTGTGTGCTACACGACCTGCCTGAGAACAAACCCGGCATATAAGGCAGCTGTTCTTCTCTCAGCCCTACCACAGGATAATGCGCCCAAGGAGTGGGCGTGACGCAACTGTGGTCCCACTCCACAAAGGTGGTTTCACGACCTTGGTAATTACCCATAAGCTTACCAAGCCTGGCCCCTGCAAAGCTAAGTGGAGAGGATCATAATGTGGAGCTCATAAACTGGCTGTAAGGGGACTTGTACACATTGACCCCACCCAGTTTGGTTTTGTCAAGGGAAGATCATGCCTTGAACTTGGTCGACTTCTTCACATAGTCACATGGGCCATTGATGAGGGAAAGGCAGTCCATACAGCCTACCTTGACCTTGCAGCAGCTTTTCTACACAATACCCCACTGGCTGACTAGAAAAACTACCAGCTTAAATGTAAAACCCATATGTCACAAGATGGGTTGCAAACTGGTTTAAGGGACAGAAAGTACAGGGTTAGAGTTGCCAAGCTACCATATGAATTTGCCGCGGTCACAAAACTGGCTGTAGTTAAAGGCTCCTCGGGGGACCCAAGGGTTCATTGTGGCCACTCCACTTCCTCAGAAGTTGCTGCCAGCCATGGGAGGGATTCTTTATTGACAAAGCTCTGCAGATGACTGCAATTCACATCCATAGTGGAAAGTGCATCGACACCGATATCCTTCAGAAGGGACTCCACGGAAACAGGGATTGGTGCCAGGAGCCATGGCCTGAAGTTAATTGCCAAAAATGTATAGTCATACTCCTTCGGGAAAAGACCTAAGGTCCCCTGCTCATCATATGGTGGCAATCCACTAAGCACAGAAGAGGCTATCACCGGACCTGGGGACCCAGCTGACAGTGGCCTTCTTTGACACTCACATTGCTAAAGTGGTTAGAAAGCTCCACCTCACTGCCCACCTGATCATGAAGGGATCTCTACATCCAGATCTAGTGAGGTCATTGTTGCCATGTCTTCATAATTTATCAGACCAATGATCGAAAGTACAATGCCCCATCCACCAAGGATATAAATAGGGACGGCTGGAGGGATACATTTAGATTTATCACCTGTGAGACTCCCCCATGCTGTGTGTGTACAAAACTCAAGCCCATGTGAGGCGCTGACTCTGTTCAAGAGAAATCTAGACCTGTGGATGGGAGATGCTGGACAGAGGCACAACAAACTAATGGGCACAGTATTTTTTCATATAAGGGTGCGAAGCCATAATTTGGGCTAGGCTTATAAATGCCTTAGGGCAGATAGCCTAGTATAAACCTATGAACCTATGAACCTATATATATATATATATATATATATATATATATATATATATATATATATATGTATATACATACACACACACACTCACAATACAGTGTGTGTGTATATATCCACCTACATATATGCTGATAAGATCTAATTCATATCACTGGCAGTTCAGAATATTAACTGTCAAAACACTGAGACAGGAGAATCAAAATGCTAAAACCTCAAAAAAAGAAAAATGGCAAAAGTATGTTTGCAAGGGGGACCCTCATTCCTCCCTCCATCTCACTGAATATAAATACCAGCTCGAAGATCCCACTACAGTGGGGGAAGGGACAGTCCCTGTTGAGTGTACATGTCAGTGTTTTCCCCTTTTGATGTTCTGACAGTCAATATTCTGAACTTTTAATAGTATAGAGTAGACTTGGGCGCGCACACACAATATGTGTGTGTGTGTGTGTGTGTGCATGTGTCTGTGTATGTACACATACGTGCGTATACACACAAGTACACAAGTTAATATCAGTACTTAATATCAGTACAGTGTGTTTTGTGGCCATAAAGTTGCAACAAATGTGCTATTTTAAAGAAAATGTGTTTTTTTTTTTTTTTTTCAGGTGAAAACTCCAATTCCATTTCTGCTTCGTGGGACCCTTAGGGAGTATCAGCACATTGGCCTTGACTGGCTAGTGACTATGTATGAGAAAAAATTGAATGGCATTTTGGCAGATGAGATGGGGCTGGGTAAAACAATACAGACCATCTCTTTACTTGCACATTTGGCTTGTGAGAAAGGTAAGTTGTTGTTTTCACCACTTTTTTCTAGATGGTTTGTCACCTTTTTGTGCACACCATTCCTATTCTGCATATTGTGTGGGATGGAGGTGCAGGGATTTGATCCACTGCAGCTACTTTCAGTTCAGAAGTATGTGTTGTAATGGTTTCTTTGTTAGTCATGGATACCAAACCACATAAACTTTTCTGTTGGGTATATTGTTAAAAGTTAAAAAGTGTGCTGGTGTTTTGATAGGTGCTTTACTGTGCAGATTGTCATCATTTTCTTTTCTAGGACTGCTGCAGTATGCATTTCATGAAAATATGTATTTCTTTTGTGGCCTATACTTAATGGGTTTATATGCATAAACACACAGGCCTTGACACCGATCTTAATAGAAGACCCATTGTCTAGTCCCTGTGTGAAAGTAGTTTGCTCTGCCTCTTTTTCAGTGTAGTGACAGTTTTTATGCAAGTAGAATAATGTACTTTATTCAAAATGGTTGCTTCGTCCATTATATTATTGCCTACACAGTGATATTAAGTAGGACTGTTCAGGTTCTTAACGTATCTTGTTAGCTGTACTGTCTTGAGCAGTGTATTCAATGCTGTAACCTTTTATGAACACTTTAGAACATTGTTGGCACTGTGAACTAGTGTTTTGTTACAGCCACCAAACTCAAGGGATGTATTCATCACCTTTTTTTTTTTCTCTCTCTGAAAGAACTTGGATAAAAATTACAACACCTCTACAGTGGGCAGCTGTTGGGATTTTTTTACGTCATATTCACAATTTTGACTTTTCTCTCCATCTTTATTTTATATGCAGAGATGTGTGGAAAATTTAATTGAGACCACTGTTGCAGTAAAAGTAATTACATGAGAAACTGGCCACGAGCCAAGTCCAGCCTGACTTTCTGAGCCCTAGAGGTCTGTTTATACAAAGTGTTAGGCCCCCCTCCAGTGCAGTTTGTGTTAATTGGGGGCAAAACATGGCACTTTGAGGAAGCTTTTCTTGTCTTGTTTTTTAAACACCTTTATTAAATTTTTATTACACAGGCACACAAATTTAATAGAAAAGAAGATGAGCCATATTAATGGTTTTCATTCATATGAATTATGTATTGTGTATATTTTTAGCAATCGTCATTCACTCCAAAAATCCATAAATTGCTCTGTTACTTTTTGTTTAAACATCAGTCTTCCTTCTGAACATTATTCTGCTTGTATTATTCCCTCAAATTACATGCATTTCTATGTACTTTGCTATTTCCCTTTTCTCCACTTCCACATTTATCTCTCTATCTCTGACAATATTTAGTACTTGGCCTTATTAATGTCAAGACAATTCAGATAGTGTCCCTGCTCAAAATAATTATTTTCGTAGCCATTTGCTGTCTCAGCAGTTTTAAGAGTACTCTCTGGGGAATTTTTTTTTACATCTGCCAACTTGTTACTCTGCCAAGGAACATGATGTCCTTCTATTCCACTGTTGCAATATTCTAGTTGCTTTACCCTTCTTCCAGTTAGCTTGTCCGGCCAGGTTTCCAAAGCTTTTTCAGTCCCTCTTGGTGCATCGGACGTCTGACATAGAGACAGGTACGTGGGCCATAAAGGTGACGTCTGCACGCACCAGTCCTCAGAACTTTTCAGCCGCTAGCCGTACGCGAGGTGTTCCTGATGCTTGCGGACATCGGATTAGTTTTGCATTTAAAAGATAAGTACCCCATTGAGGTCTTTTTTCTACAGCCCTTGTTTTTGATAGTCTGTTCATGTCTGGCAACTGTGGTTGTCAAATCCCCCACACCACCCACGACCAGTGTCTCTCTTGTTTGGGTAGGGAGCATGATTACAAAAACTGTGGCATCTGTAAATCATTCGTCCGCATGACCCAACCAACGTCTAAGACAGATAGCTGTCGGTATGGAAGCCGCCTCCAGTCCACCAACCGAACTGCCTAGGAAGATGGCCAAGTCCTTGCATCCTACGTCTTCCACTGCGCCTCCCTCTGCTGCTCCTCATCCTGTAGCCGCCATCAGCTTGGATGAGGACTCTGCATCTCCCTCCATAGATAAAGCTGGTACCTGTCAGGAGGCCGCACAATCTAGATGGGACATGTCCGGAGATGATGTAGCGGTGCCTGTTTCAGACACCAGGGGTGAACCAGTACTTTTGTTGGGCGATTTGGAACCGGCCTCCGCCACTCTTATGATCCCTCCCAGGCCTGCCGCCAGCCAGATGCCAGCTAGGTCGTACAAGAAAAGGCAAAAAAATAGACTTTTCTCCACCTACAGAGGCCTTACCTGACTGGCAGGCCTTCAGCCAGAGTCTTTACAATGCCTTACTGACCCTTAGGCCTTCCTCTGAGTTCGTCCCTGCGGCTCCCCCTCTCTTCAGTGCTAGACCTTCCATACCTGAAAGGATGGTCTCCAAGCCTGCAGAGGAAGAACTGTCTGATTCCTCTGAGGACTCATTATCGTACTCTTCCCAGAACTCATCCCCTCTAGGATATTGATCGCCTGAAGAGGCCTCTGTTGAGCCTGACTCCGCTGTGGAATACCTTACCTTCGGGGACACAGTTAATCTTATGAGAGAGCACTTTGTGGGAATGTTCAGGCATGTCTGAAGCACAGAAAAGATTTTATGACTTAACCCAAGTGGAGTCACCTAACCCCTCTCCTATCCCACCAGTGCAACCTGCCTTCCTGGATGCATTCTCAGCAGCATCCATTAATCCTGATTCCCAACCTCCTGCCCCTCGAAGGGCAGACGAATTATACAGTGTTCCTCACTCAGATAAATTTCTGATTGTGTCCCCAAGCAGTCCCTGCCACCATTTCCATCTATATTGACAGGGCATCTATACTTCTCCCTACTACCATTGTCTTACCTGCAGATAAGTACAGCAAGGCAATGGAGAGATGAGGGGAAAAGATTTATACCCTAGCCTTTAGTGGTCCAAATTACCAGTCCCACATGGGCAAGTACTATCTGGTCATTCTAGACATAGCCTCCAAAGAGCTTAATGATATGCCTGAATGTGCTGGTAAATCATCCTTGTCTTCCATGTTTGCCCATGTCTCTCAAGTGAACAAGCACTCCCTTAGGTGTGCATATGATGCAGCAGAGGCCTCAGCCAGGTCAGCTGCATCAGCATCTGTGCTCAGAAGGTATTCCTGGCTGCGCCTGCAGCCTTTCCCTGATGACTGCAGAGCCAAGCTCCTGGATGCCTCCTTGGACCATTCACCCATCTTTGGTGCGAAGGTGTCTGATATTTTCAAGTCTCTCCAACAAAAAGGGAGAGAGCTTCAAGACCTCAAACACCTCCTTGTATCTCCAATCCCTAAGTTCCAGAGAAACTTCCTGGCTAAGACTGTTTTTAAGGAAAGTTTCTAGGCCTTCAGCCCCCTCCAGGTCCAGAAGGCCTCCCAGGAAACAATCTCTCCAGCCAAGGACTTCTCAAGCCTCTGGCCAGAGGCCTTCCTTTCCAGAGAAGGCAGGCAGTGTTTGACTGCCTACCACCCTTCCTCCCACCTCCTCCTAGCAACATTCCCTTGTCCAGCTGTCTGTCTCATGGTCTCCAGGCATGGTCGTTTATCACAGCAAGATAAATGGGTTTTATCCATCCTGAAGGAAGGATACTTTGACTTCGATTTCTTCCCCTCCAAGGCTAACTATCCCATCCCCTCCCAAATCCCAACGGTCCCAACTTCTTCAGGTGTTAAACAGCCTGTTTCTCCAAGTCACCATAGAACCGGTCATCCCCCCGCTCAGTAGAAAGGGTTCTACTCAATCTTCCTGGTGCCCAGAAAGGAAGGACCATGGAGACCCTTCCTAGACCTGTCCCACCTCAACCTATTCTTAAAGGTTACTTCTTTCAGGTTGCTCACCTTGCCCACTCTGTTTCCCATCATTCTCCCCTCAGGCCTTCATGGTAACCCTAGAGATAAAAGAGGCCTACCTCAATATCCCCATAAAGCCTTCCTCTAGAAAATTCCTCAGATTCTCTGTAGACTCCTCACACTTGCAGTTCTGTCCATTGCCATTTGGGCTCTCCACCGCACCAAGGTTTCACACAGTTCCTCACCCCAGTCTTTGCCTGCTGCAGGCCAAGGGGAATACAGATATTCCCATATCTAGATGACCTACTCGTTCAAGCAGCAGACAGACCCTCCTGTTTCACACCAGGGGTCTCCTGCGGCTGCTGCAGTCTCTGGGCTTTCTTATAAATCAGCAAAAGTCCCATCTCCGTCCTACACGGGACGTTGTCTTCCTGGGATGCAGTATCAGGACAGACAGCAGGATGGTCCCCCTCCCAAAGGAAAAAGTCGGGTCCCTCTCCCACCACTTTAAAGCTGCCCTCCATTCAACGACCCTGACTGCCAGGGAATTCCTAAGACTTCTGGTGTACATGGCAGCTACTTTTCCCAGGTTGCCCCTAGCGAGGCTACACATGAGAAAGTTCCAGTGGTACCTGCGCTCAGGGTGGACTCAGCATTCATGTCCTCTAGAGTTCAGGGTGCCTCTCCTCCCTTGTCTTCACCAGGAATTAAGATGGTGTCTGGCCCAAGTTGCCCACAATCAGGGCATGCCCCTGCAAATGCTGTCTCCTATCCAGATCATGCACACAGATGCCTCAGTCCTGGGCTGGGGGTCAACTCTGGGCACAAAGACAGTGCAAGGCTTGTGGACAGACAGACACAAACGGATGCACATCAACATTAAGGAATTGACAGTAATACTCCTAGCCCTGCAGGCCTTTTACCTTACCCCAAGCAGGGCCTGCTAAAAGTCTTCACAGATAACACCACAGTCATGTGGTACTTAAGCAAGGAGGAATGAAGTCCTACTTCCTATGCAGATTAGCTATACAGTTATGGGATCTGTCTCTCTCTCAGGGAGTTTCCCTCTAGGCAGCCTACATTCCCTCCCAGCACAACTCTCAGGCAGATTGCCTAAGCAGAACCACCTCAGACAGCCATGAATGGATACTGTCAAGAGAGGTGTTTCTAGATCTGGTCCACAAGTGGGGTATCACTCAGAGACCTGTTTGCCTCCTCCAAAAATGGGCAACTCCATAGCTACTGCTCCAGAATGCATGACCCGAAGCCAGTGCAAGCAGACGCCTTCTCATTGTCATGGAAGGGGAAGTGCCTTTATGTCTTTCCCCCTTCTCTCTGATAACGAGGGTCCTACTGAAAGTTCAGAAATCTTGTTGATGACTCCCTATTGGCCAAGGCAACACTGGTTCCCTCTACTACTTCATCTGTCCAAGGGTAATCACCACATGTTACCTCCCTCAGTGGACCTACTCACACAACACAAGGGGATACACACACTCCCACAGTGGCAGTCTCTGCTGCTCCCTCTGTAGCGGATAGGATTCTGTTTCCCTTCAGACACCTGTACAATGAGGACATGCTTTCACTCCTGCAGGAGGCCAGGAAACCAAACACATTTGCATTTGCTACTTTGCTTTAAAAAAAAAAAAAAAAATTTTAAGCCTGTTTCCTACCTTTCCTGTAATTAGTGTTCCAGATACAGATTTGCTGTATCCAGGACTGTTTGTAAGCTTCTGAACCCCCCAAGCCTTTCTGTGTTGGAGGGAAGCCTTCTAGCTTATCAGTGGGAGTGGTAAGCATTAGGTAACCTGTCTACCACATAAGGAGTGGTTCTGGCCCAGAATTTGTAGTTATTGGCAGTTTGGGCGGTCTTCCATCTCTCTCAACTTTCTGATTTGAAGGCCTGCATTTGCACTTGTTTCTGTCCTGTAACTCCTGGGCCCATCTCATTTGCTCACTCAGTTTTTTTTTTTTTTATCTGCTTTTACTGTATTTGTGTTTCTTCCTACTTTATTTTGCTTTTGCGTCATCTTAAAGTACTCCGTTGTACTTATTACTGCTTAGTGTAACTCATTCTAAGCCTTTTAGTTTAAGCATTTGGGCTTCAGACCAGTTGTTTTACATTAAGAAGGTTTGTGGTCTGCACAGTAGTGGCAGAACAGGTAGCTTACATCCTTCTAAGTTGGGAACTGCTGATTGAGGGCTCAGTGTCTGTTATTCTAAAAGTGTATTAATTCTGGTTTAAGCTCTTGGGCTTCAGGCCAGTTATTTTACATTGAGGGTTCGTGGTCTGCACTCTTGTGGGAGGAGAGGCTGGACTCTGCCCTTCTGAGCTGGGAATTTCTGGTTAAAGGCTTATAGTGCCTGCGTATTTGAACTGCTTCTTACTGAAATTGGTACACCTTGTTTGCTGTAGCATAGACTAGATCCAGGCCTGCTGAATCTAGCTTTGTTTGTATGCTTGTTATTTCCCTGAAACGCCTATTCCACCTAAAACGCGGCTTTTCAGCGCTTCTGTGGATCCCTAGTGATATCTGCATTGCTTACTGTACTTATTTCCTTGTTTCACTTGAAAGAAAGTTACTGTTTGTCATTTTTGCATTTAAGTTACCTGTAACACATTGCATTTGAGTTTCCCGGCACTTGCTCACTAAAGCAATTATATAAGTCAGCACTAAAAAATTAAAAGCACTACACCCTCACAAACTCCCCTTGAGTACCTTGTTCCCCACTGACCCTTTTTTTTCAATTATAAAGGAATTCCCAATACTATTCTAGCATGTCCAAAGGTCATTTGTCAATCTCCTCTCTGGTCCAGCTGGTGAATCTGGGAATCTTGAGGCAATGTTACAACTGCCTCGTACACAGGCAACCCTCTCCTCCTCCCAACAAATCCCAACATGTGTGAGAGATGCAACCATATAGCCAGACTGGAGGCTAAGCTCTCTCAACTCAGTACTGGCATAACCAGTCAGGAGGAGAAGGAAACAACACTCACTACGATTCCAGTCTCACACATAGACCTACCACGACAGCAAACCAAACACATAAACACACAAAAACATACTCTGAGGCTCTAAATAAAAATCTACCTAAGCAGCAGATACCTCCAATGCAGACACCCAAGCAACCGCTACCCCACAACAAACACGTGCAACACATAGCTCACAAAGCCAGTGTGCCGTGCAGTCACAGCCCTTAAGCCTAAACAACACACCTGATACACTTGTAATAGGTGACTCTATCGTCAGGCACACTGACGTCCCGCTCACCAGGCTGAACAAGGAGAAGGTCACAGTGAGCTGTCTGTCGGGCGCTAGGATCCACCACATAACACAAGCACTCAAGTCACTCCAAGGCAAGTACAAGTATGACTCTGTCATTGTCCATGCTGGTGTGAATGACCTGAGATGTACCTCCCTGGACTACATGAAAAGAGACATGGAGGAGCTCTCTGAGCATGTAGCCCAAGCCGGTATGACCCTGACCTTGAGTAGCATCTTACCCTCACCAAGAATGATGCCACAATATGAAGACAAGATGATCAATTTCAACAATTGGCTTAAGTATTGGTGTCATTCAAAGGGGATCCAATGCCTGTCCGCCTGGGGTGACATGCTCGACAAGCCACGATGCTTCGCTAGGGACGGCTTGCACCGGTCACCCCTGGGCTTTCCGATATTGGCAAAGGCTCTTGCTTCCCCCATAGTTCCTTTTTTAGGCAAGGCTCAAAAGACGAACTCACCTCCATAGGCATCACAAGGGATAAGAAACTAAGAGTAATGCTACTCAACGCCAGAAGTCTAAACCTCAAGATGCACGCACTCAAAACTCTCCTTAGCATGGAGAACATCGATATCTGTGCAGTAACAGAAACCTGGTTCAAGGCTCCCGAGAGCACCCCAGCACTACCAGGTTATACCTCATACCATGCTTTTCGGCCCCAAAACTTGGACCGAACCACAAAAGGAGGGGGAGTATCAATATTCGTCAAAGATACCCACACCTCCAGGTTGGTGGCACAGCACGAAGCATCAGAGACTATCCATGTGCAACTAACAGTGGTTAAAACTGCCTTCCAGTTTATAGCCTGCTACAGACCACCCTCCCAAACCCAGGAACCCCACTCGGCCTTCCTGAGAACACTGGAAAATATGAAGGTCTCTCCAAACACCATTATATTGAGTGACTTCAACTACCCAAACATAGACTGGGAGCATTACTCTAGCTCCAACACCCTAGCCCAAAGGTTCCTAGAATTTATAATCTCAAATGCTATGGAACAACTACCACTCCCACAAGAGGGGAGAACATACTGGACCTGATCATCACCAACATGGGAGAACTCTATGCTCCAGACCAGAAGTATATCCCTCACTGTTAAGATCAGACCATAAACTTATCTCACTGGATATTCACATTCCGACCCCACCTCCTGCCCAGAAAACCACAGTGAAAAACTTCTCTAAAGCAAATTTCATACTCCTCAAAACCGAGGTGGAATCCTTCAAAGCCCCCAAGCCTGTGGTAAATACGGCCCAGACCGCAGAATCCTTTATAAACGCATTCTATGAACACCTTCAGGAATGCATGGATCATGCAATCCCAAATAAAACCAAGACCCAATCCTCCAAAGGCAGACATCCTGTCTGGTGGACCCCAGCCATAAACAAACTATACAATAGAATGAGGAAGCTACTACATGATAGAGCAAAATCCCAAAAATGGAAGGCCTCTTTGATCAGTATTAGCAAAAAACTACGGGCACTCATAAAATCGTCTAAGGCCAGCTTCGAGAGAAACATTACACAGGACACTAAGAATAATCACAAGGCTTTCTTTAGTTATGTTAGGAACCTGGGTGGGAATTCCCAGATATGCTCAGAATTAGTCCAAAATGACAAAAAATACATCGAACCCCCAGACATTGCCAACATCCTAGCTGACAGGTTCAGCGCAAACTTCTCCCCCCCCTCCCCACCAAAAGGGCAAATGTCTATCCCAGCAGAGTGCTGCCCCCCTGACATCTCAGATGCTCAGGTAAGAGCCGCCGCCCTCTCCAAAGCAAAAAACACAGCATCAATGGGACCAGACGGTGTCCCAGGCTATGTCCTACATGAACTCCAAGAAGAGCTAAACCCAAACATAAAACTACTGTTCAATCTCAACCTTACTACAGGATATGTACCCAAAGAGTGGCGTACAGCAACAGTGGTCCCTCTCCACAAAGGTGGTGCCTCAACGGATACTGGAAACTATTGCCCCATAAGCCTGACTAGCTTGGTCTGCAAAGCTATAGAAAGGATCATCATGGACCTCATAAATAAAGATATTGGGGACCTACAGACACTGGATCCTATGCAGTTCGGCTTTAAGGGCAGAATCCTGCCTCTTAAACCTGGTTGATTTTTTTGAAACAGTCACCAAGGCCATTGATGAGTGGAAGGTGGTCCACACAGCCTACCTGGACCTTGCAAAAGCTTTCGATACAATACCCCACTCGGGCATTATAGATAAGCTCACCAGCTTAAATATAAACCCCCTATGTCACTAGATGGGTTGCAAACTGGCTCAAGGACAGAACCCACATGGTTAGAATTGCTGGAGCCATGTCAGACTTCAAACCAGTTACAAGTGGCGTCCCACAAGGCTCAGTCCTGGGACCTCTCTTGTTCGGTATATATTTCTCGGAGGTACAGGCCAACACGGAAGGACTGTGGCTGACCAAGTTCGCAGATGAATGCAAACTGGGCACCATATTCGACTCTCCAGCCGACGCAAGCATCCTCCAAAAGGGCCTCATAGAAACAGGCAACTGGTGCCAGAGCCATGGCCTCGAGCTAAATGTCAAAAAGTGTATAGTCATCCCCTTTGGCAAAAACAAAGTGCCCACAAATTACCACATAGGTGGTAATCCATTAAGTACAGAAGAAGTAATTGGGGACATGGGGACCCAAGTTGATAGCAATCTCTCATTTGACAACCACGTGGCTAAAGTGGTTAGAAAAACATTTTATATAGCCCACCTAATCATGAAGGGATTCACCTCTAGATCAGGGGAGGTCATCGTGCCTCTTTACTCATCCCTCATCAGGCCCATAATTGAGTACAGTGCCCCTTTTGGGATGTACCTTACCAGACACCTGCAGCAACTGGAAAGACCCCAAAAGTACCTCACCAAGAGGATCAAATGGCTCAAACAGAATGCCATATGCTGCCCGGTTAAAGAAACTGCAGCTCTACTCAGTGGCATACCGCCTGCTCAGAGGCGATCTGTGTCTGACGTATAAAGCCATGTCCAACCTGGAATTAATGGACATGCTGCACCTCAGAAAATCCAAATCCCATCGAGCTCCGAGCTCGAGAGACTTGAACCTCAGCACTGAAATAAATAGGACATGCTGGAGGGACAGATTCATAACCCAGAGGCTCCCTTCACTCTGGAATAAAATCCCAATACAGGTTAGGCAGAGTCCCTCATTTCCTCTCTTCAAGAGGAATCTTGATGAGTGGATGGGGGATCGTAGGTTTACCCCGGGTATCACTTCTGTGTCACTGTTAGACAGAGGCACGTATACTAACCTCGAAAAAGGGCATAGCAAAGTTAATTTAAAATGGGTGACGAAAGCCAAACACACTCTGGCTAGGCTTGTGAATGCCCTAGGGCAGATAGCCTAGTATGAACCTATGAACCTATAAGAAAGTCTCATCTTTCCAAGTGGAAAAGATTTTCTTTCTGGTGTCACAAAAGACAGAGCCGCTGGACAGCGATATGCCTCTGATTTCTGTCCTACCTCTATGAACTCCTGAAGACAGGGTTGTCTTATTCTTCTTAAGTAGCACCCCTGTCTGCCATCTCTACTTGTCTGCCTATGGAACCTCCGCTGGCATCCAGATTACCAGCCAAACTCTTCCTGTAGGGGTTTCTGCATTCCCCCCCAGGAAACCATCACCCCTTCCCTGGGATCTCAATTATGTGCTAGAAAAACTTCCACTGCCAACTTTTGAACCATCTGACAAGGCCACCTTAAAGCTTTACATGTGGAAAGCAGTCCTGCCTAGTAGCTTTGATCTCAGTCAGGAGGATTTCAGAGCTTCAAGCCCTCATGGTTACTCCACCTTTCCTGATTTCCATTTGGACAGGGTCGCTCTAAGAATAACCCCTCCTTCACCCCCAAGGTGGTCAATGACCTTTCCTTATATCAGGCTATCCACCTGCCTTTTTCCCTAACCCGCAGGGAGATGGTGAGAGAGTCCTGCATTCCCTGTACGTCCACAGACAACTCTGATTTTAACTGCATAAAACTAAACCTTTCCGGAAATCAGACAAACTGTCTCCTTTCCCCCCAGGACTCTGGGGAAAGCATTGGGGAAGCGGACCATTTCTTCCTGGATAGCCAAGGAGATCTCCTTTTGCTACACCCATCATGGGAAGACTGTTTCAGGGAATTTCAGGGCCCACTCCACAAAAGCAATGGCGTCTTCTGAGGCCTTTTGAAAGGCCTGGACACTATTTCCATTCTGGGAGGAGCCACCTGGTCCTCAGTGCACACTTTCACCAGGCATTACAAACTGGACAACATCTCCAGAACCAGGGCAAGATTTGCCTGAGATTTCCTGCATGGGTTCCTGGAGTCCTCTACTAGGCCACCCTCCAGCCTTTAGTGAGCTTTGGTACTCACCCACTACTACAATACTGCAACACTGGAATAGAAGGACATAAAAAAGTTGTGTAAGAACTTACCATAACCATAGATGTCCTCTTCCATGTTGCAGTATTCCTTCCCTCCCACCATCCCCCCCTTCTTAGCCTTGCACTTACTCTACCCGGCTCAGGGACAGGCTATGTCCCTTAGAGCTGGCTTCGTCTTGGGCTTTAATTGGTTCTGAGGACTCGTGTGTGCAGACGTCACCTTTATGGCCCATGTTACCTGCCTCTACATTAGACGTCTGCACCAAGAGGGACTGAAAAAGCTTTGGAAACCTAGCCGGACAATCTTGATCGGAAGAAGGGTAAACCCACTAGTAGAATACTGCAAGATGGAAGAGAATGACATCTATGCCTTTAAAACTTTACAGGGTCTCAAGTAAAAATCTACAGTTTTTTAGTTTGGATCCCAAACATCTGAAGTTATGGTGAGTACATAACTAAAAGTTATGGTAAATTCTTACATAACTTTTTTTTCTCAGTTTCTTTTCTGTTTTTCATAACGTTTCCACCATTTGCTAGCCACTCGAGGAAATATTTTCTGAAGTTTAAGAAATAAAAGCATGTATGCAAATACTTCCTGGTAAAAATTCTAAACCTTCATGACTTTGTTGCGTATGTGAGAGTTGTACAGAGGTCTTCCTTGTTCACTTGTAAATTGGGATCCTGAGACTGGAAAGTATGGAAGTTCTCCTCAGATTGATTTATAGTTATGCAATAGTTTATATGTCCAACTATTTCTGTTTTAACATCAACTTCTGTTCTATGCTCTTCCAGAGCTGGTCTTTCATTTAGCAGTTGTCTATACTGTAGTATCAATCCCTGGTAGGAAAGGCAGTCTTTAATCTGCAGTTTAGACTTCTCATTGGTCTCATCCCCTATGTATTATCTTTCTTCCTCTACTTGTGTTCCCAGTACCTTGGTTCCTTTGCCAGTTTTCTCCAATAACTTCATGCCCCCCCCCCAGCCTATCCCTTCTACCTTTAGTTGCAGTCTTCCTTGTTGACATCTCCATTCCTGTGATGGCTTAGTTCTTAGAATACTTTACTTTATGAATATAATTAACTCTATGGTGGTCTTTCTCTCTAAGGATCTGCTTCTAAAATTTTACATTCATTATTTCCTGACCCCCCCTCCTCCAATTCTTCATCTTTTTCCACTTTGATTTATATCCTTCTGGTTGTGTTACGTATATGAGCAGTTAACTGCTTATCTCTAAAATATCCATTCAAATTGGGTAATCCTAAACCATATTGTTCTGTGGGAGGAACAACTTATTCCACTTAACTGTTGTCACCCCCCCCCCCAAAATAAATTTCTTCAGTCTTTATCGTCTGCTACTTCTCCAGCTCTTCTCTTTTTAATACAAGTATTTCTGACCTGTATGTAAAACTAAAGAGTTTAAAAAATTTTCACTGATTGTATCTTGTTCTGTGTGTCTATAATCAAGAGCTTCCAGTTTCTCAGATTTTGTATTGTTTTTTTGTTTAGTCTCTTCCCACATATCCTTAGCTCCTATAACAGAATCCTTTTTAATCCCTATATTTAAATAGCTAATCTTATTGTGTCTCTGTGTGTGGGTAATTCTGAACCATTTCATGGGTGGGTATGTCTTTAATTTTATATGGTGAAAAAATTGAAAATGTCTTGAATTCAATAGCAATATGTCCTTTTCTGGATTTATGAAGTACAAAATTATCCACAAGTAAATGTATAAAGCTAACATTTACTAATTACCATACCAGTTGTATCCTTGAATTTGAGTCCCTTACTTTGCCAGTAGCTGTATGTATAAAGCAAGTAACAAAGGAGATAGAGAATACCCCCAACATGATTTCCCTGTTGAAACACAGCTTGTCTGAAAGGAACCCTCCTACCTTAATTCTTGCCTATGACCCCTCATTTATTTACCTGTTTAACCCTATTCAGTTAGGGAATACAGTTGCTCCCATTGCCTTTATCATAAAATCCAAGCTGACTCTATGGAATGCTTTTTCTGCTTCAAGATCTACCTACAAAAGCAGTGATCTGATGATGTCAGTCTTCATTTATTTTTGACTTGTGGGTATACTGTTATGATTCTCGGAATTGATCTGGCCGATATGTAGCTCGCATCAGCCAAAATTCTCTCAAGCTGCTAGTTTACCCACAACGCCCTCTCCACTTTACTTCAGATCTTGTTTCTCGCTCTTACTACAAGATGCGTCAGCCAGTTCCTCTCTCGTAGCCAAGTAAAAAAAATGTTTTATATGCTCTCTCTCTCTCATTAATAGTTCTTGGATTCCTTTTATTCTCTTGTTTAAATTTCTTGGTCTACCCTTGTGAGTGTATGTTTTCCCTTTACTGTTGGTATTTTTTTCCCATTACCATCATTGGTAGTTGTTTCCCTTCCCCCTCTATCTTTTTACCTTTAGTAACCTTTCTACCATTGTTGGTAGATTTCTTCTTTTGACTGGATTTCCTTTCCTGTTCTTCCTCTTTCTGTTTCTCTCTGCCTCTTTAATTCAGGATGATGGCAGAAAAACCTAAAAGCTCCACTACGGGCTTCAGGCAATGTACAGAGTGCAGCAGGAAAATGCCATACTCTAATCACGAACGTTGTGTGTACTGCTAGACTGTCTCACACTAGTCTGTTGACTGTACAATCTGCCAGGGTTTCAGCAACTGAACTCTGGCATTGAGGAAAAATAAGCTCATTCTCAAAGGGCTCCTTGAAGCTCTGTTCAAAGAAACCTTGTCCAAGGCCAAACAGTCTCCTCCAGCCTCTGGATCAAAATCCTCCTATTCGATGCAAACGTCTCCATCGGCACCAGCTTTTAAGCAAAAACATGCATTGAAAGATTCCTCTTCAGGACCGAAACCTAAAGTTCCGAAGCTTTTGGAAAAGTCTGAATCTTTGTCACCAAGAGCCTTACCAGTGCCATTGACACCGACCGCAACCATTTCTAAATCATTGACCACTGTTTCAGATACCAGCACCAACTGTAAGTACGGTCTTACCAGCACTGATATCTCCCACAGTCCTGCAGATGATGCCGAAGCCTGATGTTTCTCTCCAACCCAGGACCACTTATTCCCCCTCCTTGGATCCCTTTCTTGGACAACTTTCCAGACCTTTCATGGAGATCAGAGTCTCCTTCTGGGTTGTCTGTTAGCTATACCAGAAATTTCTCAGAAGTGGATATTGTTAGATTGGTGGATCGGATCCTGACAGCCAAGGGTCTTCCTTCATCTTCTCAGCTCCCTCTCCCCTTTGGTGCAGGGGGTTTCATCCCTACAACCCCTTCTTATTCTCCTCTTGACCATCTCACAGGCTTTAAAGTTCTCGACTCCAATTTCGTGGGTACTAATGACTTCATCGTCAACAACTTTCTTGTCTCTGGCGAATCCGGCTCTCATGCCTTCGGTATCTGTGGCACGGTCAGGTCCCCGGACCATGTGTTTGCCATCGGGCCTGAGGGGTTTGAGCCGACTCAGTTTTTCTATGGAGCTAGCCCTGCCTCTTTGGGCTGCACTGACAGAAGACCCGTCCTCTGTTCCAGTTTATCAGGTGGGTCTCTTGGGGCAGGGTGTGACTCTGGTTACGAGTTTCTCTGTTCTTCGTGTTTCACTGTTGCAGTCATTACATTTGGGTAATCTGCTGGCAGGTTGCCCTTAGCCTGATTAACAAAGTCTTGGGTCCTGCGTCGGTTGCTGTCCCTTCTTCCATGACGTCTGGTCGTCAGGGGTATAAAACATGCAGCCAGTGCCATTACATCAGTCTTTTTTGCCGTGCGGTGCCTGAAGCAGAAGCAGTTCGCAAGTGCCAGTCGGCTGACTCCTGAAATTTTCGTTTTTGAGTTTGAGCCAAAGTCTTCAACTTAAAGCTAAGTAGCCCGTTGGAGAAACTTTTTCTTGCTCCTTACTGATGTCAGTAAAAGTTAATAATTGCATTACTTGTGGAAGGCAAATACCTCATAAAGATTTTCTTTCATACTGTATTCCTTGCTTAGTCCCTGACCACACCGTACCTTGCTGTTTGTTTTGTGCTTTATTTCATCAGCGTACTATCCGTCGTCTGTATATTTTTGCTTTTAAATGTTTCTGTTCTCGGTTTAATTATCCAGAAATGTCGTCTGTTAGCCATCTGACTACAGGGATTCCGAAAAAACGCGAAGATAAGACAGACACAGGCCGCCGTGGTCCAAAACTGCTGAAGACACTTCTAAGCCAGTCCCCAGTTCGCCTCAGTGAGGCGCTTTCGCAGCCCCTGATACCAGCTACTTCTGATTCGCAGGCCTCTATTGAGACCCATTTGGAGTCCGGTGTACCGTGAGATACTTCAACTATGGAACCCACGGATGTCACTACCTTGGATGTGTCCAGAGCCGCTGTGCAGGCACCGGCTTCTGAGGGTGTATTCAGGCCTAAAGACTTGCATATTAAAACGACTCCTTCAGTACTAAGGCCTAAATCCCTATCCATATCTATAAAAACGACGCCCAGGCCACATGTTCAGGCCGCTATGCCTAAAAAACAAATTATAAAAATGGCTGAAGATCTAATAACTCTAATCAGGGGTAGTCAACCCCCACAAGAGGCCTAGGGCTGAGCTTGATTATGAATCTTCTGATCAGGATTCTGTTTCTTCTGACTCTTCTGTTGACATGGATTTGTCCATGCCTATTTATGAGGATTCTGATGCAGAGGATTCCATTCTCCTTTGCTTCCCCTCCTGAGGATTCTTTTGGGGAAACCTTACATACTTTAAAGGAGCAATTTCACTAGGAAAGCCAGGAATTTTCTGATTCAAAAAGGAGACTTATAGATTTCCTTCTTCTACCTCAGCATAAGCCTTTGGCTATACCTCCTGTGCTAGACATTGTTAATGATGTTTTCTCGGAATCCAGTTTGGCCCCTGATTCAATGCCTCCTGCTCCTAGTAAACCTGACAGATACTACATGGTTCTTGAGTCCCACAAGTTCCTTTTCAAAAATCCTGTTGCAGATCCAGAGCCTATTTCTCAGGGGCCCAAAGGTATTAAGGCTTCTACTGCTAAAAATGCTACCCCTTCTGATAGAGACTCCAGGGCCCAGGATAGATGGGGTTTAAAGGTCTATACTTCTGCAGCCTTGGGAATCAGAGCTTTAAACTGCCAATTTCATATGTTAAAATATCAGCAACATATTATTGGACTGCTTAAACAGAAAATTATTTTGATTCCTGACTGTGTTGAAAATAAAGATTTACAGGACTTTATGCATTCTGTTGAACGAGTTGGAAAACATACTTTACAATGTGGTTTTGATTCTTTAGAGGCCTCTTGCAGGGCTGCTGTTACTGGGTCTGTGCTTAGAAGGCATGCTTTGCTTAAGGAGCAATCTCTGCCTGATCATGTTAAAGCTAAATTGTTGGCTGTTCCTTTAAATCAGGACCGCCTGTTTGGCAACAAGGTTGAAGACGTTCTTAAAAAGATGGAAGATAAAGCTAAATCTATGCAAACTGTTTAAGATTTTTTTTACAAGTGCAACCTCCTAGATAGATTCAGTAGGCACTGGCCTACTAAGAATTGGTCCTTTCCAGGCTGTTCCAGGTCTTCTCAAGCCAAACCCAGACACAGCAAAAACCCCAGTTATCTGTCCCAGGGGACTCTCTGAACCAAGCAGTGAGGGCCTCCACTTCCAAATCTGGAAATAACAAGACACCCCCCTATGGTAAACGGTCTCAATGACTTCCTTTTAAAATTTCCAAGCACTTATCTTTTGACCGCCCCTTTGGGGGGAAAGATTGCTCTTCATGCAAAGAACTGGGAACTCATGAACCAGGACAAATGGGTTTTAAATAGTGTCCCAGGGTTACAGATTTCATTTCCACACGTTGCCAACACTAAGTGGGTAGCCAGACCTCCCCCCAAATCAGTGGGTAGAAGCTCAAAAACAAGTACTTTCCCTATTAAGCATGAGGGCTATTCAGCTTGTACCAGAAGAGGAAAAGGGACAAGGTTTCTAGTCCAGATTTTTTCTGGTACCCAGAAAAGACAAATCATGTCGTCCAATCCTGGACCTGCCTACTCTAAACACCTTTCTGGAGATTCCAAAATTCACGATGCTGACTCTTCATCAATTACTTTCTATGCTAGGCAAAGATGCCTGGTTGGCAACACTAGATTTATAAGAAGCATACATGCACATCCCAATCAGGGAATCTTGCAGAAGACACCTACGCTTCAAAGTAGGCTGCACGCATTATCAGTTCTCTGCACTGCCCTTTGGCTTGTCTACTGCGCCCAGAGTATTCACAAAGTGCCTGGATCCAGCTATTGCATTTTGCAGACAAATAAGTATTCAAATGTACCCTTACCTGGATGATTGTCTAATTCAGGCAGAAAGCCAGGGCATACTTTTAAATTATCTGGCGTTTGTAAAAAGGGTTCTGACTTGTCTGGGGTACACCATAAACTAAAAGAAATCACAACTGGTACCCTGTCAACATATTACATTCCTCAGTGCAAGCTTGAATACAACTTTCCAGATGGCTTACCTTACGCCAGAAAATTCATTGGTAACCTATTTCAAACAAGTGGCCACAAAAACCCTGCTTATCTGCAAGACAAATACTGCATGCCTTGGGGTTCATGGCCTCCTGCATTCTTCTAATTCCATATGCAAGACTGCATATGAGGAAACTACAGTGGTACCTAAAAAGCCTATGGAGTCGACATTCTCACAGCCTGGAAACAGATCCCTATCATACCTTGCCTGCGCCCAGAGTTCCTCTGGTGGGCAGAAGTCTGCCACCAAAACAAGGGACTACCATTCACACTACCCCCTGCCACCCAAACCCTAGCAACAGATGCATCAGACTATGCATGGGGGACTCACCTGGCAGGGGAAGTGCATTCAGGGCAAATGGATCCAAAGTCAAATGCACCTACATATCCATCAAAAAGAAATGTTAGCTGTACAGAATGCTTTGACAGCCTTCAAGGACTACATTCTTCCAGGACAACTAATGGTAAAGACGGACAACACCACAGTTATGTGGTACATAAACAAGCAGGGGGGTACACATTCCTACCCCCTCTCCAGACTAGCCATGTCATTGTGGAACACAGCCGTGAGCTACCAAGTGCATCTACAAGCTCAATTTCTGCCAGGAAAATTCAATACACTGGCAGACGGACTAAGCAGAAATTATGGACCCACACGAATGGAAACTGGAACCAAGGATTTTTAACATGTTGACAAGCGAATGGGGGAGCCCAGACATAGATCTATTTGCCTCCCCCCAGATCTACCAGTTGGATAAGTTTTGCACAAGGACTCTCCACAAACAAGCCTGGAAAGTTGATGTTCTGTCCTTCAGCTGGAAAAGCCCATTAGTCTACGCCTCCCGCTGCCTCTGCTCTCCAAAGTTCTACTAAAAGTCAAACAAGACAAACCAAGGATGATCTTAATTGCTTCAGACTGGCCACACCAACACTGGTATCCCCTTCTGCGCAGTGTGTCGCAGTTATCTCCATGGCACCTGCCTCAGATCCCATCCCTGCTGTCCCAGCAAGATAACCAATTTCTGCACCCACAGTTTCCAACATTGAACCTTGCAGCCTGGCTAATCACTTAAATTCACCCTTATCATACCTCAGCAAACCTGTGATGGATGTCATCTTAGAGGCAAGGAGACCTAGAACTAGAAAACCTTATGCTGACAAATGGAAAAGATTCTGTGCCTGGAAGCAATCTCAAGAGATGAGCACAGTAGTGCCTAATTTACCTCAGATTTTGCAATACTTAACTGAGATGCTTCACAAGGGCCTGTCTTTTTCCTCCCTTAAAATCCACGCCTCAGCCATTTCAGCTCATTATAACACAGAACCTCCCCTCTTTTCTCATTCTCTGCTCAAGCAGTACCTCAGTGGGGCCAAAAACTTGAGACCACCCAGGAGAGCTCCAACCTTTACCTGGGACCTTAGCTTTGTATTGGAGAAACTCACTGTACCTCCTTTTGAGCCAGCTGCTACTGCATACTTAAAATTTCTTTCTTGGAAAACAGCCTTCCTTTTAGCAATCACTTCAGCTAGAAGGATATCTGAATTACAGGCCCTTATGGCAGTGGAGAATTTCATCATCTTTAATACGGACAGGGTGTCCCTCAGGACCAAGCCATCCTTCATGCCCAAGGTGGTATCCAGTGTGGCTCTTAATCAGTCCATTCATTTGCCAACATTTTTTCCGAATCCACAGAACAAAGGGGAACAGATTCTGTATTCCTTGGATGTGCACAGACAACTTAGATTCTACTTGGACAAGATTAAACCTCGAAGAAAGTCTGAACAACTGCTGGTAGCATTTGCTGCAGGGGCAGAGGGGAAGGCTATTTCAAAACAAACCATTTCTAAAAGGATAAGCCATTGCATTCATTTTAGCTATAAGCACCATGGAAAACCTATCCCCCAGGGGATCAGATCTCACTACACCAGGGCTGCATCGACTTCTGCAGCCTTTCTCAGAGGTGTTCCTACCAGGGACATCCTAGAGGCTGTTACCTGGAGTTCTGTACATACTTTCACCAAGCATTATCATTTGCCAATATTCTCTAAATCCAGAGCTGGTTTTGCCACTGCTGTCTTGCAGGTATTTATAGCTGGCCCTAATGCTATATAAATTCCTCCTTCCAACCATAGCTTTGGAAATCTGCCCAAATGTAATGACTGCAACAGTGAAACACGAAGAACATAGTACAGTTGTGTACACTTCTACATAAATGTAGATGTTAGAGTGTATTCACAGTTGCAGTCGTGGTTACCCTCCCTCCAGCCCCCTAATTTCTTCTGACTATACCTTTATGCTTAAAAGCCTTTTTGGTTTGTGTGCTTTTTGTTAAAGGTATACCTTTGTGTTTGTTTGCTCCCCATTAGGGGGGCACCTGACATCTGGGGCAAGAAAAACTGATATAATGGCATCTGTTGCATGTTTTATACCCCTGACGACCTGACATCATGGAGGAAGGGACAGCAACTGATGCAGGACCCACGAATTTGTTAATCAGGCCGACTGAGGGCAACCTGCCAGCAGATTACCCAGATGTAATGACTGCAACAGTGAGTGCACTCTAACATCTACATTTATGGTAAGTGTACACAACTGTACTTTCTGGGCTCCCATCCCTACTCGGGGGGGGGGGGGGGGCTGCCTTTCAAGCCATGGAAAGAGCTTTGGCCACTGCATCATCTCAGCTGCCTCCTGTATTACCAGAATCTCTTCCTGTGGCCCCAGGCCTTTCAATTCTACCTCCATCCTCAATCCCTGGACAGCAAGCCCCAGGATGTCAAGATTTATCTACTACAGATGTCCCCTCTTCCAAGTCCTCTTCAGATGTTCCCACTGAAGACCCTCCTTGGAAGAGGGTTGTGTAAGAGGTAACACCTTGGTTCTCTCGAGGAATTAATCAAAAAAGACCTGGATTTCAATGAAGGGAAGGATTTCCTCATGGTTAACCCCAGAAGATGTCTCCTTCTGAGACGTTCTTGTGATCCCGAAACAGAGGGGTGATTTGAAGCCCAAAGACCCATCCTCTGAGGAATCTGCGTATGTAAAGGCCTTAGGTGCTCTCGTTTTTCTTCCTCCTGGGTGACCCCACCCACTGACAACCTAAGTTTATCGCTCAGTAGGCTTGGAAGGCTCCTGATTCAGTAGAACCTGTATCCTAGAGACCTGACGAGATTTTTTCCACTCCTGAAGACCATCCACACTGGACAAAGGGCTTAGTAGTTGATGCCATGGTGATAGTGGCCCCCACCAAGAAAGAATTAGAAGAGGAAAATTGCACTCTACATCCCTCAGCTGAGAATCCAGGGAGATGGGCAGATTTGGCAAGTGGGTCTCTGCATCGTTGACCTTCTCTGTCAGAATTTTTTAGCACACTTTACTAGTCTTCAAAGGGATCTGGTCAAGGTGCTGTCAGATACCATGGTGGGAACAGTCGCTAAGGGGGTCCAAGAAAAAATGTGGCCTCAGTTAGCTACCTTGAAGTCTATTTCGAATTCGTCCATGAGGCTCATTGTGCATGTAGCTGAGGGGGCGACCAGGTCAGCAGGTTCGGGTGTTGATATTCAACAACACTTGGATGTGCCTATGCGAGTTTGCAGAACCATTTAAGTCTTCCTTTGTTAGTACTCCCTTTGACAGATCCTCTTCGTTTGGACCCAAAGTAAAGAAAACTCTATCTGGGTGTGAAAAGGATGAAAAGACTGTCTGCTGTGGGTGTACCTTTTTCTACTCCTCAATGATCCTACTCCAGGAATCAAAGGAGTAAAAAAAATGTGGTTCAAGAAGTCCCAGAAGCCTTTCCAGGACACACGTGGTATGGAGTCCCCTCTGGGTAGAGGAGAGTTGCAATGGAAGACGTCATCCCAGAGTCAGGGGTGGTCTGCAGAATCAGATTTCCAGAGACTTGTCTGGTCAACCTTACCAGCTCTACTGAAAGGGGGCCCCGACTGCTTACCTCTGGAGGCAGTCGCGGGATGAATTTCCTTGCACCCAAATTTCTGGCGACACACCACCACCAGTGCTTGGGTGCTAAGGATCACTTCCATTGGTTATCTAAACACTTTCACTCTTTTTCTGAGAACCCTAGCAAAACTCCCAGGCATTTCACCCAGTCAGAGATCAAGCAGCATTAGAGGTACAAAAGCTTCTAGAAGTCGTCATCCAAGAAGTCCCACCAGACCGACCAGGATCCAGGTTTTACTCGGGATTCTTTTTTAGTGCCATTGAAAACTGGAATGGAGACCAATTTTGGATCTCAGTATTCTGAACAAATTTGTCCAACAGTCAAAATTCCGGATAGTCACGGTTCAAGTCAGTTCTACCCTTCTTAGAAGAAAATGACAATTAGATGTGCGCTATCTACTTTCAAGACTGGTATTACGACATAGATGGACAAATGCTTAAGAAAGTTTCTCAGCTTTTGGCTAGGAGCCAATCATTACCAATTCAGAGTGCTGCCCTTTGGTCTCACCACAGCCCCCCAGGGTATTCAAATGCATGGCAGCGTTTGCAGCACCTTTGAGGCTGCACTGATTCAGAGCGTTTTCCTTACCTAGACAACTGGCTCCTCTCCGCTTCCACCAGGCATCTATTACTACCAAGTAAGGACTTTATTCTGGTGATATCAAAAGAGTTTGGCATCATGGTCAATATTTTGAAGTCTCAACTAACCTCTTCTCAGGATATCGAATTAATTGGAGCTCGCCTCAGTGCTTTTCTGTGTGTGTGTGTGTGTGTGTGTGTGTATGTATTGGGGGGCATCTCTTTCTCTCAAGTTGCACAAAATACAATCGCAGGTTTGCCCCCTCCTTTGCTCAAACAGAATTGCAGGTCAGCAGATTCTGGAGTCATTGGGCTCCATGGCAGCTGCGATCACATTAGTTCTAATGGCAAGATTTCACATGAGACTTCTCCAATGGCTACTTGTGAACCAATGGTCTATTTTAACCCACCCCATGAATCATTTGGCCTTCATATCCAACTGATGCAAAAACAACTTAACCTGGTGGATGCAATCCGAGGAGATTCTTCTAGGCCACCTCTTTGTCCACACAGAGCCCAAGGCCGTAGTGACCACAGATGCTTCCCAGATGAGAGGGCATTATGTCGCTAAGACAGTCCACAAGGCATGTGGTCCCCCTTCGAGGCCAGTCTGCATATCAGTGTTCTAGAGCAAAGGGCAGTGCTCCTAGTGCTGTAAGCATTTCATCCTGCCTTACCTCATGGGGACGATAGCTGTTCAGTCAGACAAGATATCCATGGTCTGATGCATCAGACTGGGGGAACCAAGTCCTATCCACTGTGTCGAGAAGCCCTTCAAGTGTGGCAATGGGCCATAACTTCCAGCCACTTTCTGATAGCAATGCACATCCCAGGGAGTTCAAACGTGATTGCCGACAAACTGAGCAGATGCTTTCTCATGCCTCGAGTGGTCTCTGAACTGCATAGTAGTGAAGGTGATCTTTTTTCGCTGAGGCCACCCTTGCTGCGACTTGTTTGCCTCGCCTCTGAACAAGTGCAGAAGATACTTTTCCCTAATTCCCCACTTGGGAAGTCACCCAGAGATGCCCTTCTCCACGATTGGCCACCAGGTCTCCTTTATGCCTTTTCTACCTCTGATCCCTCTATTTTTTTATTTAACATTTGTTTACCGGGACAGTCCAACTTGGAACAAAGCCAATTTTCAGAGGAGACCCGGGGAGAAACGCTTTTTCTACATGTCTTTGTAACGTGGGAGGAAAACCAGAGCACCCGGAGGAAACCTACACAAACGTAGAGAAGACATGCAGACTCTGCACAGAAGGCACCCCAGCTGAAAATCGAACCAGAGAACTTGCTGTGAGGCGGCCATGGTACCGCTGCACCACTGCACTCTTTCTCAAGAAAGTAGCTCAGTTGAGATGCAAAGTGAGCCTCATTGCACCTCACTGGCCTTAACAGATAAGGTTTCCCTTCCTCCGGCGTCATGTACTTCACAACCCATGGATTCTGGACCCATTTCCCGACATTTCTGTCCGAGCCTCAGGGACTGATGCACCCCCTTTTTCAGACCCTCGGGCTAGCTGCTTGGTTTCTCCAATTCCAGTCATCACTAGGCGTAATGAAATTCCTTCTCCTGTTTGACACATTTTGTTGGCATCCCATAAACGATCCACCAGGAATCTCTACCATAGTAAATGGAGAAGATTTTCTATTTGGGCTTTTTCAGCACCACTAGAAAAAGTTCTACAGTTTCTACGTACTATTTTCGATAAAGGAGCTGCTGCTTCTACAGTTAAGGTTATCTCAGCAGCTATTTCAAATTTCCATATTGGTAGCGGTGACCAGCCTTTAATCTCCCACAGGCTTTGTAAAGTTTTTCTTAAAGGTGCCATCCTTTTAAAATCCCCCCCTCAAGGATCCACTACCGCCATGGGACTTGAATATTGTACTGCAGTCTCTTACGTTGTTACCCTTTGAACCTGCCGCTACCTGTGACTTAGTTTCTTTCTTGGAAAACATTGCTTCTCATAGCTGTCACTTCGGTGAGACGAGTGTCCGAATTACAGGCTCTGTTCTAAAGCCCCTTATTTAGGTTTTCACAAAATCTGGCTTCTACAGATACGGTTTCCCACTCAGAACAAATCTGACCTTTCTTCCTAAAGTGATTTCAGAGACCAATATCAGTCTATCCATAGACTTGCCTATATTTTTCCCCAAATTTTTCTAATAAAGGCAAATATTGTCTGCACCTTCTGGATGTGCACAGGCAATTATGTTTTTATCTGGATAGAACTAAACAGCTGAAACAGTCTGAAGATTTATTTGTGTCCTTTGCAAGTGCAGCCTGGGGTTACTCTGTCTAGATGGTTGAGATTGCTTTGCCTTCATTTACACGAAAGAAAACGTATGTCTTCCTAGGCCAGTGAAGGCAGTCTACCAGGTCTGTGGCGACTTCAGCTGTTTTTCATTCTAAAGCTTCTGTCAGATATTTGCGCAGCTGCCACTTGGGTTAAACCACATACTTTTATTACACATTACAAATTGCACAATTGTCTCCAAGGGGAGAGCCTCCTTTGGTTCTATGGTGCTCAGGAATATTCTTCCATAGGGCCACCCAGGATTTAAGGTAGCTGGGGACTCTGTCCCACAATTCAAGGATAGATGAAGATTGACAACCTCAGATAAAGAAGTTGTCTTACCATAATGTTCCATCTTTGTTGCCGATCTTCATCTATTCTTGTGTCCCTCCTGCCTGCCCCCACCTTTGAATTTCTGGTGGAGTGACGTCTTGTTTTTTTTTTGTTTTGTTTTTTGTTACGGATACCTTGGACAAGGTTTCTGACTGGAGTGAGAGTGCCTTCTTCAGTATGATTGCAAACATAATCTGAGGTAATGTGGAGAAGGACATTGTGGGTAGAGTAGCAGCTCAGGAGATTTTTGACGGATGCGAGCTATATTTTGGCCGGATTGGTTCATATACCCACAAGTCAAGAATAGGTGAAGATTGACAACACAGATGGAACATTATGGCAAGACATAACTTTTTGTTCCTTACATTTTGCTTTGTCTGGGTCATCCTTGATCTTCGTGTTTCACTGTTGTAGTCATCACATTTGGATTATCTGATTGCAGTAGCCCTCAGTCGGCCTGATTTATCAAAGTCTTGGGTCCTGCGTCAGTTGTTGTCTCATCTTCCATGACGTCAGGTAGTCAGGGGTATAAAGCATGCAGCCGACGCCATTACATCAGTCTTTCTTGTGCGGTGCCTGAAGCAGAAGCAGTTCGGCTGACTCCTGAAATTTTTGGTGTCGAGTTTCAGAACCGAAGTTTTCAACTAAAGCTAAGAACACTATTGAGGAACCTTTTTCTTGCTCTAAACCGATTTCAGTAAAAGTCAATAATTGTATTTCTTGTGGAAAGCAAATACCTCATAAAGATTTGCATTCGTACAGTATTCCTTGCCTAGGCCCTGACCAAGATGTACATCGCTGTCGGTTTTGTGCCTTATTTAACAACTAACTATTCGCCGTCAGTATATTTACTCTTCTAAATATTTTGGTACTCTGTTCAATTATCCAGATATGTCTTCGGTAAGCCACCCGACTACCGCCATTATGATAAAACTGAAAGATAGACAGAGACAGGCCGCCTAGGTCCAAACCTACCGACGACGTCACTCCTAATCTAGTCGCCAGTTTGCCGGTACTCAGGCGCTTTCGCAGCCCCTGATACCTGCTACTTCAGATTCGCAGGCCTCTACTGAGACCCATTCAGAGTCCAGTATGCCGCTAGATGCTTCAACTGTGGAACCTACAGATGTCTGTACCTTGGATGGGTCCGGAGCCGCTGTGCAGGCACCGGCTTCTGAGGATGTTATTCAGACCTACTGACTTGCATATTAAACCAACGCCATCTTCTTCTTCAAGGCCTTAAACTAGAACCATGCATAGAAAACAGATGTCCCAGACTGCATGGTCAGGCCTGTGTGACTAAAAAAACATAAGAATGGCTGAAGACCTTATTACTTTAATCAAGGGAAGCCAACCTTCCCCCTCTGAGACCTAGGACTGAATTTGCTTATGATACTTCTGACCAGGATTCTGAAATGTTTCCTCTGATGACCAGGATTTACCCTTCTCTGCCTATGAGGATTCTGATGCAGAGGACTCTGTTCCCTCTGCTTCCCCTTCAGAGGATTTCTCTTTTGGTGAAACCTTGCATACTCTTGGGGAGCATTTTCACTGGGAAAGCCAGGATTACTGTGTTTCTAAAAAGAGGTTTAGGGATTTTTTACTCCAGCCCCAACACAAGCCTTTAGCTATATCCCCCCTGTACTGGACATTGATAATGATGGCTTTTCGGAATCTAGCTTTGCCCCTGACTCTACCACCTGCTCCCAGAAATCCTGATAGAAATTACAGGGTTCCTGACTCAAGTTCCTTTCCTACTGCGGATCCTGAGACCATTTCACAGGGACCCAAGGGCATTAAGGCTACTACTGCCAAAAATCCTACCCCCTCTGATAGAGATTCCAAAGCTCTGGATAGATGGGGTAAGAAGGTATGCACTTCTGCACCCTTGGCCATTAGGGCCTTAAACTGCCAGTTTTCTATGTTAAAGTATCAGCAGCATATTATTGGGTTGCTTAAACAGAAAATGATGATTCCTGACTATGCTGAAAATAAGGGTTTACAGGATTTAATGCATTCTGCTGAGCAAGTCGGAAAGCATACTTTGCAGTGTGGTTTTGATTCACTAGTGGCTTCTTGCAGGGCTGCTTTCACTGGGTCTGTACTTAGAAGGCATGCTTGCCTTAAGGAGCAGTCTTTGCCAGATCATGTTAAAGCTGAACTGCTGGATGCTCCCTTAAATTAGGACCGCCTGTTTGGCAACAAGGCAGAAGTTCTTAAAAATATGGAGGAAAAAGCTAAATCTATGCAAACTGTTTAAGATTTTTTACAAGTACAACCACCAAGATTTAGTAGGCATTGGCCCTCTAAGAATTAGTCCTTTCCTGTCTCTTCCAGGCCTTCTCAGTCCAAACCCAGAACCAACAGAATGCCCGTGCTTCAGTCCAAAGGTACGCACAGGACTAAGCAGTGGGGAGCTCCCACTTCCAAATCAGGGAGTAGTAAAACTCCCCCCATGGTAAACTGTCTCAATGACTTAACTTTAAAACTTCCAAGCCCTTCTCAACTGACTGCTCCTGTAGGGGGAACGATTGCTCTGCAGACAAAAAACTGGGAGCTAATTACCCAGGACAAATGGGTTTTAAATATAGTTTCCCAAGAATACAGATTTCACTTGCACACGTTACCAACCCCAGATGGTTGGCCAGATCTACCCCCAAATCAGTGGGCAGAGGCTCAAAAGCAAGTACTCTCTTTCTCTCAAGCATAAGGGCTATACAAACCTGTACCAGAAGAGGAAAAGGAACAAGGTTTCTACTCAAGACTTTTTCTGGTACCCATAAGAGACAACTCATGGCGTCCTATCCTGGACCTTTCTATCCTAAACACCTTTTTGGTGATCCCAAAATTCAAGATGCTTACTCTACTCTTCACCAGTTGCTTCCTATGTTAGGCAAGAAAGCCTGGTTGGCAACACAGATTTAAAGGAAGCCTCCTGCACATCATAATCAGGGAATCTTGCCGAAGATACCTACGCTTCAAAACAGGCTACATGCACTATCAGTTCTCTGCACTGCCTTTTAGCTTATCTACTGCGCCCAGGGTATTCACAAAGTGCCTAGCTTCAGTCATTGCATTTTGCAGGCAAAGAAATGTTCAGATATACCCATACCTGGACCATTGTCTAATTCAGGCAGAAAGCCAGGACATACATAAGGTGCTAACTTGTCTGGGGTGCACCATAACTGAAAAAAAAAATCACATCTTGTACCCCGTCAACAAATTATATTCCTGGAAGCAAGCTTGAGCACAACTTCCCAGATGGCTTTCCTCACACCAGAGAAACAAATTCATTTGACAGCTTACTTCAAACTAATGGCCACAAAAACTCTGCTGTCTGCAAGGCACATACTGCAAACCTTGGGGTTCATGGCCTCCTGCATTCTCCTAATTCCATATGCAAGCATGCATATGAGGAAACTACCGTGGTGTCTAAAAAGCCTATGGTGTCAACATTCTCAGGATCTAGAAGCAATGATTCCTACCATACCTTTCCTGCAGTTAGTTCCTTTGGTGGGTAGAGGCCTGTCACCAAAACAAAGAACTACCATTCCGTCTACTGCCTGCCTCCCAAACCCTAACAACAGACGCATCAGACTATGCATGGGGGGGGCTTACCTGGCACAGAAGTGCATTCAGGGCAAATGGAACCCAAGTCAAATGCACCTGCATGCCAATCAAAAAGAAATGTTAGCTGTACAGAATGCTCTGACAGTCTTCAAGGACCACATTTTTCCACGACAGTTAATGGTAAGGACGGATAACACCACTGTTATGTGGTACATAAGCAGGGGGGACCCATTCATTCCCCCTTTGCAGACTACCCATGGCTCTGTGGAACACAACCTTGAGCTGCCAAGTGCATCTGCAGGCTCAATTCCTACCAGAAAAACTAAATACAGTGGCAGACGAACTAAGCAGAAATCTCATGGACCCACACGAGTGGAAACTGTAACCAAAGGCGTTCAACATGTTGATAAACAAATGGGGGAGCCCAGATATAGACCTCTTTGCCTCCCCCCCAGAACTACCAATTGGACAAATACTGCACAAGGACTCCCTACAAACAAGCTTGGAAAGTGGATACCCTGTCCTTCAACTGGAAAAATCTATCAGTTTATACCTTTCCTCCTCTGCCTCTCCTCTCCAAAGTATTTCTAAAAATCAAACAAGACAAGCCAAGGACGATTTTGATTGCACCAGACTGGCCACGCCAGCACTGGTACACCCTCTTGCGCAGTGTGTCACTGCTGGCACTATGGCACTTGCCTCAGACCCCTACCCTGCTGTCCTAGCAGGAGGGCCAGATTGTGCATGCTCAGCTTCAAACCCTGAACCTGGCAGCCTGGCTAATTGCTTGACATCTCCATTACCTTCCCTCACTAAACAAGTGTTTGATGTCATTTTGGAGGCAAGGAGGCCTATTACTAGAAAATCCTATGCTGAAAAATAGAAAAGATTCTGTTCCTGGAACCAGACGCAAGGGATGGGCACAGCAGCCCCCAATTTGCCTCAGATTCTTTAATACTTGACTGAGATGCTTCACAAGGGCCTTTCTTTTTCCTCACTCAAAATTCATGCCTCAGCCATATCAGCTCATTACAGCACAGAACCACCCCTCTTGTCTCATCCACTGCTCAAGCAGCTCCTCAGAGGGGCCAAAAACTTAAGACCTCCCAGGAGAGCCCCATCTCCAGCCTGGGACCTTAACTTTGTATGGGAAAAACTCACGGTCTCCTTTTTGAGCCAGCTGCAAGTGCAGAGCTAAAATTTCTTTCTTGTGAAACAGCCTTCCTTTTAGCAATCACTTCAGCAAGAAGGGAATCTGAATTACATGCCCTTATGGCAGTGGAGCCTTTCATCATCTTTCATGCGGACAGGGTGTCCCTCAGGACCAATCCCTCCTTCATGCCCAAGTTAGTATCCAGTGTGGCTCTTAATCAGTCCATTCATTTGCCAACCTTATTTTCTAATCCACAGAACAAAGGTGAACGGATACTGCACTCCTTAAATGTGCACAGACAACTTAGATTTTACTTGGACAGGACTAAACCTCAAAGGAAATCTTAACTGATGGTGGCATTTGCTGCAGGGGCAGACGGGAAGGCCATTTCAAAGCAAACCATTTCTAAATGGATAGGCCATTGCATTAATTTCTGCTATAAGCACCATGGAAAACCTATCCCACCCGGGGATAAGACCTCACTCAACCAGGGCTGCATCTACCTCAACAGCCTTTCTCAGAGGAGTCCCTATCAAGGGACATCCTAGAAGCTGCTACCTGGAGTTCTGTAGATACTTTCACCATGCATTACCATTTGCCTATTTTCTCTAAATCCAGAGCTGGTTTTGCCACTGCAGTCTTTCAGGGCCTTATAGCTGGTCCTAATGTTATCTGAATTCCTCCTCCCATCCTTAGCTTTGGGAATCTACCCAAATGTGATGACTGCAACAGTGAAATATGAAGAACATAGTACAGTTGTGTACACTTACCATAAATTTAGATGTTCAAGTGTATTCACTCTTGCAGTCTTGGTTACCCTCCCTCCAACCCCCTGACTTCTTTTGGCTATACCTCTGTTCTCCTTTACTATGCTTAAAAGCTTTTTGGTGTATTTGCTTTTTTGTTTGAGGTATAACCTTGCATATTTATATTTAATTGCTTCCTATTATGGGGCACCTGACATCTGGGTCAAGAAAAACTGATGCAATGGTGTCTGCTGCATGCTTTATACCCCTGACTACCTGACGTCATGGAAGATGAGACCGATGCAGGACCCAATACTTTGATAATCAGTCTGTCTGAAGGCTACTGCAAGCAAATAACCCAAATGTGATGACTGCAACAGTGAATACACCTGAACATCTACATTTATGGTAAGTGTACTCAACTGTACTTTCTGTTGATGTCAGATGTTTGTGCCTACTCCCCTTAAAACCGTATTGATTTATGTTTGTCTTTTTTCAACACATTACCATTCTCTTGGGTAGTGTAGACATAAACACTTTGTAGTCATGGTTTAAAATTGAAGTGGATCTTTATAGGTTCATAGGTTCATACTAGGCTCTCTGCCCTATGGCATTTATAAGCCTAGCCAGAGTGTGTTTGGCTTTTGGACCCATTTTAAATTAATTTTGCTATGCCCTTTTTCGAGGTTAGTATACTGTGCCTCTGTCTAACAGTGACACAGAAGTGATACCCGGGGTAAACCTACGATCTCCCATCCACTCATCAAGATTTCTCTTGAAGAGAGTCAATGAGGGACTCTGCCTAACCTGGACTGGGATTTTATTCCGGAGTGAAGGGAGCCCCTCTGGGTCATGAATCTGTCCCTCCAGCATGTCCTATTTATTTCAGTGCTGAGGTTCAAGTCTCTCGAGCGCGTAGCTCGATGGGATTTGGATTTTCTGAGGTGCAGCATGTCCATTAATTCCGGGTTGGACATGGCTTTATACGTCAGGCACAGATCGGCTCTGAGCACTGAGGATATGCCACTGAGTAGAGCTGGAGTTTCTTTAACCAGGCAGCATATGGCATCTGTTTGAGCCATTTGATCCTCTTGGTGAGGTACTTTTGGGGTCTTTCCAGTTGCTGCAGGTGTCTGGTAAGGTACATCCCAAAAGGGGCATTGTACTCAATTATGGGCCTGATGAGGGATGAGTAAAGAGGCACGATGACCTCCCCTGATCTAGATGTGAATCCCTTCATGATTAGGTGGGCTATATAAAATGTTTTTCTAACCACTTTGGCCACGTGTTTGTCAAATGAGAGATTGCTATCAACTTGGGTCCCCTGTCCCCAATTACTACTTCTGTACTTAATGGATTACCACCTATGTGGTAATTTGTGGGCACTTTGTTTTTGCCCAAGGGGATAACTATACACTTTTTGGCGTTTAGCTTGAGGCCATGGCTCTGGCACCAGTTGTCTGTTTCTATGAGGCCCTTTTGGAGGATGCTTGTGTCGGCTGGAGAGTCGATTATGGCACCCAGTTTGCAGTCATCTGCAAACTTGGTTAGCCACAGTCCTTCCGTGTTGGCCTGTACCTCCGAGAAATATGTACCAAACAAGAGAGGTCCCAGGACTGAGCCTTGTGGGATGCCACTTGTAACCGGTTTGGAGTCTGACATGCCTCCAGCAATTCTAACCATGTGGGTTCTGTCCTTGAGCCAGTTTGCAACCCATCTAGTGACATAGGGGTTTATATTTAAGCTGGTGAGCTTATCTATAATGCCCGAGTGGAGTATTGTATCGAAGGCTTTTGCGAGGTCCAGGTAGGCTGTGTGGACCACCTTCCCCTCGTCAATGGCCTTGGTGACTGTTTCAAAGAAATCGACCAGGTTTAAGAGGCAGGATCTGCCCTTAAAGCCGAACTGGGTAGGATCCAGTGTCTGTAGGTCCCCAATATCTTTATTTATGAGGTCCATGATGATCCTTTCTATAGCTTTGCAGACCAAACTAATCAGGCTTATGGGGCGATAGTTTCCAGGATCCATTGAGGCACCACATTTGTGGAGAGGGACCACTGTTGCTGTACGCCACTCTTTGGGTACATATCCTGTAGTAAGGCTGAGATTGAACAGTAGTTTTATGTTTGGGTTTAGCTCTTCTTGGAGTTCATGTAGGATGCAGCCCGGGACACCGTCTGGTCCCATTGATGCTGTGTTTTTTGCTTTGGAGAGGGCGGCTCTTACCTGAGCATCCGAGATGTCAGGGGGGTAGCACTCTGCTGGGATAAATATTTGCTCTTTTGGTGGGGAGGGGGGGAGAAGTTTGCGCTGAACCTGTCAGCTAGGATGTTGGCAATGTCTGTGGGTTTGGTGTATTTTTTGTCATTTTGGACTAATTCTGAGCATATCTGGGAATTCCCACCCAGGTTCCTAACATAACTAAAGAAAGCCTTGTGATTATCCTTAGTGTCCTGTGCAATTTTTCTCTAAGCTGGCCTTAGACGATTTTATGAGTGCCCATAGTTTTTTGCTAATACTGATCAGAGATGCCTTCCCTTTTTGGGATTTTGCTCTATCATGTAGTAGCTTCCTCCTCCTATTGTATAGTTTGTTTATGGCTGGGGTCCACCAGACAGGATGTCTGCCTTTGGAGGATTGCGTCTTGGTTTTATTTGGGATTGCATGATCCATGCATTCCTGAAGGTGTTCATAGAATGTGTTTATAAAAGATTCTGCGGTCTGGGCCGTATTTTTCACAGGCCCGGGGGCTTGAAGGATTCCACCTCGGTTTTGAGGAGTGTGAAATTTGCTTTAGAGAAGTTTTTCACTGTGGTTTTCTTGGCAGGGGATGGGGTCGGGATGTGAATGTCCAGTGAGATTAGTTTATTATCTGATCTTACCAGTGAGGGATACACTTCTGGTCTGGAGCATAGAGTCCCCATGTTGGTGATGATCAGGTCCGGTATATTTTCCCCTCTTGTGGGAGTGGTAACAATTTGTTCCGTAGTATTTGAGTTTATAAATTCTAGGAACCTTTGGGCTAGGGTGTTGGAGCTAGAGTAATGCTCCCAGTCTATGTTTGGGTAGTTGGTCGCCCAATATAATGGTGTTTGGAGAGACCTTCATATTTTCAAGTGTTCTCAGGAAGGCCGAGTGGGGTTCCTGGGATTGGGAGGGTGGTCTGTAGCAGGCTATAAACTGGAAGGCAGTTTTACCCCACTGTTCGTTGCACATGGATAGTCTCTGATGCTTCGTGCTGTGCCACCAACCTGGAGGTGTGGGTATCTTTGACGAATATTAATACTCCCCCTCCTTTTGTGGTTCGGTCCAAGTTTTGGGGCCGAAAAGCATCGTATGAGGTATAACCGGGTAGTGCTGGAGTGCTCTCGGGAGCCTTGAACCAAGTTTCTGTTACTGCACAGATATCAATGTTATCCATGCTAAGGAGAGTTTTGAGTGCGTGCATCTTGAGGTTTAGACTTCTGGCGTTGAGTAGCATTACTCTTAGTTTTTTATCCCTTGTGATACCTATGGAGGTGGGTTTGTCTTTTGAGCCTTGCCTAAAAAAGGCACTATGGGGGTAGCAAGAGCCTTTGCCAATATCCGAAAGCCCAGGGGTGACAGGTGCAAGCCATCCCTAGCAAAGCATCGTGGCTTGTCGAGCATGTCATCCCAGGCTGACAGGCATTGGATCCCCTTTGAATGACACCAATACTTAAGACAATTGTTAAAATTGATCATCTTGTTTTCATATTGTGGCATCATTCTTGGTGAGGGTAAGATGCTACACAAGGTCAGGGTCATACCTGCTCAGAGAGCTCCTCTGTCTCTTTCCATGTAGTCCAGGGAGGTACTTCTCAGGTCATTCACACCAGCATGGACAATGACAGAGTCATATTTGTACTTGCCTTGGAGTGACCTGAGTGCTTGTGTTGTGGCGATCCTAGCGCCTGACAGGCAGCTCACCGTGACCTCCTTGTTCAGCCTGGTGAGTTCAGTGTGCCTGACGATAGTCACCTATTACAAGTGTATCAGGTGTGTTGTTTAGCCTTAAGGGCTGTGACTGTTCGGCACACTGGCTTTGTGAGCTATGTGTTTTGTTTTGGGGTAGCGGTTGCTTGGGTGTCTGCTTTGGAGGTCTCTGATGCTTAGGCAGATTTTTATTTAGAGCCTCCGAGTATGTTTTTGTGTGTTTGTGTTTGGTTTGCTGTCGTGGTACGTGGTATGTGAGACTGGAATTGTAGTGAGTGTGGTTTCCTTCTCCTCCTGACTGGTTACGCCAGTACTGAGTTGAGAGAGCTTAGCCTCCAGTTTGGCTATATGGTTGCATCTCTCACATGTGTTGGAATTTGCTGGGAGGAGGAGAGGGTTGTCTGTGTACATGAGGCAGTTGTAACATCGCCTCAAGATTCCCAGATTCACCAGCTGGACCGGAGAGGAGATTGACAACTGACCTTTGGACATGCTAGAATAGTATTGGGAATTCCTTTATAATTGAAAAAAGGGCCAGTGTGGAACAAGGTACTCAAGGGGAGTTTGTGAGGGTGTAGTGCTTTTAATTTTTTTAGTGCTGACTTGTATAATTGCTTTAGTGATCAAGTGCCAGGTAACTTAAATGCAATGCGTTACAGGTAACTTAAATGCTAAAACGACAAACAGTAACTTTCAAGTGAAACAAGGAAATAAGTACAGTAAGCAATGTGGATATCACTATGGATCCACAGAAGCGCTGAAAAGCCGCGTTTTAGGTGGAATTAGCGTTTCAGGGAAATAACAAGAAAACAACAAGCATACAAACAAAGCTAGATTCAGCAGGCCTGGATCTAGTCTGTGCTACAGCAAACAAGGTGTACCAATTTCAATAAGAAACAGTTCAAATATGCAGGCACTTTAAGCCTTTAACCAGAAATTCCCAGCTCAGAAGGGCAGAGTCCAGCCTCTCCTCCCACAAGAGTGCAGACCACGAACCTTCGTAATGTAAAATAACTGGCCTGACACCCAAGTGCTTAAACCAGAACTAATGCACTTTTAGAATAACAGACACTGAGCCCTCAATCAGCAGTTCCCAACTTCGAAGGATGTAAGCTACATGTCCTGCCACCACAGTGCAGGCCACAAACCTTCCTAATGTAAAACAACTGGTCTGAAGCCCAAGTGCTTAATCCAAAAGACTTAGAATGATAGCTACACTTCAATCAAGTTACTACAAAGCAGTAATAAATACAATTGAATACTTTAAAGAATGCCTGGATTAGTGCTCAAGTTATACAAACAAAGCTAGATTCAGCAGGCCTGGATTTAGTCTATGCTACAGCAAACAAGGTGTACCAATTTCAGTAAGAAGCAGTTCAAATATGTAGGCACTATAAGCCTTTAACCAGAAATTCCCTGCTGAGTCCAGCCTCTCTCCTCCCACAAGAGTGCAGACCACGAACCCTCTTAATGTAAAATAACTGGCCTGAAGCCCAAGTGCTTAAACCAGAATTAATACACTTTTAGAATAACAGACACTGAGCCCTCAATCAGCAGTTCCCAACTTAGAAGGATGTAAGCTTACATGTTCTGCCACTACAGTGCAGACCACAAACCTTCTTAATGTAAAGCAACTGGTCTGAAGCCCAGTGCTTAAACTAAAAGGCTTAGAACGAGTTACACCAAGCAGTAATAAATACAATTGAGCACTTTTAAGATGACACAAAAGCAAAATAAAGTAGGAAGAAACACAAATACAGTAAAAGCAGATACTTTTTTTTTTTTTCACAACTGAACTTCTTAGGTAGCAGAAGGTTGAAACCTGAGACAGCTTTTAAGAAAGCAATCTTAAAAGAACCAATGAGGTGCTTAGTCTAAGCTGTAGTCCAGGTGACCTCTGTCAGCCAATGACCTCAAACAATTCTCTCACTGAAATGCCTGATGGCTTTGGCTAAACCAAGATGTCCCTGAATATGTGCTCAGAGACACAGCCTCCACAAACACTAGGCCCAAGTACAAGCCTGAATATGGAAATGCTACAAATATCCCCACTACTTAGAACAAACTGCAGAAATGTTTCTCACAGCTGAAAAGCAGCAGTGAGCCTTTAAATGAAAGTTTTAAACAGCTAAAGGAGCCTCTAGAAAAAGTTCAACTGCAACAAGTTATCAGAAACAAACAACCCAACAGATGCTTAAAAGTGGACAATTTCCAGTTAATACCTCACGCACAGTGAAACTAGCTAGAAAAATACACAGTACACAGTGCTATAAATAACAAAGAAGTAAAGAACAAAATAAACAGAAAACAGGATACTTAATGTTGTGTATTATAGCTCCGAGTTTCCTCAGTGTCCTTCCTTCGATTAGCTCAGTGTGAAATGTTATGTTCTCTAAGTAATTCGTTTTCTTCTACGTTGCTTTTGCTTGTCTTCCATTTAAAGTACTGTTAAATGAAATTTTCCAACTCTATCACATTTCCTAACTAACTTCCACTGGAATATTTTCTCTTTTTGAAGACTTCCATGTTGATTATATATGTCACGGTTTTCGTTTAATTTCTTCCTATCTTAACTGTTAATTAACTGGATTCATTGTCCTTTAACCTTGGCCTAGTTTGTTATCCATAAATATTTCCATTCGTGCCTTTTTGTTTTTTTATATCCTTTGCTTTATGCAAATTTTTTTAAAATATCCAAAGTACATACAGTACTGTTGCAGGATCCTTGGTTATTTTTCTAGTCATAGACTCGCTAGGTTTGGTGCCAGTGTTTGGTTTTCTGTTGCCTGAAAGCCTTTCCTACTTTTCTGTCCTCTATTGTAAATTTTCTTTGCTGGTGAAGTTTTATTTGGAAAACCACTCTGATTACCTAGTATACCTCATGTACACCTGAACAGTTGTCTTGTGTGTGTCAAAGCTAGTGTGAAGCTTACAGTCCTTAATAGTTTGTTTGGAGAGTCTGAACTGTCAATTTTTGCAATGTTTGTGTGGATTTCACTAGGAAAGCCCTTCTAAGTAGGAAAGCCCACTTAGAGTGTGGTTAACTCAGAAGAAGGTAGACATGCATGGTTTAACATCCAGATGTTCTTCATGTTTCACTGTTGCAGTCATCGCACTTGGGTTATCTGCCTGCAGGTAGCCCTCGGTCAGACCGAATACCAGAGACTTGGTATTTCTGTGTCGGATGTGGTCGCTCCAGGACGGACTTCAGGTCGTCAGGAGTAAAAAAACAGCCAGCTGACGCCTTTACATCAGTCTTTCTTGCCTAGGAGCCCGAAGCAGAAGCAGTTCGCACGAGTGCCGGTTGGCCGCTACCTGAGATTTTGTTTACAAATTGAATCATCCTGAAGTCTTCTAAAGCAAAGTACCCCATTGGGGATCCTTTTTTCTTGCTCTAACCTATGTCAGAAAAAGTTAATTGTTTTGCCTATGGCAAGCAAATACTACGCTGAGATTTCCATTCTTACTGCTCACCTGTTCAGAGCCAGAGCACGACGTACCTTTGTCGGTTTTGTGCCTTGTTCAGCGCCCAAACTATTCGTCATCGGCCCCTTTTCGTTCTCTATCTCCGTATTCTGAAATGGCTTTGGTAAGCCGTCAGACTACTGATTTTGTCCGTAAAAACGTAAGGATAAAGACAGAACTACAAAACCGAACCAACACCACAAACTGAAAAAACAAGAATGCAGGACAAAAACACCTAAGACACCAAGAAATCTTCAGCTGTTCAGCTCTTTAACAAACCACGGTACCCTACTGTAAGTTTAAGTGCTTTTCGTCTGGTTCAATAACCAGAATTCTTCAGGCAAATAACAGCAGGTACAAAGTAACTTTTATACTAAAATACACTTCCCTCTCCACACCGTTTTTACTCAATTATTCAATACAAAATCATTTAATCAATCAAATAAATTCAAATAAATTCTTAAATCTATAAGCCTAAAACTGACCAAAATTAATTCATTTAAAATTGATTGTTGTCACCAGTATTAAATAAATACATTAACTACAAATGTATAAAGTAATAAAACAGTAAATCAATTTATAGTAATGCAAAGTAAACAATTAAGTTTTTTCAAAAAGGGAAAATAAATGCGTACAATTGAAATTCTAAAAACCCCAACTAACAACATTTAACCTTAAGTTCACTATTTATGTTCACACTAAAATGTGTTAAAATTATATAAATATGTATATTGTCTTAAGTTTTAATTAACATCAACAATATAGAACAGGGCACCTTAACGTGGCAAACGATGACTATATAGACTAATTATCTGTTTAAACGTTTAAGTTTCAGTAAACATTGTTTAGAGCAACTGTTGTTAATACCGGGGTAATGGCAAGCATCTAAACAAATCTGCTACATCATTTCTCTTTTTTCTAATAAAGATTTCTGACCACCCCTTACCTCTCCGGCCACATGATCAATAACTCTAAACATAAAACTGTGTGTGGGATTAGTTTTGATGTGGGCAGCTAATGCATTTTCAACCTTGCCTTTCCTAATATAGTAAAGGTGCTCATACACCTGCTCTCGTAGTCTGCGATCTGTTTTCCCAACGTAGACACGGGTCACAAATTACATTGAGCAAGGTATATTACATAGGCAAGTACAACTGCAATACCTGACAAGGTCTTATAACTAGAATCCTTAATATTAAATGTATACCCTATGCTCATATGTTTACAAAAATTACAAGATTCACATTTACTCATCCCAGGATTCTTGATAACATTATGCTGTTTAATTTCTACTTTTTTCAAGTTCATGACTCTCTTAAAAGTAAGAGGGATGTGGACCCAACAAGGTACATAATTCCAAGTTGTTACTTAACAAATTCCAGTTCTTTATAATTCAGATGATTTGACAACTTTCGGGACCATCTCTGTTAAAATGAATGACAATGATAACCTATTCACTTTTTGAGTAATGTCCATCTTATTACATGGTAAAACTGTACCTTGTAGTAATGGAATGTCAAAACAATTGGACCTTTTATACATCAATTCAGCCATCATTTCATTGATAAGTTCCCCCGGGTAACCTCTAGCAAAGATCATTTCAGCTGTCCTATAACATTCTACTGTAAATTCACTATCAATAGTTACCATCCTCACTGCTAGGGCTAACTGTCCTTTTATTACAGATATCTTCTGATGGAAAGGGTGGAACTACTGAAATGCAAACATGTATTTGAAAATGTGTATTTCCTATGAATCCTGGGCTGCTAGTCTCATGTTCGTGTTTCACTGTTGCAGTCATTACATTTGGGTAATCTGCTGGCAGGTTGCCCTCAGTCGGCCTGAATTCATAAGTCTTGGGTCCTGTGTCGGTTGCTGTCTCCTCTTCCATGATGTCAGGTCGTCAGGGGTATAAAACATGCAGCAGACGCCATTTTCTTTAGTCTTTCTTGCCATGCGGTGCCCGAAGCAGAAGCATTTCGCAAGTGCCAGTCGGCCGTCTACTGAAATATTCAAATTTGAGTTTCAGAACCGAAGTCTTCACTAACGCTAAGTACCCCGTTGGAGAAACTTTTGTCTTGCTTTTACCGATGTCAGAAAAAGTTAATTGTGGGAAGCAAATACCTCATAAGGATTTCCATTTATACTGTATTTCTTGCCTAGGTCCTGGTCACAACGTTGCCTGGCTGTCGGTTTTGTGCTAGATTTAACCAACACACTATTAAGCGTCTGTATATTTTTGCATCAAAGTATTTTGGAAACGGATTTAACTACCCAGAAATGTCGTCTGATAGCAATCCGACTACCGGAGTACATAAAATACGCAAAGAAAAGGACAGAGAAAGGCAGTCGAGATACAAAACCGACAATGAAGCTTCTCCTAAGCCAGTCGCCGGTACTCAGTGAGGCACTTTCGCAGCCCCTGATACCTGCTACCTTCGAGTCGCAGGCCTCTACCGACACCCATGTGCAATCCGGCATGCCGCAAGATACTCAAGGTATTGGACCGACGGATGTATCTCCCTTGGATGGGTCTGGAGCCGCTGAGCAGGCACTGGCTTCTGAGGGTGTATTCAGACCTCAACATTTGTATATCAAACCGACGACAGCTGCAAAACCAAAGACAAAAGTAACTTCTAAAACTAAAAAAATGATGGATGAGCCACGTGCAAAGGCCTCTGTCTAAAAAACAGATGACCGAAATGGCTGAAGACCTTATTACCTTGATCAGAGGTATCCATCCCCCTCCAGATAAGAGGCCTAGGCAAAACACTGATTATGAATCTTCAGATCAGGTTTCTATTTCTTCTGATTCCTCTTCTGATTAGGAATTATCTATACTTCCCTATGAGGATTCTGATGCTGAGGAGTCTATTCCATCCGCATCAACTCCTGAGGATTATTCATTTGGAGAAACCTTGCATACTTTGAGGGAGCATTTTCACTGGGAGAGTCAAGACTTGTCAGAATCAAAAAAGAGGCTCAGGGATTTCCTTCTCCCTCAGCACAGGCCTTTCCCCTGTCTTAGACATTGTGGATGATGTGTTTTCGGAGTCCAGCTTGACCCCTGATTCCTTACCTCCGGCTCCCAGTAAGCCTAACCGATATTTCAGGATCCCTGACGCACATACATTTTTATTTAGAAACCCTGCTGCTGATCCTGAAACTATTTCACAGGGACCTAAGGGAGTTAAGGCCTCAACAGCAAAAAATCCTACCCCCTCTGACAGATTCAAGAGGACTGGACAGATGGGGGGGGGGGAGGTTTATACATCTGCAACCTTGGCAATCAGGGCCTTCAACTGTCAATTTCAAATGCTTATGTACCAACAATATGTTATGGGATTGCTGAAACAGAAAATGATGTTGATTTCAGAATGTGCAGAAAATAAAGAATTGCAGGAGTTATTGCATGCAGCTGAACAAGTTGGAAAGCATACTTTGCATACTGGATCTGTGATTAGGAGGCATGCCTGGTTAAAGGAACAACATTTGCTTGGTCATGTTATAGCTAAATTGCTAGATGCACCTTTACAGCATGATTCTCTGTTTAGTATTAAGGCAGAAGATGTTTTAAAGCAAATGGAAGACAAAGCTAAGTCTATGCAAACTGTTAAATACTCCTTACAAGTACAGCCACCAGGATTCAGTAGACACTGGCGTACAAAAATTGGTCCTTTCCTGTGTCAGACAGAGCTCAAAGGGGCAAATCTAGACACCCTAAGGGTTCCAGATACCAGGCGCAAGATTCATACAGGTCAAAGCAATGGGGCACTTCCACCACCAAATCTGGAGGAAATGAAGCGCAAACCTACAGAAAGCAAACCCAGTGAGTTTCTTCTCCCTACACCAAGCACTTTTTGCAGCACCCATATGGGGAAATGTAGCACTTTTTGCTCAAAATTGGCAGTTAACCCAGGACAAGTGGGTACTAAACATCGTATCACTTGAATACAGATTCCATTTCCACACACTGCCAATGGCAGATGGTTGGCCAGATCCGCCAAAAAATCAATGGGCAGAGGCACAAAAACAGGTTATGTCCCTCATGGATATGGGGGGCCATTCAGCCAGTGCCAGAACAGGAAAAAGGACAATATTTTTACTCGACTGTTCTTGGTACCCAGAAAGGACAAGGCCTGGTGGCCAATACTGGATTTATCGATTTTGAACATGTACCTGGGCATTCCAAAATTCAAAATGCTGAGTTTGCAGCAGCTTCTGTCCGTGCTGGGCAAGAATGCTTGGCTGGTGACACTAGACCTAAAAGAGGCATACCTGCATGTCCCAATAAGACAATCGTGCAGAAGATACCTCAGATTCAAGGCTGGCTTAATGCATTACCAATTCTCTGCACTGCCCTTTGGCTTCTCTACTGCACCCAGGGTCTTTACAAAGTGCCTGGCACCAGTAATTGAATTTTGCAGACAAAAAAGTATACAAATATATCCTTACTTGGACGACTGTCTCATTCAAGCAGAGAACAAGGACATTCTTCGACACCTGCCATTTGTGAAAAGGCTTCGAACATGCCTAGGGTACACAAACGAAAAGAAATCACAACTGGTACCCTCTCAAAAGATAACATTCCTGGGTGCAAGCTTGAATACAACTGCCCATATGGCTTACCTCACGCCAGATGAGCAAAACCAACTGACTACTTACTTCAAACTGATGGCAGCAAAAACCCAGTTGTCTGCAAGACAAAATTCTGCAGGCTCTGGGCTTCATGCATCCTGCATCCTACTGATTCCATATGCAAGACTGAATATGAGGAAACTTTAATGGTACCTGAAAAGTTTATGGAGTCAACATTCTCACAGTCTGGAAACAGTGATTCTTCTCATTCCCTGCCTACAACAGGAGTTTCTATGGTGGGAAAAGGCATGTCACCAAAACATGGGACGGGCCTTCACTCTCACCCCTGCCAGCCAAACCTTAATAGAAGCCTTGGATTATGCCTGGGGGGCCCACATGGCAGGAAGATGCATTCAGGGCATATGGACCCCAAAACAAATGCATCTACATATAAACCAGAAAGAGATGCTAGCTGTTCAAAATTCCCTAACAGCCTTCAAGGACTTCCTTCATCCAGGACAACTACTGATAAAGACAGACAACACCACAGTCATGTGGTATATAAACAAGCAAGGGGGGCACACATTCATACCCCCTTTGCAGATTAGCCATGGCATTGTGGGACACCGCTTTGAGTTGCCAAATACATCTTCAAGCTCAATTCCTGCCAGGAAAACAAAATACACTGACATACGATTTAAGCAGAAACCTTATGGATCCTCATGAGTGGAAACTAAATTCACATGTCTTCAGCATGATAAAAGAGAAATGGGGGAGCCCAGACACAGATCTATTTGCCTCCTCAAAATTATCAATTGAAAAGATTCTGCACAAGGACTTATCACAGACCAGCGTGGAAAGTGGACGCCCTATCCTTCAGTTGGAAAAACCTATCAGTTTACGCCTTTCCTCCTCTGCTTCTTCTCCCCAATCAACTACAGACACTGAACCTGGCAGCATGGCTGATCATGTAGTTATACAAACAACTCCTCTCAGTAAAGCTGTGATGGATGTCATTTTGGAAGCCAGAAGGCCTAGTACTAGAAATCTTATGCTGACAAATGGAAGAGATTCTGTGCTTGGAATCGAGCACAAGGAACTGATGCAGCAGAAACAAATATTCCTCAGATATTACAATACTTAACTGAGATGTTTAACACAGACCTATCTTTCTCATCAATTAAAATCCATGCCTCTGCCATTTCGGCTCATTACAATACAGAACTATCAATGGTTTCTCATCCTTTACTAAAGCAGTATCTTAGAGGAGCCAAAAATTTAAGGCCTCCTAGATCATCACCATTACCTGCATGGGACCTCAATTATGTGTTGGAAAAGCTCACCCTGCCTCCATTTGAACCAGCTGCTAATGCTGATATAAAGTTCTTATCATGGAAAACAGCTCTGCTACTTGTAATTACTTCAGCAAGAAGAGTTTCAGAGCTACAGGCCCTCATGGCTGTAGTGCCTTTTATCATATTTTACCCAGACAAGGTGTGTCTGAGGACAAATCCTACTTTTATGCTTAAGGTGGTTTCCAGTGTGGCTCTTAACCAAACAATTCATTTGCCAACCTTTTATCCAAATCCGCAGAACAAGGGGGAGAGAATTCTGCATTCCATGGACGTACACAGACAGCTAAGATTCTACTTGAGCAGGACTAAAGCTCCAAGAAAAACTGAGAAATTACTAGTGACATATGCTGCAGGATCAGAAGGCAAGGCTATTTCAAAGCAGACACTTTCAAAGTGGATAAGCCTCTGCATCCATTTCTGCCATTTACACCATGGTAAACCTATGCCCAAGGGCATTGGGTCTCGTTCCACCAGAGCTGCAGCTACTTCAGCAGCCTTTCTCAGAGGAGTACCTTGGGAGTTCTGTTCACACCTTTACAAAGCATTATCATGTGCCTCTCTACTCTAATTCCAGGGTTGGCTTTGTCACTGCAGATGTTCGTGTTACACTGCTGCAGTCATTACACTTGGGTTATCCTGCCGTCAGATGTTCCCGTAGTCTGCCAGAGTTTCAAAGTCTTGGTCCGGCGTCTGTTGCTGTTGCTTCTTCCCTGACGTCAGTGCGCCAGGGGTATAAAAGATGCATCCGACGCCATTTTATTCAGTCTTTCTTGCCGTGCGGTGCCCGAAGCAAAAGCAGTTTGCAAGTGCCGGTCGGCTGTCTCCTGAGATTTTCGAACTCTAATTTCAGATCCTAAGTCTTCAATAAAGCTAATTACCCTGTTGGGGAAACTTTTTTCTTGCCTCAGACCGATGTCAGGAAAAGTTAATTGTATTTCTTGTGGGAAGCAAATACCTCATAAGGGCTTCCACTCTTACTGTATTCCATGCCTAGGCCCTGATCACGACATCACTAATCTGTTTTGTGCTAGATTTAACAAACGCACTATAAAACGATGTTTTGATTTTGCTTTGCACTACTTTGGCCGAAGATTCAATTATACTATGCCGTCGGATCAACCGACGACCGCAATTATGAAAAAACGCAAAGACAAGGATAAAGACAGGCATCCGAGGTCCAAAACAGACTATTAAGCCTCTTCTAGGCCAGTCGTCTGTTCTCAGTGAGGCGCTTTCGCAGCCCCTGACACCCACTACCTCAGAGTCACAGGCCGCCTCCGACTCCCATGTGGAGACAACTAGGCCTCTGGAAACACAAGGTATTAGGCCTACAAAAACTAACCCCTCAGATGGGTCCGGAGCCTCTGAGCAGGCATCGGCTTCTGAGGGTGTCTTCAGACCTTCAAAACTTACCATTAAAGCAACAGCCAAGACAATAACACCATTAAAGTCAAAGAAGCAAGTACAGCATTCTCCTAAGAAACATGCTTAAAATGGCTGAAGACCTCATTACATTAATCAGGGGTTCCCATCCCCCTCCTGAGAAAAGGCCTAGGCAGGATACAGACTGTGATTCCTCTGATCAGGTTTCCATTTCCTCTGATTCCTCTTCAGACCAGGGATACTCTCTACCCCCCTATGAGGACTCTGATGCTGAAGAATCCATCCCTTCAGCCTCTCCTCCTGAGGATTATTCTTTTGGGGAAACATTGCATACCATGAGGGAGCATTTCCATTGGGAAGTCAGGATTATTCAGAATCCAAGAAAAGGCTCAGGGACTTCCTTTTATTGCCTCAGCATAGGCCCCTAGCTATCCCGCCTGTGTTGGATATTGTGGATGATGTGTTCTCTGAATCCAGCTTATCTCCTGATTCTTTACCCCCCTGCACCAGCCAAGCCAGATGGGTATTAGAGTCCCTGACTCTCACAAGTTTCTTTATAAAAAACCTTCTGCTGATCCAGAAGCTATTTCCCAGGGTCCCAAATTGGTTAAAGCTTCCATTGCAAAAAATCCAGTCCCCTCTGACAGAGATTCCAGAGCAATGGATAGATGGGGGAAGAAAGTTTACTTTAGCAGTAAGGGCTTTAAATTGTCAGTTTCACATGCTTAAGTACCAACAGTATTTAATGGCTCAGTGAAAACAGAAAATGCTTACAAGCTCAGAAGCTCCTTGACTATAAGGAAATGCAGGATTTATTGCATGCAGTTGAACAGGTGGGAAAACATACTCTGCAAAGTGGTTTTGATTCTTTAGAGGCCTCTTGTAGAGCCGCAGTTACAGGTTCTGGGATTCGAAGACATGCTTGGTTAAAAGAACAGAGTTTACCTGATCATGTTAAGGCAAAATTATTGGATTCTCCTTTACAGCATGATACCTTGTTTGGTGTTAAGGCAGAAGAGGTGTTAAAGAAAATGGAGGATAAAGCTAAATCTGTGCAGACAGTCAAAGATTTCTTACAGGTAGAGCCACCTCGATTTAGCAGAAATTGGCCTACAAACTAATCTCGCTGGAGGTCCTCATCCCACCCCCACCTGAAATAAAAAAGACCACAGTAAAGAACTTCTCGAAAGCCGACTTCACGCTTCTAAAGAGTAGTGTGGTCTTTAAGGCCCCCGAGCCGGCGGAAAACAGTACTCAAGCCGCTGAATCACTTACAAATGCCTTCTACCAGCACCTGCAGGACTGCATGGATAAGGCAATCCCAAGCAAAACAAAGACTCTTTGTACCAAAGGCAAGCGCCCAGTCTGGTGGACCCCAGCCATAAACAAACTCTACAACAAAAGGAGGAAGCTACTACAAGATAGAGCAAAATCCTTAAAAGGTAAGACACCCTTGATCACTATAAGTAAAAAACTAAGAGCTCTCATAAAATCATCCAAAGCAAATTTTGAGAGAAAAATAGCTAAAGACTCAAAAGACAATCATAAGGCCTTCTTTAGCTATGTTAGAAACCTGGGAGAAACTCCCAGATATGCTCAGAACTAGTTCAAAATGATGTGAAGATTACTGATCCTACAGACATTGCCAACATACTGGCTGACAGGTTCAGTGCAAACTTCTCCCCTCCCCAAAAGGAGAGATACCTATACCAAACGATTGCAGCCCTCCAAACATCACCAACGCCCACGTGAGAACTGCTCTCTCCAAAGCAAAAACACAGCATCCATGGGACCTGATGGTGTCCCGGCTGTGTGCTCCACGAACTCAACGAGGAATTAAACCCACAGCTAGGACAGCTGTTTAATCATAGTCTTACCTCTGGATACGTGCCCAGGAGTGGCGCACTGCAACTGTGGTCCCACTTCACAAAGGCGGTGCCTCCACCGACCCTGGAAATTACCGCCCATTAGCTTGACAAGCCTTATCTGCAAAGCCATGGAGAGGATCATAATGGATCTCATAAATAAAGACATAGGGAATTTGCAGACTTTGGATCCAACCCAGTTTGGCTTTGTCAAAGGCAGATCATGCCTTTTAAACTTGGTTGACTTTTTCAAACAGTCACCAAAGCCATTGATGAGGGAAAGGCAGTCCATACAGCCTACCTCGATCTGGCGAAGGCCTTCGATACAATACCCCACTCGGGTATCATTGAAAAACTCATCAGCTTAAATGTTAACCCATACATCACAAGATGGGTTGCAAACTGGCTGAGTGACAGAACCCACAGGGTCAGAGTTGCTGGCGCCATGTCAGACTCAAAGCCTGTCACAAGTGGTGTCCCACAGGGCTCAGTCCTGGGCCCACACTTGTTTGGCATCTACTTTTCCGAAGTACAAGCAAACACAGGAGGGTTATGGCTGACAAAGTTTGCAGATGACTGCAAACTGGGCGCCATAGTCGAAAACACATCTGACACAGATATCCTCCAGAAGGGTGTCACAGAAACGGATAACTGGTGCCAGAGCCATGGCCTAAAGTTAAATGCCAAAAAATGCATAGTCATACCCTTCGGGAAAAACAAGGTTACCCTAGCTACCAAATAGGCGGCAATCCACTGAGCACAGAAGAAGTTATCAGGGACCTGGGGACCCAGGTTGATAGTCTGTCATTCGACACCCATGTAGCTAAAGTAGTTAGGAAGACCTTCTACATTGCCCACCTTATCATGAAGGTATTCTCATCTAGATCAAGGGAGGTCATAGTCTCCCTATACTCATCACTCATCAGACCAATGATTGAGTACAATGCCCCATTCGGAATGTATCTGACCCGACACTTGCAGCAGCTGGAGAGGCCACAAAGTTCCTCACCAAAAGGATAAAGGGTCTCAAAATCTGTCCTATGCTGCCCGACTGAAAGAACTCCAGCTCTATTCAGTCGCACGCTTGCTCAGAGGTGACCTTTGCCTAACATACAAGGCCATGTCAAACCCAGATTTGATGAATATGCTTCACCTCAAAAAATCTAGATCCGTCAGAGCCACAAGGGTGGGAGACTTAAACCTCGACACGGCTATTAATAGGACGTGCTGGAGGGATAGATTCATCACCCAAAGACTCCCTATGCTGTGGAACAAAATCCCGGTATATGTGAGGCAGAGCACCTCGCTGGCCTTGTTCAAGAGAAATCTTGACCAATGGATGGGAGATCGCAGATATAGCCCAGGGATTACCTCAGTGTCACTGCTCGACAGAGGCACAGCAAAATAATGGGTATAGTTCCCCATACTAAAGGGGTGGCGTAAGCCACAAAACTATGGGCTAGGCTTGTAAATGCCCTCGGTCAGATAGCCTAGTATGAACCTATGAACCTAAAGAATTTGTCCTTTCCAGTGTCAGGCCACAGAGAGGCAGATATAGATGTCCAAGAGGCAGATGTCAACCCCAAGGCTCTTACAGACAATGACAGTGGGGCACCTCACTCCCAAAAGGAGGTGAGGACAAGTCTCAACCTTATAGGAAACAGTCCCAATGACTTCCCCCTTCGTAGGCCAAGCACTTCTTTTTTGGCAGCCCCCTTAGGGGGAAAACTAGCACTTTTTTCTCAAAATTGGCAAACAATCACCCAAGACAAATGGGTTCTGAATATTGTGCCTCAAGGTTACAGGTTCCACTTTCACCCTTTTCCAAGGCTAAAAGGAATGCCAAACCTGCCACAAAATCATTAAATTTGAGGCTCAAAAACAGATTTCAGCCCTCATGGACATGAGAGCTATTCAGAAAGTACCACAGCAAGGACAAGGATTTTACTCAAGACTCTTCCTGGTCCCCAGAACGGACAAAGCCTGGAGACCCATACTAGACCTTTCAACACTAAATACTTACTTGGATGTTCCGAAATTCAAAATGTTGACACTACAGTAGCTTCTTCCCATGCTGGGCAAAGAAGGCTTGGCTTGTTACTCTGGACCTCAGAGGCATACCTGCATGTCCTTATCAGACAAAATTGCAGACGATACCTCAGATTCAAAGCTGGTACAATGCACTACCAATTCTCTGCATTGCCCTTTGGCTTATCTACTGCGTCCAGGGTCTTTACAAAGTGCCTGGCACCAGTAATTGCATTTTGCAGACAAAAAGGAATTCAAATATATCCATACCTGGACGACAGCCTCATTCAAGCAGAGACTAAAGACATTCTTCTAAAGCATCTGGCATTTGTAAAAAGGTTGCTAATTTCTCTAGGGTACATAGTAAATGAAAAGAAGTCAAAACTAGTGCCCTCACAGCAGATAATATTCCTGGGTGCCAGCTTAAATACAACGGCCCAGATGGCTTACCTCACGCCAGACAAACATGAACAACTGACTCAATATTTTCAATTACTGGCAAAGAAGTCCCATCTCCCTGCAAGAAAAATTCTGCAGGCCCTGGGATTCATGGCATCCTGCATACTACTAATTCCATATGCCAGACTGCATGTGAGGAAATTACAATGGTACCTAAAAAGTGTTTGGACTCAACACTCAGTTAGAAGCAGTAATACCAATAATTCCCTGCCTACAACAGGAGTTTCGATGGTGGACACAGGCATGTCACCTCAACAAGGGTCAGCCTTTCACTCTACCCACCGCCAGGCAGACTCTAACAGATGCTTCGGATTACGCCTGGGGAGCACACATGGCAGGAAAATGTATTCTGGGCAAGTGGACCACAGAACAAATGCATCTTCACATCAAACAAAAAGAGATGTTGGCTGTTCAAAATGCCCTAACAGCTTTCAAGGAACTTCTGCATCCAGGACAATTATTAAGGACAGACAACACCACAGTAATGTGGTACATAAGAAAGGGGCACTCATTGTTATACCCTATGCAGGCAAGCCATGACCTTGTGGAACACAGCTCTAACTTATCAAGTTCATCTGCAAGCACAGTTCCTGCCAGGAAGGAAAAATACTCTGGCAGACTGTCTAAGCAGAAATATCATGGACACTCACGAATGGAAATTGAATCCGCAGATCTTCAGCATGGTAACGCAAAAATGGGGATGCCCAGACATAGATCTTTTTGCCTCCCCACTGAATTGCCAACTACAAAAATTCTGCACAAGGACTTATCACAAACAAGCATGGAAAGTGGATGCTCTTCTGTTCAGCTGGAAAAACCTAAAAGTTTATGCCTTCCCACCACTGCCTCTCCTTTCAAAGGTACGCTTAAAAGCCAGACAAGAAAAAACACAAATGATCCTGATTCCTCCAGACTGGCCACGCCAGCACTGGCACCCTATCTTAAGGAACTTGGCTCAGGGCCCACCATGGATTTTGCCTCAAATTCCACATATTCTAACACAGCAAAACAATCGGATCCTGCACAGTCAGTTCAAAACACTAAACCTGGCTGCATGGCAGATCCATTAGTCAAACAAGCAACACCTCTCTCTAAAGCTGTTATGGATGTCATTTTGGAGGCCAGGAGGCCTAGCACCAGGAAATCTTACTCAGAAAAATTGAAGAGATTCTGTGCCTGGAACCAGGCTCAAAGCCTTGACCCTCTTGTCCCAAACATTCCTCAGATTTTACAATACTTAACTGAGATGCTGGACAAAGGCCTACCCTTCTCATCAATTAAGATCCACGCCTCTGCCATTTCAGCACATTACAACAGAGATCCTCCTTTATTCTATCATCCCTTGCTAGAGCAGTACCTCAGAGGGGCTAAAAACAAGACCACCCCGGAGAGCACCAACACCAACTTGAGACCTCAATTTTGTTTTGGAAAAACTGACCCTGCCACCTTTTGAGCCAGCCAATACAGCCAATCTAAATTTTTTATCATGGAAAACAGCACTACTCCTGGCAGTAACTTCAGCACGAAGAGTCTCAGAGCTACAGGCATTAATGGCAGTGGTACCTTTTATAATTTTTCATCAGGACAGGGTTTCTTTAAGGACAAACCCTACGTTTATGCCAAAGGTGGTATCTAGTGTGGCTCTTAACCAAACCATCCATTTGCCAACTTTTTATCCAAACCCCCAGAATAAAGGGGAGAAACTTCTGCACTCTTTGGACATACACAGGCAGCTACGCTTCTACTTTGACAAAACAAAAGCTTTCAGGAAAACTGAGCAACTGTTTGTAGCATATGCTGCTGGATCACAGGGCAAGGCTATCTCAAAGCAAACTATCTCCAAATGGATAGGACACTGTATTCGTTACTGCTACGCACAGCATGGAAAATCAGTCCCTAATAACATTAGGCCACATTCTACCAGAGCAACAGCCACCTCAACAGCCTTTCTCAGAGAAGTACCAACCAAGGAAATTTTGGAGGCTGCAACTTGGAGTTCAGTGCACACCTTTACCAAGCATTACCACTTGCCTCTTTACTCTAAATCCAGAGCAGAATTTTCCACTGCAGTTCTGCAGGGCCTCATAGCCAATCCTAATTCTTTATAGACCAGCCACCCAACCTTAGCTTTGGGATTCTACCCAAGTGTAATGACTGCAGCAGTGTAACACGAACATAGTACAGTTTTGTACCTACCATAAATGCAGATGTTAGAGTGTTCACACTGCTGCAGTCCAGGTTACCCTCCCTCCATCCCCTCTGTCCTAGCTGGGTTTATCTATACCTGTCTGTCCTATACAACCTTTGTGGCGTATTTGCTTGTATCTGAAGGTACTGTTTTTAATTTATATATATGTTTTATTAGCAATATGTGTTGCCTACCTACTTGGGGGCACCTGACATCTGGGGCAAGAAAAACTGAAGAAAATGGCTTCTGATGCATCTTTTATACCCCTGGCGCACTGACGTCAGGGAAGAAGCGACCGCAACCGACGCCGGACCAAGACTTTGGAACTCTGGCCAACTACGGGACCGCCTGACGGCAGGATAACCCAAGTGTAATGACTGCAGCAGTATGAACACTCTAACATCTACATTTATGGTAGGTACAAAACTGTACTTTCTGCAGGGCCTTATAGCCGCTCCTAATGCTGTTTAGTTCCAGCCTCCCAACCATAGCTTTGGGATTCTACCCAAATGTAGTGACTGCAACAGTGAAACACAAAGACCATAGTACAGTTGTGTACACTTACCATAAATGTAGATGTTCGAGTGTATTCACTGTTGTAGTCCAGGTTACCCTCCCTCCATCCCCGTCATTCTGGAGTTATCTTTCCTTCTTTATCTTCTACATCCTATGTGGTGTATTTGCTTGTAGATGAAGGTAAAGTATATATTGATGCATGTATGTATATGTATATGTATATATATATATATATATATTTGCTACCTTTATGGGGGCACCTGACATCGGGGGCATGAAAAACTGAATAAAATGGTGTCGGCTGCATATTTTATACCCCTGACGACCTGACAGCATGGAAGAGGAGACAGCAACCGATGCAGGACCCAAGACTTTGGAATTCAGGCCGACTGAGGGCAACCTGCCAGCAGATTACCCAAATGTAATGACTGCAACAGTGAATACACTCTAACATCTACATTTATGGTAAGTGTACATAACTGTGCTTTCTGAATTGGATCTTTAAACTCTTCAGTGTCCAGATATGCTATGGCTTCTGTGTTAAATGTGTATGTGAACCTTAGGATTGCGGTAGTTTGGTTTAAATATTCAACAAACCTTTCCGCTTCATCCAAACTGCCCTTTTATAAAATAAGAATATCTAGAAAACGTGTATAAAGAATAAATTTGTCTGTTAGGTGACTTTGTGTAAGAATGTACCCTTTCCCAAAGAACCATCACCAAGTTAGCAAAGCTGGCCCCACATGGGGACCCCATTGCCACCCCAGTTTTTTGTAAATATAGTTGATCATCAAAAATAAAATAGTTGTGTGTTAAAACAATATCCAGTAAGATGTTAACCAACTTAATCTCACTTTCAGGGACGGCCTTAATGTTCAAAAACCGAAGAACATAAACAATACCTTCTTCCTTGGGTGATGGATGTATACAAATCTCTAACATCTATGGTTAGAAAGTTAAAATAGTCCCCCAAAGCAAGTTAATTTAATTTAGTTAAAACCACGAGTCTGTACTTATTTGTTCTTCGTCTACAAGATATTTCTTGAAGATGTTGTCTATTATTTTCGCCAAAGGATAAGTTGTACTTTGGCGAGCATCAACTAAATGCCTCATGGGGGTGGATCAGTTAGAGATTTGTGTATTTTAGGTAATCCAAATAACACCGGTGTCTTTGGGGCTGGCATAGTTAATTTACCATAGATAAGTCTATAAGTTTTATAAACAAATCATTTAGATGCTACTTTATTTTACTGTAAGCTATGTTGAATTTGTTTAAACTGACTAATATACGTATCGGTATTCAACAAAGAACTCATCTTTTGGATAAACCAAATCTTGCCCTATAAGTAGTTCACTTCCCTTGTCAGGTTTAAATGTTGTTATAGGTAAATGACAAAATTCAATAAAGGCTGCCCAATCATCCCTGTCCACATTCTTAGCCAGGTTCCGTTTCTCTGAATAGAGTCTCCTAAACTCAGTTTCACAAACTTTCTCAAATGTGGTTAAAAGTGGATGGCGGCTGGCCTAAAAGTACTAGGGATATGATATTCCAATGCACCAATTTGTCCACCTTTAAACAATGCCTGCAAATTTAGTTTCCTAATGAATTGTTTAAAATCCAAAATGGGTGTGTACAATGTCCATAGATGTAGTAGGTACAGAAGAATCCCTTTGCTAACAATTCCGCCACACTAGATCCAGTGTGGTAAGATGTGAAATTGTATATAGTAGTCACCTCCCTGATTTCTAGTTACGGTCAAAGGGGGAACCAACTCATGTTATGTGATCCTATCTCGCCTACATTCTATACTGATGGGTTCGGAGCCGATCCTCGGCTCCGACTCGGCACGCTATGCAATAGAGCGAAGTCTCTAATTGGCTGAGCTATTCTATATCCCAGGATGCACCACCACTAATTCCCCAGATCTCGTTTGCCGCTTACAAAGCAAGGACGTGGTCTCGAGCTTGGCTGAGCTAAGTGCTTTCTTTATTAGGTTTTTCCTGTCAGGAATTTCTTAAACTTAACCAAAAAGCTGTTTTAACAGCTATCGTGTATGAGAGAGTTTTTTGAACTTTTTTGTGGTAAAATATTGTTTGTTCAGGGAAAGGTTTCAGTTTAAGTTAGAGGGGCCTTCCCCTCGTGCGTGAGTAGCCTTTTTTGTGTAGTGTTTTTGAGGTGATCAAGTTCCCGTTTTTAGTTAGAGGGTTCTTGGCCCTCCTGTTGTGTGACCAATACTCTTTGGTTAACTAATTTTTTACTGTTAAAGTGTTTGTTCTGATTATTGTGTTTTTTCCAACTGTTTGGCATTATGTCAAAAGAACACAGACGTTCTGGATTTAAAAAATGTACTAGATGCAATTACAAAATGTCTATAACAGACGATCACTCCCTTTGCGTGTACTGTTTAGGACCCAGACACCTTCAGGAGTCTTGTAGTGTATGTCACGCTTTTTCCTCTCGAGTCCTCCAAGAGAGGAAAAATAAATTGATCTTAAAAGGACTTATTAAGCCTTCTTTTGAAGAGGCCTTATCTTCCTCTTCTTCTTCCTCTAAGAAAAAGAAATCGTCGGCTCCGACCAGCCCGTCGGAACCGACCACTAAGAAATCTAGGCAGGCTTCTCCATCGGCTCCACGGACTTCGGAGCCGAGGGCGGAGCGGTCTGCCTCGATGCCTCCAGCCTCGACTCCTCTGGCTTCGGAGCCGATGGCTGGAGCTTCGAGAGGCGGATCACCTTCATCGGCTCCGCTGATTTCGGAGCCGATGAGGGTTGTCCGCTCAGACTCTTCCCCTTCGGTGCTGAAGTCCTCTTTGGCACCCAGGGAAATTACAATGGAGTCTCCTTCTGCACCGATTTTGATCAAGACAATTCGGAGCCGGTCCCCTAGTCCTTCGGAACCGGTGGAGAAGTCTAGTCGGACCCGTTCGATCTCCTCTCGATCCTCCAAGATGTCAGATTCGGACATCGGCAAGGTGCTCCAAAGGCTGTTTCAGTCTCCAGTCTTCAAAAAGTTAGTTTCAGCTCCAGCCCAGTTGGCTTCGGAGCCGATGGTCCACCCTTAAGCCTTGGTTCCTCCTCCAACAGCCTCGGCACCATTGGAGTCGGTGCTGGTGGAGCCGACTGAGGTGTCCGGGTCAGCTCCAACCCTTACTCCTACTCCGGCCTTTGGGTCGGAGTTGGGTACACGGACCTCTTCGGTCGGCCCCGAGGGTGGTGCGTCGGCTGCAGGAGTGCCGTCTGCTGTTGTGGCTTTGGGGGTCGGACCTTCCCAGGAGTCTGGGGGTCCGGCCTTTGGAGCCATGAGGAGTGCTTTGGCCAAATCTTCTTTGGCTACCTCCACCGTCTCCCCGGCACCTTCCCTAGGCATGGAGACTGGGTCCTTTGTAGTCCCCCTGTCTCAAGACAGCGGAGCCCTGGGGCCTGAGGTCACCCCCATTGGGGGTCCCCCTCTTCCTGGAGGTCCCTCTGAAGAGTCTTCAGAGGAAACCCCAAGAAAAAAACAGTGCAAGAGGAAGCACGTCGACTCCCCTGACGAGTCTATCACCTCTGACACCGATCTTGATGATGCGGAAGGGTCCCCCAAGTCGTCCTTGGATGATGTCTCCTTTGCTGACATCCTGGAAGTCCTCAAGCAACGAGGCGGCTGGCAGACCAAACCCCCTTCCTCTGACGAGTCGGTGTTCCTCAAGGCCTTCGGGGCTCAGCCCTCCGCCTCCTGGGTATCTCCGCCCTTCGATGAGCTCCTGGATTTGGTCTCTCGAAGGGTGTGGGAACATCCAGATTCTGTGGAACCAGTGCCTTCTCGCCCTAACAAATTTTTGTCAGCGCCCCCCGGAAAAGGAATTTCTCACCAAGGGTGTGGCTGTAGATGCTATGGTGGTGGCATCTGCTACCCATCTAGATGTGGCAGAGGCTTCGACGTCCGTCCATCCCCCTAATAAGGAGTCTAGGAGCATGGACCGGTACGGGAAGCGCACCCTCTCTTCAGCGGCCTTTACATTAAGGTCTCTGAACTACCTCATCATTTCACTAGACTTCAGAGGGATCTGATCAAGGAACTCTCAGATATCCTCTCTGGTAACCTGCCTGAGCAGTTAGCCCAGACGGTTAGCTCTCAGTTGGCTACCTTGTCGTCTATATCGAACTCGTCCATGAGGCTCATTTCGTATGCAGCCGAGGCAGTAGAGCGCGGCAATACGGTGTTGCTCTACGGAGACAAGCCTGGCTACGCCCGTGTCATTTTGCGGAGGCCTTCAAATCTTCCTTTGCCGACGCTCCCTTTGATGGGTCCTCTTTGTTCGGACCCAAGGTAAAGGACACCTTGACCCACTGTGAACAAGAGGGTAAAACTATGACTGCCGTAGGAGCACGGTTTTCCTCTCCCTTTCGGCCTTATCCCAAGGCTAAAAGAGGAGGGAAAATGTGGTTCCGTAAATCTCAGAAGAATTACCCCTCACAGCAGGACGATCCCCCCTCTAGAGGCAGAGGAGGGGGAAATTTTTCCAGAAGACGCCGTCCCAGAGGCGGCAGAAGCCCCCGCAACACTGGAGACCGTGAGTCCTTTCGTGGCTCTTCAACCTCTCAGCATCCCTGAAGGATTGCCCGACTGTGCAGCTCCGGAGCCAGTCGGGGGTCGTTTTTCGAGGCACCTAAAGGCCTGGGAGAGTATTACTCAGGACCAATGGGTGCTCCGAATCATCACCGGAGGTTACGTCATCCCCTTTTCACACCCCCCCCCCTCCATCCAGAAAAATCCCGGACCCCCCACCCAGTCAACGGGATATTGCAGCCATTGAAATTTCAAAGCTGCTTTAAAAAGGAGTCATCCAACCGGTCCCCGTAGACCAGACCGGATTAGGGGCTTACTCAAAATTCTTTTTAGTGCCAAAAAAGACCGGGGACTTGAGGCCCATTTTGGATCTCAGCAACCTGAATCAATCAGTCAAGAAGTCCAAGTTCCGGATGGTCACCTTACAATCCATTCTCCCGCTTCTGGAGAAAGGTGTTTGGATGTGCTCCATATATCTCAAGGACTCCTATTATCACATTCTGGTAAATCAGGCGTCCAGGAGACATCTGCGCTTCAGCCTGGGAGACTGTCATTTCCAGTTCTGCGCACTGCCCTTTGGTCTCACCACAGCCCCCAGGGTGTTCACCAAATGTTTGGCGGTGGTGACTGCTCACCTGAGGAGTCTAGGATTCCAGGTGTTTCCGTATCTAGATGACTGGCTCCTAACTGCCACCTCCAGGCATCTACTATTACAGAACCTAGCAGCCACTATATCTCTAGGAACCTCCCTAGGAATCACTTTCAATTGGGCAAAGTCTGTGTTGCTGCCATCTCAGCTTATACGGTTTATCGGGGTAGACATAGACTCAAGGCAAATGCGGGTCTATCTTCCTACAGAGAGAATAGAAACATTACAATCTCAAGTCGGAGCATTGCTCCTCAAACGCCGAGCCCCAGCAAGGATGGTCCTACAACTGTTGGGTTCCATGTCGGCTACCGTTCTCCTGGTGCCCTTAGCAAGATTACACATGAGGATTCTCCAGTGGCTCCTATCGGTCCAGTGGTCATATCAGGAACTTCCTCTCAGTCACCAAATTATAATTACGGAGACGTGCAAACAGGACCTCCGTTGGTGGCTTATCTCGTCCAACCTGGATCAGGGGCGACCTTTCGTTCCTCCTCCTCCAGTGGCCACTTTGACTACGAACGCCTCCCAGACTGGGTGGGGGGGGGGGGTCATTACCTGGGCAGGTCAGTTCAAGGCAAGTGGCATCCCGGCGAGACTTCCCTACACATCAACATACTGGAAATGAGAGCAGTGTTTCTGTCGCTCCAAGCACTACACTGCTACCTCCCCCAAGGTATGATTGCCGTTCAGTCCGACAACATGTCAGTAGTCTGGTACCTGAACAAGCAGGGAGGGACCAGGTCCTACCCTCTTTGCAGAGAGGCCATGAGAGTATGGAATTGGGCTGTTGCAACCAATCGTTTCTTGGTAGCAACACATATTCTGGGGAGATCCAATGTGATAGCCGACAGACTGAGCAGAACCATTCTCTGCCCGCACGAGTCGTCTCTGAACGACAGAGTAGCATCTCAGATCTTCAGAAGATGGGGAACTCCTTGTTGCGACCTCTTTGCAACCCCCCTCAACACGAAATGTCTACGGTTCTTTTCTCTTGCAGTCGGGGGAGGTTTCCCAAGGACGCCCTAGTCCAAGCTTGGCCCAACGGCTTACTGTACGCCTATCCTCCGGTTCCCCTTCTCCCCAGGGTGATCCATAAGGCGATTCACTTGCAGTGCAAGATGATTTTAGTTGCCCCATACTGGCCTCGTCAAGTCTGGCTGCCATTTCTTCGGAAATACGCACTGGACGGCCCATGGTTCCTGGACCAGGTTCCAGATCTCTTGATCCACAAGTCGGGACAGCTTCACCAGTCCCTTCACTCACTGAAATTAACAGCTTGGCTCCTCCACTTCCGACTATAGTCAGGAACCAGGTTTTAGACTCAGAAGTTATACATATCTTGTCCTCAGCCCACAAGAATTCGACTAAGAAAATGTATAATAGTAAATGGAAGAGATTTGCCATTTGGGCCCAACTCCGGGGTTTAGATCCCATTACTGCCCCGGTGGCGGAAGTTTTGAAATTCCTAGCTTCCCTATTCAATCAAGGGTCTTCAGTCTCTACCATTAAGGTTCAGTTAGCTATTTCTAATTTTCATGCAAGTACAGACCCACCTTTGATGAGCAATAAGTTGTGTAAAGCCTTCATGAAAGGTGCTGGGCTGCTACGTCCTCCAGTTTCTCATCCTGCTCCACCATGGGATCTCAATTTGATTAGGTGCCTTGACCTCTTCCCCCTTCGAACCGGCAGCAACTTCTGACTTGAAATTTCTTACCTGGAAGACCGCTTTTTTGGTGGCAATTACATCAGCCAGAAGAGTTTCGGAACTTCAGGCCCTATGTGTCAACCCGCCGTACTTGGTTTTTCACAAGGATAGAGTATCCCTTAGGCCCAATCCATCTTTTGTTCCCAAAGTTTGTTCCAGTTTCTGTCTTCAGCAGTCTTTGGAACTTCCAGTTTTCTTCCCCAATTACTCAGACAGAGCAGACTGTATCTTCCATTCATTGGATGTCCACAGACAATTGCGTTTCTATTTAGATAGGACGCATCAAACACGAAAAACAGATCAGTTGTTTGTGTCCTTTTCAGACAATAAATTGGGCAAAGCCGTCACGAAGGTCACTATTGCCAAGTGGATCAGAGACTGTATTAGTCATATTTATTTTCTTTCTAATAGAGAGCTTACAACCTCAGTGAAAGCTCATTCTACAAGGGCTATGGCTACTTCAACAGCATTTCATGCTAAGCTTGCCATTAGTGACATTTGTGCTGCGGCTACCTGGTCCTCCTCACACCTTTATTTCTCATTACAAATTGGATGTGGCATCTCGGGGGCGATTTTCCTTCGGTTCCACAGTTCTCAGGAGTGTTTTCCAGTGAGCCACCCAGGAATCAGGTGCTAGGGACGCTGTCCCATCAGTACAGAATGCAGGCGCGATAGGATCACATAACATCTTTTAGTTATGTACTTACCATAACTTCAGATGTTTGGGATCCATCTCGCCTACATTCCTAATACCCACCCTCCTTCCCCCTGCCTTGGAGATCAGAAGAGACCGAACGGTTCGAGTTCAACCGTTTCAGCTTGAAACATCTGGCAATGTTATATCAGCAGTGCATGTGTGAGTGCATGTGTGCGGACAAACAAGATCTGTGGAATTAGTGGTGGCGCATCCTGGGATATAGAATAGCTCAGCCAATTAAAGACTTCGCTTTATTGCATAGCGTGCCGAGTCGGAGCCGAGGATCGGCTCCGAACCCATCAGTACAGAATGTAGGCGAGATGGATCCCAAACATCTGAAGTTATGGTAAGTACATAACTAAATGTTCACACACATCCAGTTCTAAATTTGTTTCTAAGTGCATATCTAACACTGTGTGTTTAACTTGAGTAAGCATAGTTGATAACTCATCGCAGCCAATAGGCCCAAATTCAGTGGTTACATGTCTCAGGGTAGCACTAGGGGCTACATTCAACGGTCATAATAATCATGCCTAATAAATTGTGAGGATTCAAAGAAACATTCATCATTTGTTTTAAACAGTTGGATATAGTCTCAATTGGTAGTAAATATTTTCTTCTCATGTCTCCCCTAACCCCTGCATATCAATTACCAATGGTGATCCAGGAGTTAAGGCAGTGGTCTCCACATTGAGACTCTATTAAATTCACATCATCACAGCGTGCCATTTCCCCAGTAGAATCCCCCTTCCCTCCCGTTTGTGTTATTTTCACTTTACTCAACTCAGTAGGATACAATGCAGCTTTGTTTGTAAGTCTCTTAGAATGACCATCCAATTCTGTCATAAAGTTCATCGGGAGGAGGGGGGGGGTAGCCATCTTAGGTGCACTACCTGGTAATTTAACCAAACGATTAATGTCATTCAAGTTTATTTCAGTCACAGTACATGGAGTATATATGTTTCTTTCCGATTCAAACCAGGCTTCAGAAGGGATTACCTCTTCTTCCTGTTGCCGTTTTTTTGTTGTCGAACATTCCTCCTTTTCCTGCTCTCGTCTTCTGTGATCTTTTGTTGGCTGCAACCCTCCTGTAAAAAAAAATTGATCTTCATGTTCAAGGTCATTTTCATGTGTGGCAAAAACATCGTTAGTCTAAGTGGTTCCCCAGATGTTCATCGTGTTTCACTGTTGCAGTCATGACTGTAGGGTTCTCCCCTGCCGGCAGGCAGCCCTCGGTCGGCCAGAATCCCAAAGTCTAGGTCTGGCGTCGGCTGTTCAACTCTGCTCCCTGACGTCAGAGCACCAGGAGTATAAAGCTGACAGCCGACGCCATCTTCTCCAGTCTTTCTTGTCGTGCGGTGATAGCAGTCCGCAAGTGCCAGTTGGTTGACTCCTGACGAATATTTCTACGTACTTCGGTCCAAAGACTTTCTTCTCCACTCAAAGCTAAGTACCCCATTGGGGAAACTTTTTTCTTGCTGCACTCCGATGTCAGAAAAAGTTAATAATTGTATTTCATGGGGGAAGCAAATACCTCATAAGGATTTTCATTCTTACTGTATTCCTTGCTTGGGCCCTGACCATGACGTAGCTAGTTGTCGGTTTTGTGCTAGATTCAATCAACGTACAATTAAGCGAAGGTACGATTTTGCCTTTCATTACTTCGGTAGACGCTTTAACTACAAAATGTCGGATACGCTTCCATCTACCGGAGTTCACAAGCATCGCAGGGATAAAGACAGGCCTCCAAGGTCTAAATCTGATGATAGCGCACATGTGGAGCCAGCTTCAGGTTCGGCCGTCGTCGGTGAGGCGCTTTTGCAGCCCCTGTCGGCCATTTCAGAACCGACGGCCGAAACGGACTCTCATGAGGAGCCAGCCAGGCCTTTAAATCTCTGTTGCAGGACCTTCGGACAACGCTCCTTCAGATGGGTCTGGAGCCGCTGTGCAGGTACCGGCTTCCGAAGGGGTTTTCAGGCCTACTCAGCTTCAAGTAAAGGTAAAGCCAAAGGCAAAGACTCCTTCTAAATCAAAGACTTCAACACAGGCGTCTTCTGAATCGGCTCCCCAGTCACAGAAACAGTTACTCAAGATGTCGGAGGATTTACTTACAATGATTAGGGGTTCTCATCCCCCTCCAGACAAATGGTCAAGGCAGGATGTTTGTTATGATTCCTCTGATCAGGCTTCTGTTTCCTCAGTTTCTTCTTCTGACCAGGAATATTCTTTTTCGCCTTATGAGGATTCTGATGCGGAAGAATCCATTCCTTCAGCTTCTCTTCCTGAGGATTTTTTTTTTGGGGAAACTCTGCATGAAATGAGGGAACATTTTCACTGGGAGGGACAGGAATATTCAGAATCCAAGAAAAGACTGAGGGATTTTCTTCTTCTACCCCAACATAGACCCCTGGCTATTCCTCCTGTTTTGGATATTGTGGATGATGCCTTTTCGGAGGCTAATTTAACCCCTGATTCTTTTCCTCATGCTCCTGTTAAGCCTGATAGGTACTACAGGGTTCCTGATTCCCATCAGTTTTTATACAAGAATCCTACTGCTGACCCTGAAACCATTTCTCAGGGTCCTAAGGGTGTTAAGGCCGCTACTGCCAAAAATCCTATTCCTACTGAAAAGGATTCTCGAGCCTTGGAAAGATGGGGCAAAAAGGTGTACACTTCTGCTACTTTGTCCATTAGGGCTTTAAACTGTCAGTTTCATATGCTTAAATATCAGCAATTTCTCTTGTCTGTCTTAAAACAGAAATTTACTTCCATTTCTGCCTGTGCAGAGGATAAGGAATTACATGACTTATTGCATGCCACTGAACAAGTTGGGAAGCATGTTTTACACTGTGGATTTGATGCCTTGGAGGCTTCTTGTAGGGCTGCCTCTGGCACAGTCATTAGAAGACATGCATGGCTAAAGGAACAAAATTTACCTGAACAAGTAAAGGCTAAATTATTGGATGCTCCTGTTCAGCATAATGTTTTGTTTGGATCTAAAGCTCAAGAGGTGATTAAAAAGATGGAGGATAAGCTGAAATCCATGCAAACAGTTAAAGATTTCTTACAAGTACAGCCTCCTAGATTTAGCAGGAATTGGCCATCAAAAAACTGGTCCTTTCTCTCTTCAGACAGGCCTCAAAGGGGTAGATATAGACGCTCCAGAGGGAGGCCTCAAACGCAAGCTGCTTATAGACCAAGGCAATGTACTGCTTCTACCCCTAGTGGAGGAGAGGACAGGCCACAGTCTCATAGGAAACAAACTCAATGACTCCCTCTGTTGGGCTGCAGGAACATCTTGCCTGGAAGCCCCTCTCGGAGGAAAACTCTCTCTTTTTTTACCAAAATTCGACTCAAATAACCCAGGACAAATGGGTTTTGGATGTGATTTTAAGAGGTTACAAATTCCATTTTCATACTTTGCCAAGGCCAAGCGGATGGCCAGACCTTCCAAAACATCAATGGACGGAGGTCTTAAACCAGGTGGAGGCTCTTTTTGGCTATGAATGCCATAGAACTGGTACCTCTTTCAGAGATGAGAAAAGGGTTTTACTCAAGGCTCTTTCTAGTCCCAAGAAAGCAAAATTCATGGAGGCCCATTCTGGATCTGTCGATCTTGAACACCTTTCTAGAGATTCCAAAATTCAGGATGCTTACTCTACAGCAGTTACTTCCAATGTTGTCCAAAGATGCATGGATGGTGACTTTGGATTTAAAGGAGGCATATTTACACATTCCCATCAGGCAGGCTCGCAGAAAATACCTCAGGTTCAAGGCCGGATTGAGTCACTTTCAATTCTCTGTGCTGCCCTTTGGATTGTCTACTGCGCCCAGGGTCTTCACCAAATGCCTGGCTCCAGTAGTAGCTTACTGCAGAGTCAAGGGAATTCAAATTTACCCTTATCTGGACGATTGTCTAATTCAGGCAGACAGCAAGGATGTCTTACTCCAGCATCTAGACTTTGTACAAAACCTCCTCAAATTCCTGGGATTTTCTGTAAACATAAAAAAGTCAAATTTGTCACCATCACAACAGATAACTTTTCTGGGTGCTCTTCTAAACACTGCAACCCAGATGGCATTTCTGACATCCGAAAAACAATTACAGCTGGCATCAACTTTCAAAGCCTTGGCAACTCTAACCCATCTATCTGCAAGGAAATTCCTGCAGGCTTTTGGTTACATGGCCTCCTGCATCCTTCTCGTACCATATGCAAGACTACACATGAGGAAAAATACAGTGGTACCTAAAAAGTGTATGGTCTCAGCATTACCACAGTTTGGACATACTGATTCCTGTCCTTCCTTGCCTTCAAAAGGAATTTCTTTGGTGGTCCAGGGCATGTGCTCTAAACAAAGGGAAGCCCTTCCGTCTACCTCCTGCCGCTCAGATTCTAACCACGGACGCCTCGGATTATGCTTGGGGAGCCCATTTTCAGGGCAGTTGTCTGCAGGGCCTTTGGACAAAGGATCAGAAGCACCTGCATATCAACTTAAAGGAAATGTTAGCCGTTCAGAAAGCTCTATTGGCCTTCAGGAATCTCATACAACCAGGACAACTACTAATACGGACAGACAACACCACAGTTATGTGGTACATAAACAAGCAAGGGGGATCTCATTCCTACCCCCTTTGCAGACTAGCCATGGATTTATGGAACACAGCTCTAGCTTGCATTCTGGATCTTCAAGCTCAGTTTCTACCAGGGAAACAAAACTTACTGACAGACAGTTTGCGCAGAAACCTTTCGGATCCACACGAGTGGATGCTGGACACCAAAATATTCAGGATGATATCAGCAGTATGAGGATGTCCTCACATGGATCTCTGCATCCCATCTAAATCATCAGCTGCAGAATTTTTGCACCAGGACATTCCACAAAGAGGCTTGGAAAGTGGGTGCCCTGTCATTCAGTTGGAGGAACCTCTCGGGATATGCCTTTCCGCCTCTACCTCTTCTTCCTCGAGTTTTATTGAAGATAAAACAGGACAAACCCAAGATGATGATCTTGTTGGCTCCGAATTGGCCTCGGCAGTTTTGGTATCCAACTCTAATAAACTTATGCCTGGAGCCCCCTTGGATTTTACCTCAGTCTCCGAACCTTCTGTCCCAATTTCAGGGTCAGGTTCTACACTCTCATGTCAGAACTCTCAGACTGGCGGCCTGGTTAATCCAGGGCCTTTGATTTCTTCTTTCCTACCCAAGCAGGTTATGGATGTCATTTTAGAAGCCAGACGTCCTCGCACTAGGAAATCTTATGCAGGAAAATGGAAAAGATTTTGTTCCTGGATGCAGGCTCAGGATTCTGATCCTCTTCTTCCTAACATTACTTTAATTCTACTTTACTTGACAGATCTCTTACATAAGGGTCTCTTTCTCTTTCGTTAAGATCCATGCTTCTGCTATTTCCTGCTCATTATAATTCAGACCCTCCCATCTTTTCCCACCAGCTCATGAGACAGTTCCTCAGAGGAGCTAAGAACTTAAGACCTCCTAGATCTCCTCCTATTCCTGCTTGGGATCTCAATTACGTTTTGGAAAAACTAACCTTGCCTCCTTTTGAGCCTGCTGCTTCTGCTGACATCAAGTTTTTATCTTGGAAGACGGCTATCCTATTGGCACTAACCTCTGCCAGGAGAGTTTCAGAGTTACAAACTCTTATGGTAGTGGAACCTAATATTATTTTTCATCAAGGCAGGGTATCTTTGAGGACTAATCCGACTTTCATGCCTAAGGTGGTTTCCAAAGTGGCTTTAAATCAAACTATCCACTTGCCAACCTTTTTCCCCACTCCTCAAAATGAAGGGGAAAGGATATTACATTCCTTGGATGTACATCGACAGCTACATTTTTACCTGAACAGAATCAAGGACATCAGACAATCAGAACAATTGTTTGTTTCTTATGCTTCAAGTTCCCAAGGTAAAGCCATTTCTAAACAAACCATTTCTAAATGGATTGCTCATGGAATCAGATTTTGTTATTCACACCATGGAAAGCAAATCCCAGGGAGCATACGGACTCATTCCACCAGAGCTGCTGCCACTTCTGCAGCCTTCCTCAGGGGAGTTCCTACCAAGGACATTTTGGAAGCTGCAACTTGGAGTTCAGTGCATACTTTCTCTAAGCACTACAATTTGCCTCTCTACTCTAAGTCTTGGGCAGGCTTTGCCTCTGCAGTCTTGCAGGGCCTTTTAGCCGCCCCTCCTTCTTTATGACCACCTCCCTTCTTTCAGCTTTGGGATTCTACCCTACAGTCATGACTGCAGCAGTGAAATACGGTGAACATAGTACAGTTGTGTACACCTACCATAAATGTAGATGTTCGAGTGTCTTCACTGTTGCAGTCTGGGTTTCCCTCCCTCCTGTCCCCTCTTATTTTTACTTGTGTGGTTCCTTTTTTCACCATTCTTCTGAGGTGTATTTGCAAAGGTTTTGGGACTCCTGACATCTGGGGCAAGAAAAACTGGAGAAGATGGCGTTGGCTGTCAGCTTTATACTCCTGGCGCTCTGACGTCAGGGAGCAGAGTTGAACAGCCGACGCCGGACCCAGACTTTGAGATTCTGGCCGACCGAGGACTGCCTGCCGGCAGGGGAGAACCCTACAGTCATGACTGCAACAGTGAAGACACTCTAACATCTACATTTATGGTAGGTGTACACAACTGTACTTTGCTCCTTCTGTTGATTCTGGGTATTTGTAATTGCCTATGTTGAACCTAAACCTGTCGTGCTCCACTGGACTGGACCATTCTGACTCTTGACGGCATTGGGGGGGGGGGGTAGGGTAGGTTGTACCACTGGCATATGCCTGAATGTCCCATTGTAGTTTTTTGAGTTTAGTCAATCTCAGTTTATTGTTATGTTTGCCAATACTTTAACAGCATCTACTATAGTCATATTTATACCGAGAAAATTCTGTAGAGTCACAAATGTGTGTGAATTATAATTTCATCATTCAGTCTATTCACCATGCTAAGATGGTGTTTGCTAATGAGTTGCATCAGTTCAAAACTATGCCTGTTAAACAAGTCCATATGTTTGTAGTTAATGTATTTGTTTAATACTGGTGACGATATAGTCAATTTTAAATGAGTTTTCGTTAGCTTTAGGCTTATAGATTTAAGAAATTATTTGAATTTATTTGATTGATTAATTGATTTTGTATTGAATAATTGAGTAAATATGGTGTGGAGAGGAAAGTGTATTTTAGTATAAAAGTTACTTTATACCTTTTGTTATTTGTCTGAAGAAATCTGGTTATTGAACCAGACTAAAAGTGCTTAAACTTACAGTGGGGTACCGTGGTTTGTTCATTAAAGAGCTGAATAGCTGAAGTTTCCTGGTGTCTTAGGTGGTTTTGTCCTGCATTCTTGTTTTTTCAAACTGGATAAAGACACACAGACTGCCCAGGTCCATAGCTGCCAACGATGCTTCCATTAAGCTAGTCGCCAGTCCACCTGTGCTCAGATGCTTTTGTAACCCCTGATGCCCGCTTCAATGGATTTGCATCCGGTATGTCGCAGACTCTTCGACTATGGAACCTGCTGATGTCTCTACCTTGGATGGGTCTGGAGCCGCTGATCAGGCACTGGCTTCTGAGGAAGTTCTTCGCACTACTGATGTGTCGACACAAACCGACGACTTCTTTTGCGTCTTCAATTCTGTCTAAAACTACCGATTTTCTAAGGCCAAGATTATGCGCTACACCTAGAAAACAGATGATAAAAGCGCATGCACTTGCTCCCTTGCCACAACATCAAATGCTTAAAATGGCAGAATACTTTATTATGCTGATTAGGGCCTTCCCTTGCTAAGAGGAAAAGAGACCAGTCCCCAGCAGCTTCATCAAATCAAGAGTCTGTCGACTCTGAGGTATCTGATTATGAAGACATGCCCTTATCTGCTTCCGAGGATACAGATGCAGAGGAATCCATTCTGTTTGCCTCTCCTCCAGAGGACTTTTCTTCTGGTGAAATCTTGCATACCTTAAGAGAGCATTTCCATTGGGAATGCCAAGACTGTCCTCAGTCCAAAAAGCGGCTCAGAGAATTTCTAGATTTGCCACAATGTAGGCCTTTAGCAATACCCCCAGTCCAGGAAGTTGTGGACGATGTCTTCATGGAATCTAGTTTAACTCCTGATACCTCACCCCCTGCTCCTAGGAAACCAGACAGGTACTACAGAGTGCCTGACACTCACAAATTCCTTTTCAGAAATCCTACTGCTGACCCAGAGATAATCTCCCAGGGCCCTAAAGGTATCAAAGCAACTACAGCTAAGAATCCCACCCTCTTCGGGCAGGGATTCCAGAGCTTTGGACAGATGGGTTAAGAAAGAATGTATCTCTGCAACTCTCGCCTTTAGGGCTTTGAATTGTCAGCTTCACATGCTGAAGTACCAACAACATATTATGGGACTTATTGAGCAAAAATTATCAACCTTTTCAGACAGTTCACAAAATAAAGAATTGCAAGAGCTTACGCGTTCTGCAAGCCAATTCAGCAAGCATACATTGACGTGTGGCTTTGACACCCTAGAAGCATCGTGCCGGGCAGCAGTCACTGGTTCTTTACTGAGAAGGCATGCTTGGCTTAAGGAGCAGACTGTGCCTGACCATGTCATATCAAAGTTATTAGATGCCTCTTTGAACAAGGACAATCTGGCACCAAAGCAGAAGAGGTTCTTAAAAAGATAGAAAAAAAATCCTAAATCTATGCAGACAGTCAAAGAATTCTTACAAGTGCAGCCTCCTAGATTCAGTAGGCATTGCCCCTCGAAACATTGGTCCTTTCCAGCTCCCTCAAGGCCATCGCAAACTACACCTAGGGGAAACAGGCCCCCCAGACTACAGTCTCAGGGTATGCAGAGATGTAAGCAGTGGAGTGCCTCCTCTTCCAAAGCAGGGAGTTCTAAGCCACCCTCTTGCGGAAAGAATTCACAATGACTTCTCTACTCTACTTCCCACCTCTGCCCAACTGCTTGTGCCCCTAGGAGGAAAACTTGCTCTTCATGTAAAAACATGGATGTCCATCACTAAAGACCGATGGGTTCTCAACATTGTATCCCAGGGGTACAAATTTTATTTCCACTCTCTGCCAACCCCAAAAGGATTCCCAGACCTTCCTCCAAACCAGTGGGCAGAGGCACAAAACCAAGTTCTATCCCTGCTGTCTATCAAGGCAATTCAACCTGTTTCTGCGTAACAGATAGGTCAAGGATTCTATTTGACTTTTCCTGGTACCCAGAAAAGATTGCTCTTGGCGCCCAATCCTAGCTCTTTGAATTCTCAACACCTTCCTGGTGGTACCAAAATTCAAAATGCTCACCCTGCAGCAACGTCTACCTATGCTAGCCAAAGATGCCTGGTTAGTCACCCTAGACTTAAAAGAAGCCTATCTGCACATCCCTATAGGGGCGTCGTGCAGGGAAATATCTACGTTTCAGGGCTGGATCTATGCATTATCAGTTCTCTGCACTTCCCTTTGGCTTATCCACTGCTCCCAGAGTATTCACAAAATGCCTGGCTCCAGCCATTGTATACTGCAGGCAGAGAAATATCCAGATTTACCTGTACTTGGACGACTGCCTGATTCAGGCGGACAGTCAGGAAAAGCTGTTGCAGCACCTGACATTTGTAAAAAAAAAACCTTCTCACATCCCTGAGGTACACCATCAACAAAATGAAGTCAAAACTAGTCCCCAGTCAAAAGATTGTATTCCTGGGGGCAAGCTTTGACACACCATCCCAGATGGCATTCCTCACTTCAGAAAAACAAGCCTATCTGACAGACTATTTTACTGAAATGGCCACCAAAACCCAGCAAGACGCAAGTAAAATCCTGCAAGCCTTAGTGTTCATGGCCTCATGCATCCTACTAATTCCATATGCCAGGTTGCATATGAGGAAACTTCAGTGGTACTTAAAAAGTCTTTGTTGCCAACATTCTCATGACTTGGAGACAGTCATTCCTATCATACCCTGTCTAAGGACAGAGTTTCTTTGGTGGGCAGCAACATGCAACCACAACAAGGGACTGCCCTTTACTCAACCCCACGCCATCCACACCCTAATGACATATGCATCAGACTATGCCTGTGGAGCACACATGGATGACAAATGCATTCAGGGCCACTGGAACCCAAGTCAAATTCATTTGCACCTCAACAAAAAGAGATGCTATCTGTGCAGCACGCTGTGACAGCTTTCAGGTCCGTACCCTCACCAAGACATCTGCTGATAAAGACAGACAACACCACAGATGTCCTTCATGGATGCATCTGCAGTCATAACAACTGGGTTGTCCTGTCGTCAGGCAGCCCTTCAGTCGGCCGGATTCCAAAGTCCGGGTCCGGCTTCGGCTGATGTCGCACTTCACTCGACGTCATCTCTGTTGGTCTTCGGGTATAAAGGCATCAGCCGACGCCATTTTCCCCAGTCTTTCTTGCCGCGTGGCGCCCGAAGCAGAAGCTGTTCGCAAGTGCCGGTTGGTTGGATCCAGAGATTACTTCTACCGAATACTACTTCGAAGCTTCTAAAGCTAAGTACCCCATTGGGGACTCTTTCTTGCCTCAGCCGATGTCAGAAAAAGTTAATAATTGTTTAACCTGTGGGAAACAAATACCTCATAAAGATTTCCACTCTTATTGTCTGCCTTGTTTAGGCCCAGCCCACGACGTAGCAGCCTGTTCGGCCTGTGCTTCGTTCAACCGACGAACGCTTAGGCGTCGGTCGGAGTTTGCTGAACAGTTTTTTCGGTTCTGATTTTGCGTACATTATGCCATCGGATCCTCCGACAACCCAATCTGCCAAAAAACGCAAAGATAAAGACCGACACTCGAGGTCCGCGGTTTCGGCCGAAACCATGGTTAAGCAAACAGCGAGTGTCTCGGTTTCGGCCGAAACCGAGAAAACTGATCAAAGTACAGCTGAAACTATCTCTACAACTGAGGCTCCTGCTACCACTCTTGAAACGGCCTCAGAAATTTTATCCACTACGGTGGTTGCCACTGACTTATCAGACACCATTCCCCTGGATGTCTCTACCCCAGCACGTGGTGCTGCTAGGCCTCCAGCAGCCATGTCCATTAAGGCCTTCGCCAGGGCTAAAGCAGCAAAGACTACTAAAACAGTGCCTGTTAAACCCCCTACAGCCAGGCCATCCTCTAGTTCTCAAATGCTTACTCTGGCAGAAGATTTAATTTCATTAATTAGAGGATCTCAATCTCACCCAGACAGGGCCTCTCAGCCCCCAGAGAAGAGACCTAGGGCAGAGCCCCCTGAGCCAGTGTCCTCTGATGAGTCTGCCGATGAATCAGACATAACTGATCAGCCAGAGGCTCCTTTCTCCAATTTTGAAGACTCTGATGCTGAAGAATCCATTCCAGCTGCTTCCCCACCAGAAGAATTCTCCTTTGGGGAAACCTTACATGCCATGCGAGAGCAGTTCCAATGGCAGCAACAGGATTTTTCAGACTCCAGAAAAAGACTTTGGACCTTTCTGCACCTTCCACAGCACAGGCCCTTAGCTATACCTCCTGTTCTTTCTGTGGTGGATGATGCTTTCAATGATGTCTGCTCCGCACCAGATTCTTTACCTCCAGCCCCTGCCAAACCAGACAGATTTTACAGGGTGCCAGACACTCATCACCACCTTTACAAGGTAGTAGCCGCGACCATAGCAAAAAACCCTATTCCTTCAGAAAGGGAAGCAAGGTCATTAGACAGATGGGGCAAAAAGGTCTACACTTCAGCTACTCTCTCAGCTAGAGCGTTAAATTGTCAGTTTCACATGATACAATACCAAGAGTTTATGCTTGATCAGTTAACTAAAAAACTAACCACTGATGAATCTATTGATAAGAAATATGTATTTGAAATGGTAAATAACATACAACAGGTTAGTAACCATTCCTTAAAATGTGGCTATGATGCACTGGAGGCTTCATTTAGATCAGCCATGACTGGCACAGTGATAAGAAGGCATGCATGGCTAAAGGAGCAAGCTCTACCGGATCATGTTAAAGCTAAGTTGCTAGATGCTCCTATGGATAAGACAAGTTTGTTTGGTACACCTGCCCAGCAGGTTATGAAGAAAATGGAAGAAAAGGCAAAATCTGTTCAAACGGTTAAAGATTTCTTGCAGGTTCAGCCCCCAAGGTTTAGCAGGAACTGGCCTGCCAAAAATTGGTCCTTTCCTGACTCCACAAGATCTCAAAGGGGCAGGAATAGACGCTCCAGAGGCAGAAACCAATCCAGGGGAGGTGCCTACAGAGGACGACAGTGGCAAGGTAACAACAGAGGCACAGACACAACCTCTGCCACTACATCAACTCAACCACAGTGACTTAACCCTAAATCCGCCTACCAGGGAACAAATAGCAGCTCCTCTAGGTGGAAAATTAACCTTATTTTCAAAAAACTGGCACTATATAACAAAAGACAAGTAGATTTTACAAACCATAGATCAAGGTTACCGGTTCCACTTCCACACTTTACCAGTCAAAAGAGGAATGCCAAATCTACCTCCAAATCAAAAAACAGAGGCTCTACAACAGATAATGCAGATAGCAAACATGAGAGCTGTGGAAAAAGTGCCAACAGCAGAGCAAGGAAAGGGGTTCTACTCCAGACTATTCCTAGTTCCAAGAAAGGAAAAAAGTTGGAGACCAATTCTCGACCTGTCCGCCTTAAATACATACATCATTGTCCCAAAATTCAAAATGCTGACCCTACAGCAACTTCTTCCCATGCTGGGCAAGGAGTGTTGGCTGGTAACTCTAGATCTCAAGGAGGCATACCTGCACGTCCCCATTCGACCAATCTGCAGAAGATACCTCAGATTTCTTGCAGGATCAGAGCACTATCAATTCTCAGCATTGCCCTTTGGCTTATCTACTGCGCCCAGAGTATTCACAAAATGCCTGGCATCAGTAATCACCCATTGCAGACTACAGGGAATTCAAATTTACCCATACCTAGACGACTGCCTGCTACAAGGGGACAACAAAAGCAAGCTGACAACAGATTTACAAAGGGTCATTTACTTGCTGCAAGCACTGGGATACACAGTCAATCTACAAAAGTCAAGGCTGATACCATCCCAAACAAGGACTTTCTTGGGCGCGGAATTGGACACAGTAAAACAGATGGCATTCCTAACTACAGAAAAACAAAAAGAACTTCCTCTTTACTTCTTGGCACTAACAAAATTGAACAAGTTAACAGCAAGAAAAGTACTGCAGGCCTTGGGCTTCATGGCATCATGCATAATCTTGGTTCCATTTGCCAGACTACATATGAGAAAACTACAGTGGTACCTAAAGAATTTATGGTCCCAACACAGGCACAGCCTAGAAACAGAAATCCCATTAATTCCATGCTTAAAACAGGAGTTCCTATGGTGGGCTCAGGCATGCCAGTCAAACCCAGGGCTACCCTTTCGCAGATGTCAAGCAAGCCAGACCATCACAACAGACGCTTCAGACCTAGGATGGGGGGCCCACATGCTGGACGAATGCGTGCAAGGATTGTGGACACAGGATCAACTTCACCTGCACATCAACCTAAAAGAAATGCTGGCAGTAAAACTGGCAATTCTAAAGTTCAGACCATTTCTCAAAGAGGGCCAGTTGATGATAAGGACAGACAACACCACAGTCATGTGGTACATCAACAAACAGGGAGGCACTCATTCATACCCTCTATGCAGAATGACTTTGGAGCTGTGGACCCTGGCACTTGGCTACAACATCCAGTTACAGGCAATATTTGTACCGGGAAAGGAGAATACTCTAGCAGACATATTAAGCAGAACCACATCGGATGCCCACGAATGGAAGCTGCACCCGGACATCTTCAAGACCATCTCAAAGAAATGGGGAATGCCTCAGATAGATCTATTTGCATCACCTACCAATCACCAGCTCAAAAAATTCTGCACAAGGACATTCCACCCACTAGCATGGAAAGTGGATTCGCTCTCCTTCAGCTGGAAAGGCCTAACAGCATATGCATTCCCACCTCTTCCCTTGATACACAAGGTATTACTAAAAATCAAGGAAGAACGTCCAAGGATAATCCTGATAGCTCCAAACTGGCCAAGACAACACTGGTACCCACTGCTGAGGAGCATGTCTCGAACAATATGTGGCCAATACCCTGATGCCTTTGATGTTAACTCAGAACAACTACAGCATCATACATCCAAACCTAAAAGCGTTGCAACTGACTGCATGGAACATCACATAGCAGCAGCTAATCCAGAACTTTCCCAAAGAGTTAGAGACATTATTCTTGAAGCACGCAGACCTTCAACAAGAAGAAACTATGCTGGAAAATGGAAAAGGTTTGTCATTTGGAGTACTGAAAGAGGAAAAGATGTGTCAAACATAGATATGCCTAACATTCTGGAGTACCTAGCCAACTTCTTCATTCAGGCCTGTCCTACTCCTCCATCAAGATACATGCATCAGCTATTTCAGCAGAATACAGCTTTGATCCACCTGTTTTTCTCACCCTTTGCTCAGGCAGTTCCTCAGAGGAATCAAGAATGTAAAACCTCCAAGGAAACCACCATTACCAGCTTGGGACCTAAACTTTGTGCTAGAAAAATTGACACTATCACCCTTTGAACCAGCAGCAACAGCAGACCTACAACACCTGTCATGGAAAACTGCTTTCCTACTGGCAATTACTTCAGCAAGGAGGGTTTCAGAACTACAGGCCTTAATGGCAGTGCAACCCTTCCTAATCTTCCACCAAGATAGAGTGTCTATGAGAACTAATCCTACATTTATGCCTAAGGTGGTATCCAGAGTGTCTTTAAACCAGGCAATCCACCTACCTACCTTCTTTCCCAACCCACAAAACAGAGGGAAAGAATATTGCATACCTTGGATGTACATAGACAGCTACGCTACTATTTGGACAGAACTAAAAGTAGCAGAAAGACTGACCAACTTTATGTAGCCTATGCAACAGGAAGGGAAGGAAAAGCTATTTCCAAACAGACAGTCTCCAAATGGATAGGAAATTGCATACGATTCTGTTACTCCTTCCATGGAAAACCAATTCCACAGAACATAAGACCTCATTCTACAAGGGCAACAGCCACTACCACAGCCTTCTTACGAGGAGTGGCAACCAAAGACATTATTGAGGCGGCTACTTGGACCTCCGTGCATACATTTGCCAAGCATTATAATTTGCCTCTATATTCCAGATCCCGAGCAGGGTTTGCCACTGCTGTACTGCAAGGGATCCTAAACACACCATAATCTAGTTTTATCCTCCTCCCCTTGTTGGCTATGGTATTCTACCCAGTTGTTATGACTGCAGATGCATCCATGAAGGACATAGTACAGTTTTGTACCTACCATAAATGTAGATGTCCGAACTGGATAGCATCTGCAGTCAGGATTACCCTCCCTCCTTCCCCTCGGTGGTACTCCTAGGGTGTTTACCCTCCTAATAGCTAGCTAGTGGGGGGGGGGTCTCTTATGGTGTATTTGTTTGTATATATGTACATACATGCTTACTTTTTGTTTACCTTCTATCCTTTTGGAAACATTGGCATTTATCCAAATTTTAGCCTTCCATGAGGGCAACTGGCATCTGGGGCAAGAAACACTGAGGAAAATGGCGTCGGCTGATGCCTTTATACCCGAAGACCAACAGAGATGACGTCGGGTGAAGTGCGACATCAGCCGAAGCCGGACCTGGACTTTGGAATCCGGCCGACTGAAGGGCTGCCTGACGACAGGACAACCCAGTTGTTATGACTGCAGATGCTATCCAGTTCGGACATCTACATTTATGGTAGGTACAAAACTGTACTTTGTGGTATGTCAACAAGCAGGGGGGAACCCACTCTGCAGGCTAGCCATGGCCTTGTGGAACATGACCTTGGACATGCAGGTCCATCTGCAAGCTCAATTCCTGCCAGGCAAACAAAACTCACTGGCAGATGCCTTAAGCAGAAATCTCCTTTACCCGCACGAGTGGCAATTAGAGGCGAGCACCTTCAACCATCTGAACCCGAAATGGGGAACCCCAGAGGTGGATCTCCTTGCCTCCTCCTGCAACCACCAGCTCAGCAAATTCTGCACCAGGAATCCTCACAGCAGGGCCTGGGAAAGTGGATGCCCAATCTTTTCAGTGGGCAAATCTCTCAATCTATGCCTTTCTCCCTCTGCCCTTTCTCTCGAGTATTACTCAAGATAAGACAGGATAGAACAAGGACAATTGTGATTGCCCCAGACTGGCCACGCCAGCACTTGTACCCACTCCTGCGCAGCCTGTCACTGCTGCCACGCTGTCACCTACACCAGAACCCAACCCTGCTCTCCTAGCAGGAGGGACAGATTTTGCATCCGCAGCTGCAAACCCTAAATCTTGCAGCCTGGCTTATTCCTTGAATTCTCCCCCAGCAACCCTAAGCAAGCAGATGCTGAAAGTCATTCTTGAAGGCAGGAGACCCAGTACAAGAAAATCCTATGCTGATGAGTGGAAAAGGTACTGCTCTTGGAGTCGAGCTAAAGGAGAGGACACAGCTCTGCCCTCCCTGCCTCTAATCCTGGATTACTTAGCAGATCTACTCCACAAAGGCCTGTCCTCCTCCTCCATTAAGATACATGCCTCAGGCATTTCGGTTTATTACGACACTGAGCCCACCTCCCTTCTCAATCCCTCTTATTAAACAGTTCCTAAGAGGGGCAAACAATTTAAGGCCGCCAAGGAGAGCACCAACCCCTGCTTGGGACCTTAACTTTGTACTTGAAAAGCTCACACCCCCCCTTCCCCTTTGAACCTGCAGCATCAGCAGAGTTAAAATTCCTCTCTAGGAAAACAGCCTTGCTTCTGGCCATCACTTCAGCTGAAGAGTGTCTTGAGCTACAAGCACTTATGGCTGTGGAACCCTTCATTATTTTCCATGCTGGCAGGGTTTTTCTCTGGACTAACCCTTCATTATGCCTAAAGTCGTGTCCAGTGTGGCTCTCAACCAATCCATCCATTTTCCAACCTTCTTCCCTAATCCTCAAAATAAAGGGGAAAGGATCTTGCACTCCTTGGATGTGCACAGACTGCTCAGATCCTACTTCGGTAGGACTATGCCCTTCAGAAAATTTGACCAGTTACAAGTCCGCTTTGCAACAGGGGCAGAGGGCAAGGCCATTTCAAAACAATTTCCAAATGGATAGCACATTGCATCCATTTCTGCTACAAGCACCATGGGAAACCAATCCCTCAGGGGGTCAGAACACACAGGGCATCATCTACCTCTACAGCATTTTTCAGGGGAGTCCCTACCAGATGCATCCTGGAAGCTGCTACCTGGAGTTCTGTACTTACCTTCACCAAGCATTACCTCCTGCCTATCTTTTCCAAATCCAGGGCAGGTTTTGCAACAGCAGTCCTGTAAGGCATACTAGCCAGCCCTAACTCTTCTTGACTTCCTCCATCCTTCTTCAGCTTTGGGAATCGACCCAAGTGTGATGGCTGCAACAGTGAATACATTCGAACATCTACATTTATGGTAAGTGTATACAACTGTACTATAGTTCTCTACTTTGTTGAAATCTGCTTCCCCATGAATGAGAGACTACATCCTTAAGAGCTGTCAGGAGAAAAAAGAATCATCCTATTATAGGCCTGTGGGCGCTACAACCCTCATGCTGGTTTTCCAGGCCTTGATAGTAGCCTCTGTCAGAGTACTGTGGAGCCGGGTGGGCAGGTAATCACTAGTACCATGAAAAAGGTACTCTACATCATTGGTACAATGTGAACCATCTGCCTCATCCCTTGGTCTCTCATGAAGAACTTGACCATCCTCCTTTTCCCCTTTAGAAAATAGAAAATGTTAGTGAAAAAGAAGAGCATGCAGGAAACATTGCTAAAAATTTAAAAAGTATTTCCTTGACTCCTTAGAATGTGCTGTCCCCTGAATACACCATGACCTGAAAGTTGCCACCCTTCAGGAGTCTGGTTTCTAATTGCTATTCATCCAGGACCTCCAACACTTAAAAAAAATGATTTTCTTTCAGTGGTTTCAAACAGGGTCTCTGTTTCTACCCACTTAAGCAAGTCAAACAGATAATGGATATCCCTTACATTGCAGACACCATCTCATCTTCTGAGGCAGATGAGAAGTAGGGATTGGAGTATACAACCCAAGTAGTAGTCCCCATTTGGATATCATTCAGAGGAGAGGACTCCATTTTGCCATGATTCCCCAAGTATGATGAGTAGCTCTGTTTTGCGATTTCTGATTGGCCCGTATGCCGGTGTACGGGCCAATCAAAAAAAAAAAACAAAACAAAGTGGAGGCTGCCCCGGATTTAAACCTGCAGTGTGGGACTCGTGATCAGGCTGCTGATTTTGGGACAGTCCCGCCCAAATAGGGACGTCTGGTAACCCTGGCTGCAGATGACCCCTCTTCATATCTTCAGATTTGTTCAGCTGTGGTTCAAGAATCAGCTTGCAAATTAGACATGCCTCCAAACTACTCTCCATACTGGTTGTTTTTATTGGTATATTTTGCTGTAATAGCAGTTTTGTACTGCTGTTTATTTTTGACCAGCTTATTTCTTCACTAGGGTCAGAATCTTAGTTTTGTTTGGGAAGGATTGCTTCTGGCTACCTAATAAGCTTTTTGTAGAGGTCTGTTCTCACACAGCTGAGCTCTCCATATGAAGTGTATCTCCCTAACACTAGACCCAGCAGTATTGTGCCACTGTCTTCAAAGCTGGAGTTGTCCTATAGGCCTTACGTAATGGGATCAGTAAGGGCTTTCTTTTTTGTCACTGTAGACTTGGATTTGTTGGACAATAGTGATCTTCATTTTGGTCACTGTTGCAGTTGTCTTTACTACTGGATTTTAGTTGGTTGTCACCATACTTCCATATTAACTTCTAAAGTTCAGGATCCTTTCCCCTTTGCCTGGTGCATGCCAGGCTGCAGGTATGTCCAAAGTCTTAAGATATCAGCAGGCTGCTTACTACCCTGTTTCCCTTCTCAGTCAAGGGAAACTCTGCAAAGCTACGTAGTTTTCCCACAGAAGGCCCTAAGTGGAGTGGACTGCCCAGGCAAGTAGTTCTTGTTTGTGACCACTGCAGGTTTGACGGTGCTTATAGGTGAGGTTTTGTCCCTTTTGGGTAATGGCCCCTTTCCCTCCTAGCAGGATAGGATACAGATGTTTGATAGTTGGTATAGCTGTTGTCTAAACAACCCACTGCTGTCTGTCTTCGTTTTGCTTGACGCTTCCTGAGATCTGTGTTCTTCAACCTGCCTTAGTGGATGCCAGACCATACCTACATCATTTAATTATATCTGAAACATTTAACCCGAAAACTTGGATGTATTCCTGAACCCAGCATCTCCCCCCTTCGCCTCTGTAGCCTAACTGAATAGCTTAGACTGCGTCCTCTGCATTCCAGTATACCCATGTGCAGTGCTGGGATTCCTCCCTCCTATGCAGTGGCAAGCTGCTAGCTAGTTAAAATTTCCCCTTTACCTTCCCCAGCAGTGTTAATACTCTTAGTCTGCCAACCATATCCTTGCGCCTTTAAGCATGGTGATAAGGGTTTGTTCCCTGATTGAAAGATCTGCAAGCATTTCAGTTGTGATGAGTTTACATCCACTCACCTATTTGTGAAAACGTGCTGATTTGTGCAATATGTATTTCGTCACTTTTTTATCTGCCTTTTCCCCGTTTCTTTAAATGTTTCTCTCCACAGTTCTGGTTTAGAACAAGCAAGTAGATATTCTTTACCTTTGCCATAGTTTAAGTAGTCAGCTTCACTGAACTTAGAAATTCCATGCATTGTTTTTCATTTGCAAGAGAAAAAAAAGTCTTCTCACACTGCCCTTGGTTAACTTGGTGCTGAATACACACCCTTTCAAAGTTTCTTCATAGTACAATCTAAATGATTTTCCTCCTCATATTGAGGAAGACGTTTTCTGTTGACCTAGGCTGCTTGTGGTAAATTCACCCCCCCCCCCATGACTCTGGTGTAGGACAGTCTACTTTCATGCTGACATTGCTTTTCTCTATTCTGCCTTTTTTCCTGCTCCTGTTCTCTCTCTCGCTCTCTCTCTCTGCATATGTAGCAGTTACATCTGCTTAGCTGCCTAGTATTATGCACTTCAAGCGCCAGTCTCTGTAATTCCATTTCAGTTTTAAAGTTTTCTTGAGATGGAGCTGGTTGTCCTTTATCTGCTTTCTGCACGCAAACTTGCATGCGCATATGTACGCACATATAGCATGCTGATTTTTATATAGTGCTTCCGACATATTTCTAATTTCATCTAATTTACCCTAATTAATGAAATATTAGATGTTAAGTTGTCAATCTCGCCTTCATTCTTGCTGGATGGGTTCAGAGCCGACCTCTGCTCCGACTCGGCCACTCTAAAAGCTCGAGAGTTGGTTCCACCGGCTCGAGGCTCCCCTTATATCCCACAATGCTAGGCGGTATTACCTCAGATCTCGTTTGCCGCTACAGCGATCGAGGTGTGTTGTTTTCTACCGGCTTCAGGTCAGTTCATTAGATCAGTCTAATAGTTAATTTAAACCCCTTTAACTTAGTTTTTTTCTCATTATTCCCTTAGTTTAGTGGATTTTGATCCTTTTCTACCCTTTTATCCACCCTTTTTACCTCAAGAACTTATAAGTTCTTTCCTTAGGCCTTCGGGCCCTTCCATCCCTAATAGTGGAGTGTATGTGCCTTTTTGTAGGGATATATAAAACAAAACTAACTAAACTTATTAGTTTTAACTTAGTTTAAACTTTACTTACTGATAGTGTAATCGGTGTGTTTGTGTTTTTGTGTGGTGGTTACACTTTTCTGTTCCTTGAAAATGTCCAAGGATTCAAAGGTCTCAGGCTTCAAGAAGTGTGACTCGTGCTGTCAGAAAATGTCTCTGACAGACGGTCACACTTCTTGTGTTTACTGCCTGGGACCTTTACACCTGCAGGACTCTTGTGCTGTATGCCATGGCTTCAGCCCTAGAGTCCTGCAGGAAAGAAAAATAAACTTATTTTAAGAGGTTTGCTTAAGCCTGAGGGTTCCCTTACTGTTACTTCGGGCAAACCCTCTAAGGCTTCTAGGTCCTCGACTCCAGCTTCTGAGTCGAGGCCTAAGGCTTCGAAACCTCCTGCTACATCGGCTCCGGCTGGAGCCGATGCGTCTCAGACTGCAGCTTCTGTGGTTTCCTCGGCTCCGGCTGGAGCCGAGGCATTGAAATTCCTGTGTCGGCTCGATCAGACCATCGGAGCCGACATCTAGAAAGAGGTCTAGGTCACCGTCCCTTGGCTCCGTTCATTCGGCTCCAGCATCTCCCTTGCTGTCTGAACGGAGCCATAGATCTCACTCCTCTAGGTCATCGAGGCTTTCGGATCATGACCTTCAGAGGGTAGTGAGTCGACTTCTTAAGTCCGAGGCACTGGCCCAAATGCTTCAGAGCCCGACTCATCAGTCGATGCTTGACCCTGTTCCTCAAAATGTTCCTCCTCCGACTCCTTTGAGCTCGGAGCCGGGGCATTTCGGAACCGAGACTGTGGTAGCGTCGGAGCCGATACAAATGTCTTCGGCTCTGTCGTCGGCTCCGATTTCTTCCTTGGAAGAATCTCGGCGCCGGACTTCCTTCATCGGCTCCGAGGGGGTGAGTGGCATCGGACCCTTGTCTGACCCCGCTCTCCCTCTCGGTGCCTCGGCGCTGGTGAGTTCGGCTCCGACATCGGCCTCGGAGCCATCACTGTCGGTGCCGAGGGGGGTTCTCAGCTTTTCGGAGCGGGGACCTCTGGCTCTGCCTGGCAGGGGTGCGTTCGAGGTCATGCGGAGTGTGTTGGAACCTGGTTCAACTCCACAGTCGGCTCCGTCCGCCCCTCCCTCTTCGGTGCCTCAGGTTATGTCTACTCACTCCCTCATCCCAGACCGCAGAGAGCCAGCTCCTCAAGAATCCCCTGTGGGGATCTCATCCTCTTCCAAGGCCTCTCCTGAATTGGCAGGGGAGCCCCCTAGGAAGAGAAAGTGTAAGAGGAAACACATAGACTCACCTGAGTCTGTCACCTCTGACACAGATTTAGAGGATTCCGAGGGTTCCCCCCATTCCCCTTCTGAAGATGTCTCCTTTGCAGACATTCTAGAAATCCTGAAACAGAGGGGAAATTGGCCAGCCCTTAACCCTTCGGAGGATGAATCTGTGTATCTTGAGGAGTTTGGCTCTCGCCCTTCCACCTCCTGGGTGTCCCCCCCTTTGACCCCCTCATGTAGGTGGTAGCAAAAAAGGCTTGGACGGCTCCTGATTCAGTGGACCCCCACTCCCAGGAGACCTTCAAAGTTTATCATGGCACCAACAGATAAACAATTTCTGACCAAAGGAGTTTCTGTGGATGCTATGGTGGTAGCTGCTGCCACTAAGAAGGAACTAGCTGATCCTTCGGTGCCTGTCCATCCTCCTAACAAGGAATCTAGGTCTATGGACAGGTACGGGAAGCGGATGTTTTCGTCAGCGACCTTTGCTATGCGTTCGCTGAACTACCTATGCCATTTCACTCGTCTTCAAAGAGATTTGATCAAGGAAGCGAGTGACATGTTGAAGGATCCTACGGCTGTGGGTTTTCAGGACAAGATGAACACTCAGCTGGCTACCCTAAATTCTATAGCTAACTCCTCCATGCGCCTCCTTTCATATGCGGCTGATGGAGCGAGCAGAGCTGCAGGGACAGGTGTGGCCTTACGCCGGCATGCCTGGATGCGGCTATGCAACTTTGCGGACCCCTTTAAAACGTCTTTCACTAATTCCCCGTTTGATGGATCATCTCTCTTTGGTCCTCAAGTGAAAGAAACCTTGACTAGGTGCGAGACGGATGGCAAGACTCTTTCTGCCGTCGGAGTCCGTTTTTCTACTCCTTCTAGGCCTTACCCCAAAGGCCAGAAAAATGGGAAAATGTGGTTCCGCAAACAATCTCAAGGGACTTTGCCTGACGTACAGAGTCGGTTCCCCGCCAGAGGCAGAGGGGGGAACAATAATGGTAGACGTCGCCCTAGGGGCAGGGGGGGTCGGCAGAACCAGGGCAATCGAGAAACCTTCTCCGATAAGCCCTTTCAGCATCCCTGAGGTGTTGCCCGACTGTCCACCTTCGGAGGCAGTCGGGGGAAGATTGTCACTGTACCCAGAAGCCTGGCGATCCCTAACTCAAGACAAGTGGGTACAGTCCATCATTTCCGAAGGCTATTCCATTCCGTTCTTTCGTACCCCAAATCAATCAAAAAAATCCCTTCCAGATGTTCCACCCGCTCAAAGGGATCAAGCAGCGTTGGAAATTTCAAAGTTGCTTGCAAAAAGAGCCATTCAGCCAGTACCAGCAGACCAGCAAGGATCCGGAATCTACTCCAAATTCTTTGGTTCCAAAGAAAACAGGGGACTGGAGACTTGAACAAGTCGGTCAAGAAAACAAGATTTCGGATGGTCACGCTACAATCCATCCTACCCCTTTTGGGAAAGGAAAATTGGATGTGCTCTATAGACCTCCAGGATGCGTACTGTCATATAAAAATGAACAGACGCTCCAGGAGATTTCTCCGCTTCCGGTTGGGAACCAGTCACTTTCAATTCAGAGCCCTGCCCTTTGGTCTCACCACTGCCCTCCGGGTGTTTACCAAATGCATGGCAGTGGTAGCTTCTCACCTGAGACGTCAAGGATTCCAGGTGTTTCCATATTTGGACGACTGGCTCCTCACAGCTCCTACCAAGCATCTTCTGTTAATGGCCAGAGACTACACCTTTCGCATTTGTCAAAAGTTAGGCATCTCAATAAATTGCGAAAAGTCTGTTTTGTCGCCTTGTCGTGCTATTACCTTCATAGGCGCAAATCTAGACACAGTCAACATGTCTGCGAGACTAACGGACCAAAGAATAGCAGACATACGCAAACTGGTCTCTCTTCTCTTCCACAGCAACAGAGCCAAAGTAAGATTAGTTCTGAAAGTACTAGGGATTATGGCGGCTGCTATCCCTCTACTTCTATTAGCCAGATTCCACATGAGAATCCTTCAATGGATGCTCTTCACACAATGGTCGTACCAGGAACTTCCGATGTCCCACACCATTATGATTACGCAAGCATGCAAGAATCATCTTCTTTGGTGGGTTTCTTCCCCTCAGCTCTTACTGGGAAGACCCTTTGTTCCTCCCCCTCCGGTTGCTACTCTGACAATGGACGCCTCCCTGATCGGGTGGGGGGGGCATTATCAGGGCAGAACAGTCCAGGGCATATGGCAACCAGACGAATGCCACTTGCATATAAATGTTCTAGAGATGAGAGCAGTGCTTTTAGCGTTGCAAGCCCTTCAAGACTCTCTTCCCTTGGGAACGATAGCAATCCAGACGGACAATATATCTGTAGTGTGGTATATCAACAAACAAGGCGGAACCAGGTCCTATCCACTATGTCGAGAAGCACTCAGACTGTGGCAATGGGCGATTTCTTCTCAGCGGTTTCTGATAGCAACGCATATCCCCGGGAAGTCCAATCTAATCGCGGACAAATTGAGCAGAGCTATACTCATGCCTCACGAGTGGTCTCTGAAAGATTCTATTCTGGAGAAAATTTTTCTCAAGTGGGGTCAGCCTTGCTGCGACCTTTTTGCTACTCCCCAAAACAGCAAGTGCAGAGATTATTTCACCCTATTCCCGTTACCAGGCCAGCCCAGCAGAGACGCTCTAGTCCAGGTTTGGCCCGGGGACTTCTGTATGCATTTCCTCCCTTCCCACTAATCTCTCAAGTGATACAGAAAGCTATCGCTCAGAAGGCCTCTTTGATCCTCATTGCTCCTTACTGGCCTCGACAGGTTTGGTTCCCCTTTCTACATCAATTTCTGTTGGAGCAACCTTGGCATCTGGACCTAGTTCCAGATCTTTTGATCCATCAATTGGGTCAATTACATCGCTCCCTCCCCTCTCTGAACCTCACTGCTTGGTTCCTCCAATTCCAACCTTAGCCAGGCTTCCTCAGATATCTCACTCTGTTCGAGATATTTTGATAGCTTCCCATAAATCTTCCACTCGGAAGATTTATCTTAGTAAGTGGAAACGTTTTGCCTATTGGGCTCAAGGAAGGGACATTGATCCTTTCACTGCTTCCATCCAAATAGTCCTTGATTTTCTAGCTGAACTCTTCCATGCAGGTTCATCTCCTTCTACTCTTAAAGTTCAATTGGCAGCTATTTCTAACTTTCATGTGGGCATCTCAGATTCTGCCATCATGTCTCACAAGCTTTGCAAAGCTTTTTTGAAGGGAGTTTTTCTTCTCAGACCTCCTATAAGAAATCCTCCTCCTTCTTGGGACCTTAATTTAGTTCTCACATCTTTGATTCTTCCCCCGTTCGAACCTGCAGCTTCCTGTTCATTGAAATTGCTATCCTGGAAGACTCTCTTTCTGGTAGCCATTACTTCAGCTAGAAGGGTCTCAGAACTTCATGCACTCAGCAGTCGACCTCCGTATCTATTGTTTCATAAAGACAGAGTGTCCTTACGAACCAATCCATCCTTCTTACCTAAAGTGGCCTCTGTATCTAACCTAAATCAAAGCATTGACCTCCCTGTGTTTTTCCTAACTCTTCTAACCGGTCTTAACAAAATTGCATTGGCTAGATGTTCATCGTCAGTTAAGGTATTATTTGGATAGAACCAAACAGATCAGGAAAACTGACCAATTGTTTGTCTCTTATGCAGAAGGCAGAAAGGGACTTTCAGTTTCGAAGGCATCACTCTCCAGATGGCTAACATCTCTGATTTCCTTTGCTTATGAAATTAGACACCAAAAGCTGCCTAACAAACCTAAGGCTCACTCCACCAGAGCCTTGGCTACTTCTATAGCCTTCCAAGACAGGCAGCCTATTGACACCATTTGTGCAGCGGCTACTTGGGCTACTCCTCACACTTTCATTTCTCATTACAAGTTGGATTTAGCTTCTAGACATAGAGCTAACTTTGGTTCCACTGTTCTCAAGAGTCTGTTCTGATAGGCCACCCGGGACAAGGTGCTAGGGACGCGGTCCCATCCAGCAAGAATGAAGGCGAGATTGACAACTTAACATATAGAAGTTATGTTCTTACCATAACGTTCCATGTTAGTTGTCTTCTTCTCGCCTTCTTTCTTGCGTCCCACCCTCCTTCCCCCTAGCCTGGACAGACCTAGAGGAGTTTGATTGTGACCTCTCTTTCTACCACCTCTATTGTAGATAGGTATATGCTATTCTGTGCATATATTCCTTCTTCAGGTTTTCAGGTCACCTTCTTTCCTTCCTTTTATAGAGGTGGGTTTTTCCCTTTTCCAGTGGTTCTGGAGTTAGCTTACAAACGAGATCTGAGGTAATACCGCCTAGCATTGTGGGATATAAGGGGAACCTCGAGCCGGTGGAACCAACTCTCGAGCTTTTAGAGTGGCCGAGTCGGAGCCGAGGTCGGCTCCGAACCCATCCAGCAAGAAAGAAGGCGAGAAGAAGACAACTAACATGGAACGTTATGGTAAGAACATAACTTCTATTTTTAATCTAATTTAATTTAAAATTTAATTTAATCTAATTGTCTAATGTCTTCCTGTCCAGTTGTGGTAATTTTATTGTTATTATATGCATGTACATTAGTTTTACAGTTAGTCAAACTGTCTTTCCTTGTGTCTTGCAGGAGGAGTTGAGCTACGTAATTTCGTTCAGCTTGCACTGCTGTGTATATATGATCTTAATAGTAAAGTTTACTTTGACTTTCTGGACATGTTAGCCTGCTGGATTCCTTTTGGTTTGCATTTCTTTGTCAGCTGGACCACTGACATTTTACTATATTTGTTAGAGCCTATTTTCATTTTCCTGTCTAAGCTGACTGAAAGATAAACTGTTGTGCACAACCATACTTCTGTGCACTTTTACCTTGTGGCTGTGAGTGTCAACCCCCACACACACACACACGCCTTTTGTAACAAAGCTGTTTATGGATAGACAACTAATTCCAGTATCTTAACTACAGATCATCAAATGTGACTGTACAGATAGAAGCACTGCCACCAAATGTGATGTTGCAATGGACTGGTACTAATGGGGGTTTGAATCCCACCACTTTCAACCAAAAATGAAGTAGCAAGAAAGACCATACAGGTGCATTTCATTAACTCATAAAGTACAGCCTGGCCCCAACAGCATAAAGAGCATGTGCACTATTGCCCTTGTTATGGGCTTCCAACCTCCACACCCAAGCTGGACTGCAGAAGGACCATTTACAGAGCTGAGGCTTTGGCTGCACATCCCTAGATCCTTTGTTACTGCAGTTTCCATGAACCAGTGCCTTCTAGTGCTTATTTGTTCACTGTAATTACCTTTTACATAATTAATATTTTCACACACACACTTCCCTGCAAATACTGGCAGAATTCTGCATTTCTTGACCGCTGTCTTTTCTGACACAGTAGTACTGCTACCCCTATGAGTTTAGTGCCAGAGTCATGCAATTACTTGCTGCTCTTGAACATATTCTGATTTCTCACTGTTAGTAGGTCTAAATGATGTAAGTGTAAATAATATCCTCTTCTCAGATATAGTGCATAAATAAGAGTTCAAAGTCTAATAAATGAGCTTCTCAAAGAAATCTGTGCTGATGTAGATTAAAAATTTGAATGTTGGGCATACTCAGAAAAATGAAGTAAAATATGATAAAAATAAAAAGCATACAGATATCAAAATTCTCTGGCTAGAGTTCACTGCAAAAATACTGTCCCTAACTATCGACTTGGTTAATAAATCTTCAAATACCTTTTCCAGAAAATTCTACCACTCTAAGTCAAAGATTGCATCTGTTATCTGTCTCTTTCTGCAGAGTATGGTGCACACCCAGTTGTATACAATGTATTTCTCTTGCTCCCAGTGTTCATCACATGTCCTTATCTCCCTGTCACTGGCCTGGGAAAAATACTAGTAGCTAGACTGGTTCTTTTACTCACCATAGAGATTGCCAGTAAATATCCATGTCTGGTTTATTTCCTGTAATTTTGAGTGCACCCTGGTGAGGTTTGGTGATAGGCAGGCCATTGTGCTTAATCTCAAAAGAAAGAAATCTCCTGGTATCAAGCATTTCTTTGGCTACATTCCAAACAAGAGCCAGCAAGTCTGGAGAGCCAGAAGACTTCAAAAACATTATTTCATGTCATTAAGTCACTGTTGGAGTATTACTAATATTTAGAATATCCTGCCAAGGATAGCCATACACCCGGTCCGCATACCAATACGTGGGAGCCACCTTCTTGTACCATATGTCAGATGTAAGTGTTCCCATTGGGAACCTTTCATTTTTTGAGTTTGTGACTAGAATGGCTTTTTCTTGTCATCAGAGGGGAAAAATGTGATTGAGGAAGACTGTCCTTAGAAGGCAAACACTCTTGTGTCTTTTTGCCTTGGAGCTAGTTATAATTACGAAGACTTTTGTATTTCTCAGTCATTAATTCCTAAGACCATTTGCATCAGATTATAGTCTTGAAATCTTTACCTAGAGAAGCAGAGGGTCAAGGACTTTGCACAGAGTAAGATGGCTTCAGGGACTTCCTGCTCAGATGTCACTCCTTTGCCATAAAATAAAGATGACAAAATCTAAACCTGAAGCTTCAACTATCCTGGTGGACCTGGACATCTCCCCTGTACCTCTTGGTAACTCCTTGAACCACCTGGAGTTACTGGTTGCTTCCACTTTTGCAAGCCTGATTCTGAGCAGCCCTCAGCCGTGCCTCTTAAAATCTGATAAGACATCCGCTTTTGGTGAGAAGGTGAGATCTCAGCTTGTTCTTTAGGAGGAATCTGAGAGCATATCCCAGATTCATTTTAGGGAAAAAGTACTTTTGATTGAGGTTTGTCAGGGCATTGAGCAACCATGCTGTGTTAGAGTAAATGTCTCTGCTAAAAAGAATCAGAAAACCAAACTGATCTTTACCTCTCAACAGATGTTTAAGGACCCTCAAAAGGAGTGGTATGATTTGTTTTGGGTGGCTTTTCAAAGCCATTACATCTCTTACGCTCCCTTAGTTTTTTCTCTGCTGCTGCTTCTATGTCCTCTTCTCTCAACCTAGGAACCTTTGAGATTCCTTTTCAGAAGAATTTTACTAAATGATCACTGAAGACGTATGCACACATACATCGAGAAGAAAAACTATAATAACACTTTCATTTATATGTATTATGTATATTTTCTTAACTATCATTCAGTCCAAACATTTCAGAAATTGCTAAATTCCTTCCTTCCCCAAAACCTTACTCCTTCTCCTGGATATTATTCTGCATGCACTATTAGCACAAATTCCATTTATTTGTATGAATATGTGTATTTATATAATGTTAAGTTGTCTCTTTTGCCTTCATTCTTGCTGGTTGGGTTCGGAGCCGATCTTCGGCTCCGACTCTGCCATTTTCTAAAGCTCGAGAGCTATTTACTGGCTCGAGGCCTCCCTATATCCCACAATGCCTGGCGCTAGATCCCCAGATCTTGCTTGCCGCTTCAGCTACGAGGTTGCGCTTTACTGGCTCAGGTCATTTTCATCTTTTTGTCATAATTAGTTGTTAATTTTTAGTATATTTTTGAAGCTTTTTTGTGCTTAGTAGTGTAGTACTGTTAGTTGTAGTACCTGCGTTTTCTGCCGTTTAGGAAACTCGTTTTAAAGTCCCCCCCCCCCCCCATCTCCCTAAAGTAGACCATTTAAATTAGAGGCTATCCCCTTCCCTTTTGTAAACCTTTTTTCCAGTAGGAAGTAGTGTTTAGCCTTTGTAGTTAAAGATAAATGTGAAGTTGTACTATCTCGCCGTTTTGTTCTTACAAATGGGTTCGGAGCCGATCCCTCGGCTGCTTTCAAAGCTGAAACTCTCAGAGAAGCTCCAGACCTAGTGGATATCCCATGATTCCCTGCTGTAACTCCCCAGATCTAGTTTGCCGCTGCAATGATCGCAAGCTCTCGAGTGAAGCTCGGGCCAGTGAAAACTTTTCTTCTTTAAATATTTTTTGTAGTTTAAGATTTTATCTTTTTTCGATAGTGTTAAATTAGTTAGTTTAGCAGAGTAGATTTTTTATAGTAATTTAGTAGTTGAAGGTTTTTTTTTTTTCTCCTTAGTAGTTGACAGGGCTCTGTCATTATATTAATATATACATATTTTAGTCAAGTGTGCTGTGGAGTGTTTTTCAAGTCGTTAAGATTTATAATATCTTAGAATTATTTAATCGGTGTTTCTCTTTTGTATATATAGTAGAATGTGTGCTTTTTTTGCGGGACTTTAGTATGTCCGAAAAACAAAAGTCAGGTTTTAAGAGATGTGGTTGTGGACAGAAGATGTCAGTTACTGACAACCACAACACGTGTGTATTGTCTTGGCTCTGTACATTTGCAAGAAGTCTGCTCTATCTGCCACTCCTTCAGTGCTAGAGTTCTGCTAGAAAGATGAAGGAAGTTGGTAGATAGAGGGCTTCTAAAACCGGATTTTCAGGCCTCACTTGAAAAAGCTGACCTCTCTCCTAAGACGTCGGAGGGGTCTAAGTCTTCTAGACTATCTTCGGAGCCTAAGTCTCCGGCTCAGAGTACCTCTGGCGTGATTCGAATATCGGTTCCACAGACCTTGGGACAGAGTATCGATCCGCCTGTTCGATCTCTAGTGGTGGAGCCGATATTCGATGCACCCAAATCTCCTATCCTCCAGTCGGTGCATTCTTTGGCTCCTTTGACCCATCACTCGTCACACTCCTCCAAATTATCTGATGTGGATCTGGATCGAGTGGTGAAAAGTTATTGGAGAACACGGCCCTTGCCAAAATGTTATCTGCTTCGAGTCAAGTGACTTTGGAGCCGAATTTGCCTCTTGTTTCCTCCATTCCTCCTCCTCCGAAACCTGTCGAATCTTCGGAGCCATTACTGACGGAACCAATGCTAGTAGAACCTATAGAGCCGAGGTTCGATCCTCTTCCCTCTGCTCCATCAACCTTGGTTTCTTAGTTACCGACGGAAGAACCTCGGAACCGACAGTCGCTCGTCGACTTCGGTTGTGAGAGTCGAACCGACACTTCGGTTCCGACTCTACCGCTCGGTGCTTCGCGCAGATGTCCTCAGCCCCGTCCTCTGGTTTGGAGCGTGGGGTCTCTGTTCGGAGCGATCGACAGATCTCTTCGGAGCCGATCGATCCTTCAAATCGGGATTCTGGCACCTTCGATGCCATGAGGAAGGTTTTGTCTGCTAAGACCACTACTTCCTCGGATCTGTGTTCACCTCTTCCCAAAGGGTCTCGTTCTACCTCTTCTCCTCAGATCCTTTCTAAGCGTCGAGATCCAGGGCCTCAGGAATCCCCTTCGGGTGACCCCTCCTCCCTAGATACTTCTCCGGAAGCTCTCACCGAGGAAGTGCCTAGGAAGAAACTGTGCAAGAGGAGGCACTTAAGATTCCCCTCAGGAATCTCTTACATCAGATACCGACTTGGAGGAATCAGAAGGGTCCCCACGGTCCCCCTCGGAAGATGTCTCATTTTCATACATTTTAGAAATCCTGAAACAGAGAGGGGATTGACAGTCCCTTACCCCTACTGAGGACGAGTCTGTTCTCCTGAAGGCCTTTGGATCTCAACCATCCACCTCTTGGGTTACTCTGCCCTTCGATGAACTAATGGAACTAGTTGCTCGAAGGGCGTGGGAGTCTCCTGACACCATGGAACCAGTCCCTTGGAGGCCTAATAAGTTCATTATTGCACCTTCAGACATGTCCTTCTTGACAAAAGGAGTTCCGGTAGATACTATGGTGTTGGCGGCGTCCACTAAGAAAGAGATGTCTGAGTCTTCTTCTACTGTCCATCCTCCTAATAAAGATTCCAGGACTATGGACAGATATGGAAAACGCATTTTCAGTTCGGCGACATTTTCCATGAGATTGCTAAACTACCTAACTCATTTCACACGTCTTCAGCAAGATCTCCTCAAAGAACTAGGAGACACTCTTCAGGGTAATGTAGCTGATGCAATCTCTGACGAGGTGAATGCACAACTCAACACCCTAAATTCCATAGAAAACTCATCCATGCGGCTCATTTCATATGCTGCCGAAGGTTCGAGTAGAGCGGCGGGTTCAGCGATAGCTCTTAGGAGACAGTCCTGGATGCGCCTGTGCTCCTTCGCGGAAGCCTTTAAGTCTTCATTTGTAAACACCCCTTTTGACAGATCGGCCTTATTCGGTCCAAAAGTTAAGGAGACGCTTATGAGGTGTGAGTAAGAAGGAAAGACTCTTTCTGCCATCGGAGTCAATTTTTCCACTCCAACCAGACCGTACCCCAAAGGGCAACGAAGTGGGAAAATGTGGTTCTGGAAACCTCAGGAAGCTTTCCAAAACACACCTACAGATACCTCCTCCAGAGGCAGAGGTCAAAATGGAAGATGCCGTCCAATCGGCAGAGGTGGTCCGCAAAACCAGGGTGACAGGGACCAGCTCTCTGGAAAAACCCTATCAGCGTTCCTGAAGGGAAGCCCGGCTGTTCTACTCTGGAGACAGTCGGGGGTCGCTTAGCTTTACACCGAAATGCCTAGCTAAACAACACAACAGATTCCTAGGTGAAAAGCATCATTACCAGAGGTTACCATATTCCCTTTATAAAAAAAATCCCCCTGTATTTCAAAAAGTCCAGATGTTCTACCCAGTCTGAGTAGACTAGCAGAGATAGAGATTCAAAATCTTTTAGACAAAAGAGTCATCCAGCCAGTCCCAGCAGACCAAAGAGGATTCGGAACTTACTCGAGGTTCGTTTTAGTGCCAAAGAATACGGGGGACTGGAGGACCATTCTACACCGCAGCAGGCTCAACGCCTTTGTAAAGAAGGAGAAGTTCCGGATGGTCACGCTGCAATCAATCCTCCCTTTTTTGTCAGAGGCAGTGAATGTGCTCTATAGATCTCAAGGATGCGTACTACCATATCAAAATGGACAGAGCATCCAGAGATCATCTGCGTTTTTGGCTGGGAGCCAGTCATTACCAATTCAGAGCCCTGCCCTTTGGTCTCACCACAGCCCCCCAGGGTGTTCAAATGCATGGCGGTGGTTATGGCTCATCTGAGACGACTAGGATTCCGAGTGTTTCCGTATCTGGATGACTGGCTCCTTACCGCCACCACCAAGTATCAACTTCTGCGGACAAGAGATTACTTAATACATCTTTGTTCTTGTTTAGGTATCACTCTAAATTTCAAGAAATCTGCATTATTGCCCTCGCAGCATATTACCTTCTTAGGAACAGAAATAGACACCATCAATGAAAAATCAAGTTGCCTCAGACCAGAGTTGTCTCATTGAGGGATCAGTTATCCATCCTTCTAGTTCTCGACAAAGCACCGGCGTTACAGATACCACAACTTTTGGACACAATGGCAGTTCCCTTAGGCCGAATGCACATGCAGATATTACAATGGCTACTTTTCGCTCAATGGTCCTACCAGAGTCCACCTTTATCATACTAAAGTGATTCGATTAACAACTCTTTGCAAGAAAGATCTCACTTGGTGGTTAATCAGCGACCATGTGACAATCGGTTGTCCCTTTGTTCTTCCCCAACCCGCAGCCACTGTGACCACGGATGCTTCCCTGATTGGGGGGGGGGCTTTTTCAGGGAAACACTATCCAAGGCACTTGGTCGTTTATGGAGACTCATTTGCATATCAACGTCCTGGAGATAAGAGCAGTGTTCCTAGCGTTGCAGCACTTTCACAACTCTCTACCTCTAGGTACGATTGCCATCCAGACGGACAACATGTCGGTAGTCTGGTATATCAACAAACAAGGGAGAGCCAAGTCCCATCCCCTATGCCACGAGGCCCTGAGAATATGGCAGTGGGCTGTATCCACCAGACGCTTTCTGACAGCAACGCACATCCCGGGATCTTCCAACGTGATAGCCGACAGTTTAAGCAGGGCTATGCTGCTGCCTCACGAGTGGTCTCTAAAACAGTGTGTGGCGGAACAGATCTTCCTCCGATGGGGCCGGCCTTGCTGCGACCTGTTTGCATCCCCAATGAATGCCAAATGCAGCAGCTACTTTGCCCTTTATCCCCCACCGGGGAACAAACCAAGGGACGCACTCGTGCACGATTGGCCCCCGGGTCTCCTTTATGCCGTTCCCACAGATCCCCTTAATTCCCAAATTTATTCAGAAAGCCAAAAGTCTAGGAAGGACAGTTATATTGATAGCCCCGTCTTGGCCTCGACAAATTTGGTTCCCCTTTCTGCAGAAATATCAATTGGAAGAACCGTGGATCCTGGACCCAGTGCCGGACCTGCTGACCCATTCGTCGGGAGTTCTTCATCCTTCCCTTCTCTCCCTAAATCTGACAGCTTGGCTGCTCCAGTTCCCACTTTAGCCAGGTCTACTGATTTGTCACTTGCCGTCCAGCATATAGTTTCTTCTCACAAGCTGTCTACCAGGAAATTGCACAATAGTAAGTGGAAACGATTCGTACATTGGGTTGCTCACTACAACATTGATCCATTTGTGGCGCCACTTCATATCATTCTGGAGTTTTTATCCTCATTGTTCAATAAGAGCACAGCAGCTGCCACCATAAGAGTACAATTGGCTGCTATCTCAGACTTTCATGTAGGATGTGATGGATCTAACATTATGGCGCATAGGCTTTGTAAAGCGTTTCTAAAAGGAACCCATCATCTCAGACCACCTGTTAGACACCCCTGTTTCTCCCTGGAATTTAAATCTCATATTATCACAATTGTTGCTTTCCCCGTTCGAACCAGCTTCTTCATGCCATCTGAAATTCCTTTCGTGGAAGACTATTTTCTTGGTAGCCATTACTTCTGCACGTAGAGTGTCTGAACTGCAGGCATTGTCCTCCAGACCGCCATATTTAATTTTTCACCCAGACAGAGTTTCTCTTAGGACTAACCCCACTTTCCTTCCCAAAGTGTGCTCAGAGAGCAACATAAATCAATCCATCGAACTTCCTACCTTCTTCAGACATCACACCAACAAATTAGAATATATGATGTTATGTGATCCTATCTCGCCTACATTCTGAACTGATGGGTTCGGAGCCGATCCCTCGGCTCCGACTCTGCACGCTTATGCTATAGAGCGAGGCCTCTAATTGGCTGAGCTATCTTTATCCCAGGATGCACCACCACTAATCCCCCAGATCTCGTTTGCCGCTATCAAGCTTAGACGTGGTCTCAACATTGGCTGGGCTAAGTACTAGTTATTAGGCTTTTCCTGTCACAAATTTCCTTTCTTTGAACCCAAAAGCTGTTTTAACAGCTATTGTTGTGTTATTAGTGTGTTTGGTGAATTTGTGTTAGTAAATTCGTGATTTTTTTAGTCAGGGAAGGTTTCCCGTTTTAGTTAGAGGGGCCTTCCCCTGTTACTTTGCTGCTTGTGTAATTTCTTGGGTCAAGTACCCGTTTAAGTTAGAGGGTCTTGACTCTCTCTCTATCTTTCACTCTTTTTTTTTGTCTGTTTACTGTTAGTGTTTAAAAAAAAAAAAAAAAAAAAATTTAAATATGTATATAATTTTTGTTAAAGTTGTTGTATTGAACTGTCTTTAACTAAAAGTTTAGTGTTGTTTTCACATATATTGGTTCTTTGGCAACGCAGTTATGTCGAAAGAACACAAACCCTCCGGGTTTAAGAAATGCACGAGGTGTGGTTTTAAAATGTCCATAACGGACGACCACGCCTAGTGCGTCTATTGCTTAGGTGCTAAGCATTTACAAGAGTCGTGTAGTGTGTGCCACGCGTTCTCTTCTAGAGTCCTCCAGCAGAGGAAAAACAAATTAATCCTCAATGGGATTAATCAAGCCTTCCTTCGAGGAGGCTTTATCTTCCTCTCCGTCTCCTTCTAAAAAGAAGAAAGCATCGGCTCCGACCAGTCAGTCGGAACCGACTGCTAAAAAATCCAAGCAGACTTCTCCATCGGCTCCACGGACTTCGGAGCCGAGGTCAGAACGGTCTGCCTCGATGCCTCCAGCCTCGACCCCTCTGGTTTCGGAGCCGAGGTCTGGGGCATCGAGAGGCGGGTCACCCTCATCGGCTCCACTGATATTGGAGCCGATCAGGGTTACCGGCTCAGACTCTTCCCCCTCGGAGCCAAAGTCCTTATCGGCACCGAGGGAAATTTCCTTGAACCCTTCCTCGGAGCCGATAGTTGTTGAGTCCTTTCGGAGCCGGTCCCCGAGCCCTTCGGAGCCGATGGAGAAATCTGTTCGGGCCCGATCGGTATCCTCTAGGTCATCCAAGATGTCTGATTCGACATCCACAGGGTGCTCCTTCGACTCTTCCAGTCTCCGGTGTTCCAAAAGCTTGTTTCGGCTCCAGCCCATTTGGCTTCGGAGCCGATGGTCCACTCCCCTACTGTGGTTCCTCCTCCAACAGCTTCGGCACCGTTGGAGCCGGTGCTGGTGGAACCTGTGGAGGTGTTAGGGTCGGGCCCGACCCTTGCTCCAACTCCGGCTCTTGGGTCGGAGTTCAGTACACGGACTTCTTCCTTCGGCCCTGGGGGGGAGGCTTTGGGATTGATGCTCGGTCCCAAGTCTCCCTCTTGGTGCGTCGGCGGGAGTACCGTCCACTGTCGTGGCCACGGAGGTGGGACCCTCCCAGGATTCTGGTGGTCCCGCCTTCAGGGCTATGAGGAGCGCTTTAGCCAAATCTTCCTTGGCTACCTCCACGGTTTCCCCAGCTACCTCCCTGCATACGGAGACTGGGTCGTTGGCAGTCCCCTGTCTTTAGACAGCGGAGCCCCCGGGCCTCAGGTTACCCCTCTGGGGTTTCTCCCCTCCTGGAGGTCCTTCTGAAGCCTCTTCGGAAGAACCCCCCAGGAAAAGGTCATGCAAGAGGAAGCACGTTGACTCCCCTGATGAGTCTTTGACATCCGACACCGATCTCGATGATGCAGAGGGGTCCCCTAAGTCGTCCTCGGATGATGTCTCCTTTGCAGACATCCTGGAAACCCTAAAACAGCGAGGCGGCTGGCAGTCCAAACCTCCCTCTGCTGATGAGTCGGTGTTCCTGAAGGCCTTCGGGGCTCAGCCCTCCGCCTCCTGGGTGTCTCCGCCCTTCGACGAGCTCTTGGATTTGATCTGTCGAAGGGCGTGGGAACACCCAGACTCTGTGGAACCGGTGCCTGCTCGTCCGAACAAATGTCTCTCGGCGCCCCCTGATAGAGAGTTCCTTACTAAAGGTGTGGCTGTAGATGCTTTGGTGGTGGCATCTGCTACCCAGCAAGATGTAGCAGAGGCTTCTACGTCCGTCCATCCTCCTAATAAGGAGTCTAGGAGCATGGATCGGTAAGGAAAGCGCACCCTTAGTTCAGCGGCCTTTACACTGAGGTCCTTGAACTACCTGACGCACTTTACCAGATTGCAGAGGGATCTGATTAAGGAGCTATCCGATACCCTCTTGGGTAACCTGCCTGAGGAGCTGGCCCAGACGGTTGGCTCTCAGCTGGCTACAATGTCGTCCATTTCGAACTCGTCCATGAGGCTCATTTCGTATGCGGCCGAAGGCGAGTAGAGCAGCAGTACAGGCATTGCTCTACGGAGACAAGCCTGGCTCCGTCTGTGTCATTTCGCAGAGGCCTTTAAGTCTTCATTTGCCGACGCCCCCTTTGATGGGTCCTCTCTGTTTGGACCCAAGGTAAAAGACACACTAACCCGCTGTGAACAGGAGGGTAAGACTCTGACTGCCGTGGGCACGATTTTCCACTCCCTTTCGGCCTTATCCCAAGGCTAAAAGAGGGGGGAAAATGTGGTTCCGTAGATCTCCGAAGCCTTATCCCTCTCAGCAGGAAGGTTCCCCTTCCAGAGGCAGAGGAGGGGGAAATTCATCCGGAAGACGCCGTCCCAGAGGCGGCAGAGGCCCTCGCAACACTGGAGACCGCGAGTCCTTTCGTGGCTCTTCAGCCTTTCATAGTCCCTGAGGGATTGCCCGGCTGTGCTGCTCCGGAGCCAGTCGGGGGTCGTTTCTCGAAGCACCTGAAGGCCTGGGAAGGGATCACTCAAGACCGATGGGTGCTTCGGATTATCACCAGAGGTTACTCCATCCCATTCTCTCACCCCATCCCTCAGTCCAAAAAAATCCTGGACCCGTCACCCAGTCAACGGGATACCGCAGCCTCAGAAGTTTCAAAGCTGCTGCAAAAAGGAGTCATCCAACCAGTCCCTGTAGACCAGATCCGATTAGGGACTTACTCAAGATTCTATTTGGTGCCAAAAAAGACCGGGGACTTGAGGCCCATTTTGGACCTAAGCATCCTAAACCGTTCAGTCAGAAAGTCCAAGTTCCGAATGGTCACTCTACAAACCATTCTTCCATTGCTGGAGAAGGGTGTTTGGATGTGCTCCATAGATCTCAAGGACGCTTATTATCATATCATGGTACATCAAGCGTCCAGGAGACATCTGCGCTTCAGCCTAGGAGACAGTCATTTTCAGTTCCTTGCGCTGCCCTTTGGTCTCACCACAGCCCCCAGGGTGTTCACCAAGTGCTTGGCAGTAGTGACTGCTCACCTGAGAAGTCTAGGATTCCAGGTGTTTCCGTATCTCGACGACTGGCTCCTAACTGCCACCTCCAAGCATCTACTTCTGCGGAGCCTACAAGCCACTATCTTACTGGGCAATTCCCTTGGAATCACCTTCAATTGGCCAAAGTCTGTGTTGCGGCCATCTCAACGAATAAGATTCATAGGGGTAGAGATGGACTCAAACCAAATGCGGGTCTATCTACCTTCGGACAGAATTCAAACCATACAACATCAAGTTCGAGCCTTACTTCCCAGGTCCAAAGCCCCAGCCAGAATGGTCCTGCAGCTATTGGGATCCATGTCTGCCATGGTTCTTCTAGTCCCCTTGGCAAGGTTGCACATGAGAATCCTCCAGTGGCTTCTTTCAGCTCAGTGGTCCTTTCAGGAACTCCCTCTCAGTCACCTCATATGGATCACGGAATCTTGCAAACGGGACCTTCGCTGGTGGCTAGTGCCCTCCAATTTGGATCAGGGACGACCCTTTGTTCTTCCTCCTCCGGCGGCCACTTTGACCACGGACGCTTCCCAGATGGGGTGGGGGGGGCATTCCCTGGGCAGGTCAGTCCAAGGCAAATGGCACCCGGAAGAGACTCTTCTTCATATCAACATCCTAGAAATGAGGACAGTACTCCTGTCCCTTCAAGCCCTTCACGATTATCTCCCTCAAGGCGTAATCGTTGTTCACTCAGACAACATGTCAGTTGTCTGGTACCTGAACAAACAGGGAGGGACCAGATCCTATCCTCTTTGCAGAGAAGCCATGAGAGTTTGGGAATGGGAAGTCTCGACCAACCGCTTCCTAGTGGCTACTCACATACCGGGCAAGTCCAATGTCATAGCCGACAGATTGAGCAGAACCATCCTCTCTCCTCATGAATGGTCTCTGAATATGACAGTGGCAAGTCAGATTTTCAGCGAATGGGGGGTTCCGTGTTGCGACCTCTTCGCGACTCCTCTGAATGCGAAGTGCAAAGAATTCTTCTCCCTAATCCCGGCTCCGGGGAAGAGCCCCATGGACGCATTAGTCCATCCTTGGCCCACCGGCTTGCTTTATGCCTTCCCTCCAGTTCCTCTCCTCCCCAGGGTGATTCAAAAGGCATCTCTCTTGGGGAGCAAAATGATCTTGATTGCTCCTTACTGGCCTCATCAAGTGTGGTTCCCCTATCTTCGGAAACATGCTCTGGAAGGTCCATGGTTCCTGGACCAGGTCCCAGACCTACTGGTTCATCAGTCGGGACTATTCTACCAGTCCCTACACACCTTAAAATTGACGGCTTGGCTCCTCCTCTTCCGACGATAGTCAGGAGTCATGCATTGGATCCAGATGTTGTGCACATATTATCTTCGGCCCATAAGTCTGCTACAAAGAAACTGTATTCTAGCAAATGGAAAAGGTTTGCTATTTGGGCTCAACTCCGGGGCCTGGACCCCATTTCTATTCCCGTGGTAGAAGTACTAAAATTTCTGACCTCTCTTTTCAATCAAGGCTCTTCAGTTTCTACCATCAAAGTACAATTGGCAGCAATTTCTAATTTTCACGAATCCATAGACCCATCTTTAATGAAGAACAGATTGTGTAAGACCTTCTTGAAAGGTGCTGCTCTATTAAGACCTCCAATTTCTCATCCTGCACCTTCATGGGATCTTGATATAGTGTTACGCGCCTTGACTTCTTTCCCCTTTGAACCGGCAGCCACATGTGATCTAAAGTTTCTATCATGGAAGACAGCCTTTCTGGTGGCGATTACTTCTGCCAGAAGAGTTTCAGAGCTTCAAGCTTTGTCAGTGAAACCTCCGTACTTGGTTTTTCATAAAGACAGAGTATCCCTCAGACCAAATCCTTCCTTTGTTCCTAAAGTTTGTTTTACTTTCTGCTTACAACAATCGTTAGAGCTTCCAGTTTTTTTCCCAAAATACTCTAACAAAGCGGAGTTCATATTCCACACACTAGATGTCCACAGACAGTTACGTTTTTATTTAGACAGGACCAAACAAACAAGGAAAACAGATCAGTTGTTTGTATCCTTTGCAGATAACAGATTGGGCAACGCTGTCACAAAGGTCACTATTGCCAAATGGATCAGGGACTGTATTACTCAAGCATATATTTATTCTAACAAAGAGCTTACCATCTCTGTCAAGGCTTATTCTACAAGGGCTATGTCTACTTCGGTAGCATTTCATTCTAAGCTTGCTATTGGTGACATTTGTGCTGCGGCTACATGGTCTTCTCCGCATCCCTTCATTTCCCACTACAAATTAGATGTGGCATCTAGAGGACGAGCTTCATTTGGTTCCACAGTGCTCAGGAGTGTTTTCCAATGAGCCACCCGGGATTTAGGTGCTAGGGACGCTGTCCCATCAGTTCAGAATGTAGGCGAGATAGGATCACATAACATCTTTTAGTTATGTACTCACCATAACTTCAGATGTTTGGGATCCATCTCGCCTACATTCCCAATAACCCACCCTCCTTCCCCCTTCCTTGGAGATCAGAGGATATCAGAAGGTCCCGAATCCTGTTGTTTCATCTTGAAACATCTAACAATGTTATATAACCAAGTTGTGCATGTGTGTATGAATGCGGACAAACAAGATCTGGGGGATTAGTGGTGGTGCATCCTGGGATAAAGATAGCTCAGCCAATTAGAGGCCTCGCTCTATAGCATAAGCGTGCCGAGGGATCGGCTCTGAACCCATCAGTTCAGAATGTAGGCGAGATGGATCCCAAACATCTGAAGTTATGGTGAGTACATAACTAAAAGTTGCATAAGCTTGACGTGCACCGGCAGCTAAGGTTCTACCTTGACCGTACTAAGGATTTCAGACAGACTGAACAGCTGTTTTTCATTCACTGATAACAGGAAGGGACATGCAGTTTCAAAAACCACTTTATCCAGATGGCTGGCTAACTGTATCAAATTTGTTTACGCATCTACTAATCAGTCATTGTCCTCTGATGGTAAAGCTCATTCTACCCGGGCGGTGTCTACATCCCTGGCGTATGCTGCCCACTTGCCTTTAGATGTTATCTGTGCAGCTGCCACATGGTCTAAGCCTCACACGTTCATCACTCACTATAAAGTGGACAGGGCTTCCAGAGACAGGGCCTCCTTTGGTTCCACTGTGCTCAGGAATGTTCTCCTGTGAGCCACCCAGGAATTAGGGTGCTTGGGACGCTTCCCATTTGTAAGAACAAAACGGCGAGATAGTACAACTTCACATAAAGAAGTTATGTACTTACCATAACGTTCCATGTGAGTTGTACATCTCGCCTTTTTGTTGTTACAATCCCTCCCTCCGTCCCCCTCTGTGGAGAGTGATGGTTACCTTAGCAGGGAGGTTAGTTTGGTCATTTTTAGATCAGCCTATCCTTGGGCATGGTGCCTCCTTCCTCTATTCCTGTTCTCTGCTGGAATTCACGATTCAGGGGGTTGGTACCTTTCCTTGGTTTCCTTGATTTCCTGTGTTGCAGCTTACTAGATCTGGGGAGTTGCAGCAGGGAATCATGGGATATCCACTAGGTCTCAAGCTTCTCTGAGAGTTTCAGCTTGGAAAGCGGCCGACTCGGAGCCGAGGGATCGGCTCCAAACCCGTTTGTAAGAACAAAAAGGCGAGATGTACAACTCACATGGAACGTTATGGTAAGTACATAACTTCTTTTTTTCTTTTTCTTTTTGCTAGTATTGTTACTCTGTTTAATTTTTTGTGTGAAGGTGTGGGACTAGTGTGATTGTGTGTGTGTGTTTACACTAGTCTAATATTCTTCAGTTGGTATCCCTTTTTCTTTAGCATGTCAAAGGATACCAAGGTATCAAGGTTCAAGAAGTGTGATTCGTGCTGTCAGAAACCGTCTGACAGACGGTCACACTTCTTGTGTTTGTTTGGGTGCCCTACACCTGCAGGACTCTTGCTCGGTATGTCATGCCTTTAGTCCGAGAGTCCTGCAGGAGCGTAGGAACAAGTTGATTCTCAGGGGGTTACTTATCTCCAGCGAAGTCTCAGCCAGAGAAAACCCCTAAGCCCACCAAGCCGTCGGCTCCCAGTATGGAGCCATTGCCAGGTGGAGCGTCTGCTTCTATTTCGGTTCCAGCCGGAACCGAAGTATCTAATTCTCACTCTGCTCCGACCTTGGTGTCGGAACTATCAGGGAGCCGTAAGCGAGCTAGGTCACCATCCCTAGAGTCTATTCGCTCGGCTCCGGGGTCGCCCTTACTACAGTCTGAATGGAGCCATCGGTCCCACTCTTCTCAGTCCTCGAGGCTGTCCGATCATGACTTGGAGAGAGTGGTTAGTAGATTCCTCAAATCGCAGGCCCTGGCTAAAATGTTAACTAGCCCTCCTCTTCGGGCTGTGGCTGTTCCTGTTTCTGAAGTAGTTCCTCCTCCGACTCCTCCTGCCAGTTTGGAGCCGGAGTTTGATGGGGCTCGGATCTTGGAAACATCGGCGCCGATGCTTCCCCTTTCAGCACAGTCGTCTGCTCCGATTTCTTCAATGGTTCCGTCCTTGGAGGGATCTGGGCGCCGAGACTCCCTCTGCTCCGAGGGGGTGAGTGGCATTGGACCCTTGTCCGACCCCGTTCTCCCTCTTGGAGACTCGGCACAGGTAAGCTCTGCTCCTACATCGGCCTCGGAGCCGTCCCTTTTGGTGCTGGGGAGGATTCCTGTCTCTTCGGAGCGGGGCCCCTCTTCTCTGTCGGACAGGGGCGCCTTCGAGGTCATGAGGAGCGTGCTGACTTCCAAGTCTGCACCTCGATCAGCCCCTTCAGCTCCTCCCCCCAGGGTGCCTGCTTCGGTCTCTGCTCCTCCTCCAGACCCCAAGCGAGGGAATCAAATGCTCCAGGTCACCCCACTGGCTGTATCTTCCTCTTCCGAGGCCTCCCCTGAGATTTTAGAGGAGCCCCCTCATAAGAGGAAATGTAATAGGAAACATGTTGACTCCCCCGAGTCTGTCACGTCAGATACAGACTTGGAGGATTCAGAAGGGTCCCCAAGATCCCCCTCTGAAGATGTCTTTTTCTCAAACATCCTTGAGGTCCTTAGGCAGAAGGGGAACTGGACTGCCCTTAACCCTTCTGAGGACGAGTCTGTATTCCTAGACGCCTTTAGTTCTCGCCCCTCCACCTCCTGGGTATCTCCGCCTTTCGATCCATTGATGGAAGTAGTGGCTCGAAAGGCGTGGTCAGCCCCGGACACACTGGAACTAACCCCACGCAGGCACACCAAGTTTATTACGGCCCCTCAGGATAAACAGTTTTTGACAAAGGGTGTCCCCGTTGATGCCATGGTGGTAGCAGTGGCCACGAAAAAGGAGTTGGCTGACACTTCTGTACCTGTCCATCCCCCTAATAAAGAGTCTAGGATGATGGACAGATACGGGAAGCGGATGTTTTCTTCAGCAACCTTCTCCGCGTGCGGCCACTGTATTACTTGTGCCACTTCACCCGCCTCCAGAGGGATCTCCTCAAGGAGCTAAGTGATGCCCTTCAAAATCCATCAGCTGCGGGGGCTCAAGATAAGATTAACTCCCAGCTGGCAACACTTAATTCTATCATCAACTCCTCCATGCGGCTCATTTCGTATGCAGCTGATGGGGTGAGTAGGGCTGCAGGCACAGGCTTGGCTTTGAGAAGACGTCCTTGGATGCGGTTATGTAACTTTTCTGATCCCTTCAAGGCGTCTTTCACCAATACCCCTTTTGATGGTTCGGCTCTGTTTGGACCTCAGGTGAAAGATACCCTTACCAGGTGTGAGCAGGAAGGCAAGACTCTCTCTGCTGTGGGAGTCTGTTTTTCCACTCCCTCTAGACCATACCCTAAAAGTCAGAAGAGTGGAAAGATGTGGTTCCTGAAACCCCATGGAGCCGTGCCTGACGCATGTGGCGAGTTTCCTCCAGAGGCAGAGGAGGGAACAACAATAGACGCCGCCCGCGGGGCAGAGGGGGTCCTCAGAATCAGGGCAGCAGAGAATCTTTCTCTGACGAGCCCTTTCAGCACCCCTGAGGGGCTGCCCACCTTCGGAGGCCGTCGGGGGAAGGTTGTCTCTGTACCCAGAAGCCTGGCGTCTCATCACACGAGACAGATGGGGTACGGTCTATCATATCCGGAGGTTACAAAATCCCTTTTGTCCACACTCCCTTAAAATCAAACAATCCCATCCCAGATGTTCCACCTGGTCTAAGGGAACATGCAGTACAAGAAATTTCAAAACTGCTAAACAAACGGGCCATCCAACAAGTCCCAACAGACCAGTAAGGATCGGGAATTTGCTCAAAGTTCTTTTTGGTACCAAAAAAGACAGGGGACTGGAGACCTATTTTTGATCTCAGCAGGCTAAACAAGTCTGTTCAAAGAACGAAGATGTCCTTCAAGAATGCAACTGCAGTCCTGACATATGGGTTGTCCTGCCTCAGGCAGCCCTTCAGTCGTCCAGATTCCAATGTCTGGGTCCGGCGTCGGCCGATGTCGCCTCCTCCCCGACGTCAGAACGGCTGGATTATAAAGGCATCAGCCGACGCCATCTTCAGTCTTTCTTGCCGCACGGTGCCCGAAGCAGAAGCAGTTCGGGAAGTGCCGGTCGGTCAGCTCCTGTGTTTTCAGTTACCGAAGTCATCTAAAAGTCAAGTACCCCGTTGGGGAACATTTTTTCTTGCCTCAGCCGATGTCAGAACAAATTGAGAAAGTTAATAATTGTTTGTCTTGTGGTAAACAAATACCTCATAAGGACTTCCATTCTTACTGCCTCCCTTGCCTGGGCCCAGACCACGACGTCTCGGCCTGTGCTTGCTTTAATAAGCGCACTCTCAGGCTCCGGGCAGAGTTTGCCGAAGACTTTTTTGGCGAATCTTACGCTTACAACATGCCGTCGGAACAACCGACAGCACAAACTACCAAAAAATGCAAGGACTTGGACCAACATCCTCGGCCCGCGTCTTCCAGCGATATAACGCCTAAGCCCTCCACGAGTGCTTCGATCCCTTTGGAAGCGGTAATTCAACCGCTCCAGGCCGACTACACCACGTTAACTCATCCCTCTGTTTCGGAGACTACACCGGTGCCGGTTGTTGATTTTCCTCCGGAAACCGAAGTTCTGGATCTACCCGACACCATTCCCGTGGACAAAGTCACCCCTGCACGTCGGGCAGCTAGGCCTCCTGTATCCGTGTCAATCAAGGCCTTTGCACGTGCTAAGGCCGCCAGCCAGGCCAAGGCCCATCCTAAACTTACTTCTCAGGCCCCTTCTGACAGACAAATCATGTCTCTGGCTGCAGATCTAATCTCTCTTATCAGGGGGTCTCAGCCTCACCCAGACAGAGGTTCTCAGCCGCCTGCAGAAAAAAGGCCTAGAACTGAGCAGGCAGACAACCTCTCTTCAGATGAAGCCTCTGGGGATTCACAGCATTCAGATACCCAAGAAGAACCCTCCAGGCCTATGAGGACTCTGATGCTGAGGAATCTATTCCCTCTGCCTCTCCTCCAGAGGATTTTTCTTTCGGTGAAGTCCTCCACTCCATGAGGGAACATTTTAAGTGGCAGGGTCAGGAATTTTCTGATTCTAGGAAAAGGCTACGTACCTTCCTTAAGTTACCCCAGCACAGACCTTTAGCTATCCCTCCAGTTTTGGATGTCCTGGATGATGTTTTCTCCGACTCCAGTGCTTCCCCTGATTCTCTCCCTCCTGCTCCTGTCAAGCCAGACAGATATTACAGGGTACCTGACACTCACAAGCATCTCTTTAAGGCCCACTCTGTGGATCTAGAAACTATTTCACAGGGCCCCAAAGGAGTGGCTACCTCCTCAGCCAAGAATCCACTGCCAGCTGACAGGGAAGCAAGGTCCCTGGAGAGATGGGGTAAAAAAAGTTTATACCTCTTCCACCCTTGCCATGAGGTCACTTAACTGCCTTTTTCATATGTTTCAGTACCAGGATTATTTACTGGATGATTTGCAGAAAAAGTTAGCCTCTCCTGAGCCTATAGATAGAAAGGCATTGCAGGATTTGGTTCATAATACCCAGCAGGTTAGTAATCATTTTCTACAGTGTGGTTATGATGCATTGGAGGCTTCATGTAGGGCAGCTATGACTGGGGCTGTTATACGTAGACATGCTTGGTTAAAAGAACAGCCACTACCAGACCATGTTAAAGTAAAGTTACTTGATGCACCTCTGGAAAAACGGAAGCTTTTTGGTGCTAATGCACAAGATGTGTCGAAGTCCATTGAGGAAAAAGCAAAATCAGTACAGGCAGTCAAAGATTTCCTCCAGGTTCAGCCACCCAGATTCAGCAGGAATTGGCCTTCAAAGAATTGGTCCTTTCCAGACACTGACAAGTTTCAAAGGGGAAAAAACAGGCGTGCCCGAGGAAGAGGGCAATACCGAGGCCCCTACAGGGGCCGCCAGTGGCAACCACCAAATCAAAGAAGTGGCGCAGGCAGCCCAGCTGCACCACAAGGACAACCACAGTGACTCTACTTTCATACCGCCTACAAAGGCTCAAAGAGAAGCTCCTTTGGGTGGAAAATTATCCTTATTCTCAAAAAACTGGCATATCTTAACCAAGGACAACTGGATTCTGGATTTAATAGACAAAGGTTACAGATTCCACTTCCATACTTTACCAATAAGACAAGGCATGCCAAACCTGCCACTTCATCAATGGACAGAGGCACTCATTCAAGTTTCAAAGCTGTTAAATATAAAAGCAATAGAAAAGGTTCCTCCACAGGAACAAGGCCAGGGATTTTATTGAAGACTGTTCCTTGTTCCAAGAAAGGAAAACAAATGGAGACCTATACTGGACTTGTCTACTCTAAATACTTATCTCATTGTGCCAAAGTTCAAAATGCTGATGTTGCAGCAACTCCTTCCCATGCTGGGCAAGGGTTCTTGACTGGTCACTCTGGACCTCAAGGAGGCATACCTGCATGTCCCAATCAGACAAAGCTGCAGAAGATACCTCAGATTTCTTGCAGGGACAGAGCATTATCAATTCTCAGCATTGCCGTTTGGCTTATCTACTGCGCCCAGAGTGTTCACAAAATGCCTGGCATCAGTAGTGGCACACTGCAGACTCTAGGGGATTCAAATATACCCTTACCTGGACGACTGCCTCATACAAGCAGACAACAAGCAAACCTTGATAACAAACTTGGACTATGTCATTCAATTTCTACAGGCCTTGGGATACACAGGCAACATTCAGAAATCAAGACTTCTGCCATCCCAACAGATTATTTTCCTAGGAGCCAAACTGGACACAAAAACACAGATGGCTTATCTCACAGAGGAAAAACAACAGCAGTTACCAGAGTACTTCAAAAGCCTAGCAAAGCTCTCCCAGCTGACTGCAAGGAAAATCCTGCAGGCCCTGGAATTCATGGCTTCTTGCATTCTCCTGATACCTTTAGCAAGACTTCATATGAGAAAGCTGAAATGGTATTTAAAAAGCTTATGGTCCCAACACAGCCAAAGCCTAGAGGACGTAATCCCACTCATTCCATGTCTGCAAAGAGAATTTTTGTGGTGGGCTCAAGCAAGTCAGTTAAACAAAGGCATGTCTTTCAACAAACCTCAAGCAGGTCAAACGATTACAACAGACGCCTCAGACCATGGGTGGGGGGCGCACATGGAGGGCAGTTGCATTCAAGGCCAATGGACACCAAGGGAAAGGCATCTGCACATAAACCAAAAAGAGATGTTGGCAGTGATACGTGCAATCGAGACTTTCGAAAAATCACTTCAACAAGGACAGTTGCTAATAAGGACAGACAACACCACTGTTATGTGGTATATAAACAAGCAGGGAGGCACTCATTCTTATCCCCTCTGCAGACTAACAATGATTCTCTGGGAAAAATCCCCAAGTCTGAAGATACATCTACAATCCCAGTTTGTGCCAGGCAAGGACAATGTACTGGCGGACAAACTGAGCAGAATTTTCTTGGATCCACACGAATGGATGCTGCATCCTCACATTTTCTCACAAATAACAAGGACATGGGGAAGACCGGACATAGATCTCTTTGCTTCTCACATGAATCATCACCTGGAAAAGTTCTGTACGAGGACCCACCATCCTCTAGCCTGGAAAATAGATGCTCTCTCCTTCAGCTGGAAGTCCCTAACAATTTATGCATTTCCTCCTCTACCACTGCTGTCCAAGGTGATACTGAAGATCAAAGCAGAACAATCAACAGGCATTTTGATAGCTCCAGACTGGCCAAGGCAGCACTGGTGTACCCATTGCTGTTGAGCATAACTCTGACAAAACCGTGGCCTCTGCCCCTATGGCCTCTGCTTCTAACACAACACAATTACAGGACGGTTCATCAAAACCTGAAAACATTGCATCTGACAGCCTGGAGGTTACCATAACTCCTTCTGATATCTCTCTTTCCAAGAAAGTTCAACAGATCTTACTGGAAGCATGCAGACCTTCCACCAGAAAAACCTATTCAGCCAAGTGGAAGAGATTCGTCATCTGGAATGCTAGCAGGGGTCAGGATACAGTAGTATTCAGTATACCTCAGATATTGGAATACTTGGCAGAAATGTTTCATACTGGTCTCTCATATTCTTCCATAAAGATTCATGCCTCAGCAATTTCAGCAAAATACAATTGTGATCCACCTGTGTTTTCACATCCTTTGCTAAGACAGTTCCTAAGGGGGATAAAGAATATCAAACCTCCCAGGAAACCGCCAGTACCTGCATGGGACCTCAACTTCGTCTTGGAAAAATTAACTCTTCCTCCCTTTGAACCAGCAGCAACTTCAGAAATGCAATTTCTCTCATGGAAAACGGTTTTCCTATTGGCAATCACATCAGCAATAAGAGTATCGGAGATACAGGCACTCATGGCAGTACCTCCTTTTCTCATTTTTCATCAGGACAGAGTCTCTCTAAGAACCAATCCTTCATTCATGCCAAAAGTAATTTCCAGGGTGTCTCTAAATCAAGCCATTCACCTGCCTACCTTCTTCCCCAATCCTCAAAACAGGGTGGAAGCACTGCTGCATACTTTGGACATACACAGGCAACTACGTTACTGCTTGGACAGAACTAAGGCCACCAGAAAGTCTGACCAGTTGGTAGCCTATGCTGCTGGAGTACAGGGAAAAGCAATCTCCAAGCAAACGATTTCCAAATGGATTGGACACTGCATCAGATTCTGCTATTCCTTTCATGGAAAAGGTGTGCCAGCCAATATTATGCCACACTCCACCAGAGCTATAGCTACATCCACAGCTTTCCTAAGGGGAGTGGCTACAAAGGACATTCTAGAGGCTGCTACATGGAGCTCCGTGCATACATTTACCAAGCACTACAACTTGCCTTTATACTCCAGATCCCGAGCAGGCTTTGCTTTGGCAGTCCTGCAGGGCATTTTAGCTACACCATCACTTTCTTGGTTCCAACCACCCCCAGCTTGGTTATGGTATTCAACCCATATGTTATGACTGCAGTTGCATTCTTGAAGGACATAGTACAGTTTTGTACCTACCATAAATGTAGATGTCCGATAGATATGCAACTGCAGTCGGATTCTCCCACCCTCCTACCCCTCTGCAACCTTTTTTATGGGTCCACTACCCCTATTCCTATTAGCTGGGGGTATCTTTATGGTGTATCTGTTTATTACTGTTGTGCATGTCTGGAATTGTTTATCCATTCACCAAATTTAGCCTTCCTAGGGCACCTGGCATCTGGGGCAAGAAACACTGAAGAAGATGGCGTCGGCCGATGCCTTTATACTCCAGCCGTTCTGACGTCAGAGAGGAGGCGACACCAGCCGGCGCCGGACCCAGACCTTGGAATCCGGCCGACCGAGGGCTGCCTGAGGCAGGACAACCCATATGTTATGACTGCAGTTGCATATCTATCGGACATCTACATTTATGGTAGGTACAAAACTGTACTTTCTAAATATTCCTCAGATTTTGCAATATTTAACTGAGATGCTGGATAAAGGCCTTTCCTTTTCATCAATTAAAATTCATGCCTCTGCCATTTCAGCTCATAACAATACAGAACCACCTATTTTTTCTCATCCATTACTAGGGCAGTACCTCAAAGGGGCCGAAAACATAAGACCCTCCAAGGAGAGCACCAATACCTGCTTGGGACCTAGACTATATCTTGGAGAAACTCACACTGCCTCCGTTTGAGCCAGCCTCTGCAGCTGGTATAAAATTCCTATCCTGGAAAACATCTCTGCTCCTAGCAATAACCTCCGCTAGACAAGTCTCAGAGTTACAGGCACTCATGACCGTGGAACCTTTTATCATTTTCCATCCTGACAGGGTTTCTCGAAGGACAAAACCCTACATTTATGCCTAAGGTAGTGTCCAGTGTGGCCCTTAACCAAACGATTCATTTGCCCACCTTTTACCCAAACCCACAGAATAAGGGTGAGAGACTTCATTCTTTTAACATTCACAGGCAGATACGCTTCTACTTGGACAGAACCAAAGCTTTCAGAAAGACTGAACAACTTCTAGTGGCATATGCTGCAGGATCACAGGGAAAGCCTATCTCGAAAATGACTATTTCAAAGTGGATAGGCCACTGCATTTGTTTCTGCTATTCACAGCATGGCAAATCAGTGCCTAAAAGCATTAGGCCACATTCAACCGGAGCAGCAGCCACTTCAGCAGCCTTTCCTCAGAGGCGTACCAACCAAAGACATCTTAGAGGCTGCAACTTGGAGTTCAGTGCATACTTTTACAAAGCACCATCACTTATATCTGTACTCTAAATCCAGAGCAGGCTTTGCCACTGCAGTTCTGCAGGGCCTGATAACCTCTCCTAATCCTATTTAGCACCAGCCTCCCATCTTTAGCTTTGGGATTCAACCCAATTGCAATGACTGCAACAGTGAAACATTATGAACATAGTACAGTTGTGTGTACCTACCATAAATGGATATGTTGGAGTGTATTCACTGTTGCAGTCCAGGTTACCCTCCCACCATCCTCCTTTTCCTTGCTGGGACTTATCTGTACTTCTCTATTCTATACAACCTATTTGCTTGTAGATGAAGGAAAAGTTATTTTTTGTGTATGCATGCTTTTTGGCATAATTTAGCCTACCTTTTTAGGGGCACCTGACATCTGGGGCAAGAAAAACTTAAGAAAATTGCTTCTGCTGCATTTTTTATACCCCTGGCGCACTGACGTCAGGGAGGAGGAGACAGCAACCGATGCCGGACCTAGATTTTGGAATTCAGGCCGACTGCAGGTAGCCTGCCAGCAGGATAACCCCAATTGTAATGACTGCAGCAGTAAATACACTCAAGCATCTACATTGATGGTAGGTGCACAACTGTACTTTCTGCTGCCTCCTCCTCCAGACCCAGAAGAGGAACTGGAAGACATTTCCTCATCCAGGCCCACCTTCTCAGTCTAGACGACCCTTTCAGTACAGGGGAAGTTCTGATGCCTGACTTCCTTGCACTTTCAGTCCAGGGGAGGTTCTAATAATGCGTGATTGCCTTGCCCATCTGCCCCTGTCAGCTCTCCTTACCCACTGTTTCCCCTTCTGGCAAAAATCACCACAAACCATTATTCAAAAAGGGTACTTTCTATCCTGGAATCAGATTTCCTCCAGGAAGGGCATTCCATTTCTGTCAGCCAATACCATCTCCTTCTACAAATTGTGTTAGACCTGCAACAACAAGGCACAATAGAGCCTGTTCCCACGGGACCAGAAGGAAAGGGATTCTACTCCCGTCTGTTCCTAGTCCCTCAAAAAGACTGGCCCTGGAGACCAATTTAGGATCTCTCCTTCCTAAACATTTACCTGCAGGTACCCTCCTTCAAAATGCTGTCACTTCCCACTCTTACCCCTCATACCCTCAAATGCTTTCATGGTCACCTTGGACCTAAAAGATGCTTACCGGCACATTCCCATCAGGGCCTCACACAGACGTTTCCTGCGTTGCTCTGGCCAATCCTCGCACTTCCAATTTGCTGCCTTGCCCTTTGGTTTATCCACTGCCCCAAGAGTGTTTACAAAGTGCCTAGCTCCAGCCATTGCCTTCTGCAGGATCCAAAGAATTCAGATTTACCCATATCTGGACAACATCCTTATCCTAGCATGGTCAGAAGACTCCCTCCTATGACCTCTACACTTCACTATGTCCCTACTACAAATTCTAGGGTTCACCCCAAACCTCAAGAAGTCCTCCCTGAATCCGGACAGGGACAAGATATCCCTAGGTTGCAGAATCAATACAGAACAAATGTGAAAGCCTTTCTCCCACAGGACAAGGTTCTATCTCTAACTTCCCACTTACAGGAAGTCTTGCTCTCCCAGACACTGTAAGGCAATTCCTTTGACTCCTGGGATTGTTGGCAGCAACCATTCCCATGCTACCATTGGCCAGAATGCATATGCAAAAACTGCAGTGGTACCTCAAAAATATCTGGTTACAACACCAGAGTCACTTGGAACAAGTTATCCCCCTTCTTCCCTGTTTAAAAAAGGAAATCATTTGGTGGATCCAACAAGTACAACTAAATCCAGGGCTTCCACTGCAGCCCCCGCAACCCACACAAATATTGAATACAGATGCCTCAAACTCAGGTTGGGGAGTCACCTTGCACTCTTACAGAGTAAAAGCCCAGTGCCAACCTCCCATGAAAACCAAACACATCAATGTAAAGGAGATGACAGCAGTTCTTTTAGGTCTTCAGACCTTCCTACCCCTATTGCTACCAAGTCCTCTTCTGATAGTGATGGGCAATACCACTGTAATATGGTACATCAACAAACAAGGAGCTACCAAGGCATACCAATTGTGCAGGCTAGCCCTACTAATTTGGGACCGAACATCCCAGTATAACCTATCCCTGCAGGCCAGCTACATCTCTTTGCAGTAAATGTAAGAACCAAAATCTACAAGTTGCTTAGGCAAAGTTCGAATAACCACAGTCCAATGAAGCAAGTAATCCACTTGAAATAATTTTACAGTTTTAATAAAGCGCTTTTCGTCGCTACAAGTAAAGCGACTTCTTCAGATTAAAACTACACAAGAAAACTCACCATATAAAAGGTGTTTCACTTATTCAAAAAGAAAATCATGTGATGAATGTAACAAATCACTTTTCGCAACTAATTACTCACTATTTAAAACATTGTGTATGTTTTCAATTATCTTGAAAAACAATAAAAACATCGTATTAAATACATCAAACGTTATGTTCAAAAAGAAAATTAAAAATCAACACATAAAAATAAAATACTAATTATGTACATAAGAATTCCTTGTAAGAGAACTCAGAACTAGTGGGAACTGTATAAAAAGCCGACAATTTAGATATAGGGCACACCAGCAGGTTTTTTTTTAAATATTAGGTTTCAAAATTGTACGATGCTTTTGTGATACTTATATCCACTGATTGCTACATATTAGGATTACCTAATGATATGACATGACATTGTTTCTGAAGTACCTATGGCAAAACTCTATGGCAAAAAATCTTTAATGTTATACTGTTTACATAAACAAAATTAAACCAGTTAATTTATCTTCTAATGCTCCTCAGTTTGAGGAGACATTTAATGTTGCAACCTTCATTAAGTCCTGGTTCAGAGAATGCATTCATTCTGAACTGCCATTCAAGTTCTCGTTCTTCGAGAAATAAGTTAAAAGGCCCCCCTCTGATGTCTTGCTGTATCTGATCAATAGCTTTAAAACTAAATTTATGTAAAGGGTGTAACATAATGTGCCTAGCTAGGGCATTCTTACTATTACTGTGGTTAATGGCATACATGTGTTCATACACTCTGTCTCTGAGTCTACGCTCAGTTTTTCTGATATAAAAACCATTACATGAACAGAGTGCAACGTATGCTACCATTTTAGAGTTACAATTTACGTTATGTCTCATACGGTAGTTACTGTTGTTAGTGTTCCATGTGTACCCAATGTTGATGTATTTACACATGTTGCAACAACCACATATCGACATACCTTTTAATCTAAGGGGACCATTATTGGTGTTACTAGTTTCAAGGATCTGTTTTAAGATTTTTACCTTTCCTAAATGTAATCTTTGGTCTCTTGTCAAGTTTTTCCATTAATATTTTGTCCTGTTTTAATAATTCCCAATTCTTGTAAAGTAACAGTTTTACCATCTCACTGTCTCTACTATAAGTTGTAACAAAAGAGTATTCAAAGATGTTGTCTTTGTTTTCATTTTTCACTTGCAGTGTCTGAGTAAAGACTAACCTGGTCATATCATTTTCTGTGTCAGATTCACCCTCAGAGATAGTAAAGGTAGATATGTTGTTATTTAATATGGGGTTTAAAAATCCACAAGATCTTTTAGTGTGGATCTCTTCAAATACTGACTGGATCAATGACATAGGATATCCTCTTTGTTTGAACATCTTTTCTAAGAGCCTACACTCTTCCAAAAAGTCTTGTTCACGGGGATGTCATCCTAGCCGCTCTTACCATTTGCCCCTTAACTATTGATCTTTTTTGATGCTTTGGGTGGGAACTAGAAAAATGCAAAAATGCATTACAATATGTTGTTGTACTTGTCTGGAATTTTTTCTCTATTTTCAAAATTTAGCCTTCCTTACAGGGCACCTGGCATCTGGGGCAAGAAACACTGAAGAAGATGGCGTCTGCTGACGCTTTTATACCCCAGGCGCTCTGACGTCGGGGAAAGGGCGACATCAGCCGACGCTGGACCCAGACTTTGGGATCCGGCCGACCGAAGGGCTGCCTGAGGCAGGACAACTCATATGTCAGGACTGCAGTTGCATACCTATCTGACATCTACATTTATGGTAGGTACAAAACTGTACTTTTTCCTCCCTCCATCCTCCTTTTCTTCTCTCTCCTTACAAGGCACATTTTGGTATTTACTTTCTACTGGTGGGGTTCTTCCACCAGAACCTGGCTCCCACTTTGGGGCTCCTGACAGGCCAAGAAAAAAATGATGTAATGGCGTTGGCTACCTTACTTTGTACTACTGACGACCTGACGTCAGTCCTGAAGCGACAGCAATCGATGTAGAAATACTAAGTCTCTGGTATTCGGGCTGGCCGAGCGCTACCCTGGCAGGGATAACCCAAATGTGATGACTGGAACAGTGAATACACTCGAATATCTACATTGATGGTTAGTGTACACAACTGTACTTTCTTGAGAAGAGTCCCCCAGAGAAACGCATTCTTCTACATGGAGTCTGAATTTCTTGCCACTGCACCCAGCACTGTTTGTGATCGAGCCTAGTACTTAAGCACCATTTAAATTTCTCTGCTGGGGAACACTAATCCTACTGACAATCACCTCCACCAAATGGGGTACTGACTGTCAGGCCTTCATGTGCAGAGTACTAGTTATGATGATCCTTGAACACAGTTTGAGGCTTTTCCCTCCTTTATGTCTAAGGTTCGTAGGTGTATAATAGGCTAACGCCCACTAGGGTTTTTACAAGTCTAGCTGTGCAACCCAAACCAGAGTTTCTTGGACATCTACAGATGTGGTAGGGTGTGTTAGTAAAGTGGTAGCTAAGGGTTATGAGGATTGGGAATGTTAGTTTGGGATTAATTTACTTAATGTTGACCTCTGCCCATCTGAGATTTGGGTCCAGAGCAAGGTTGAATTTGTGATTTCCCATCCAGTGATCAAGGTTCCTTTTAAATAGGGTCAGGGGTAAACTCTTTTTTGCATAGAGCTTATTCTATGGCACGGACATCATTTGAGATACAGTGGTCTCTCCAGCATTTTTTGTGTATGTCACAGGCAAATTTAGGTCCTTGGATCTAGTTTTTCTGGTGCTGTTTGGTTTGCGGATGTGCAGAAGATTCATCAGAGCTGGATCTGAGGCTGCCTTATAAGGTAGGCATCGATCGCCTCTCAGTAACCTGTAGGAGGGTGACCCGTGTAGGAGAGGATGTTCATACCCTGGATCCTACTGGTGAGGAACCTTTGAGGTCATTCTGTCTGTTACAAGTGCCTGTTTAGGTACATGCTAAAGGGGGCATTGTACTCATTTATGGGTCTGATAAGTGCCGAGTAGTGTGGTAGTGTAACTTCCTTGGAACTGAATGCCATAACCTTGCTTATGTGTTGAGCAAACACAGAATTAATTTGTGCTGTCTTGACTTTGTCTACATATTTCCCAGGTCCCATAGTATCAGGTCAACTCTGTGGGGTAGTTTATTGGAGTAATTAGCTTGGGTGGACGATTTCCCAAAGAGAACTGTAATGCTTTTCTTTGTGCTGAGTTTTAATCTGTGGCTTTGGCACAAGTTATTTGTTTGTATCAGAAGTTCTTCTATCTTGTAGGATGTTTGTGTTATGTAGGGAATTTGTGATGGCTCCCAGTTTAGTCATCTGCGAACCTGATGAGCTAGGCTCCTTTGGCATTAGGCTTTATTTCTGAGAAGTAGATGCCAAACAGTGGGCCCAGCACAGAACCCTGGGGTACTCTGCTGGTGACCAGTTGCTTGGTGGAGATGGTCTTACTGATCCTGGCTTCTTGGGTCCTATCTGTAAGCCAGACAGAAATCAAGCAAGTTATGCAGGGATTTTTCCTTAGTTCTGAGAGTTTGCCAACAGTACCTGAGTGGGATACTGCATCAGACACCTTAACCAGGTCAAGGTAGGCAGTGTGTTCCTCATTTTTCTCTCATCCATAGCTTTGGTGATCATCTCAAGGAACTCTACAAAGCTGAGTAGGCCAAACCTTCCTTTAACAAAGCCAAATTTGGATGGGTTCAGTGTCTATAGGTTGCCAGTATCCTTAATGATCATTTCTATGATGAGTCATTCCATGGCTTCATAGGTAGGTACTAGGCTATTGGCCCAAGGGCCTAAGTAAGCTTTAGCCATCCATGTTCCCTGGCTTGCGCCACCCAAGAAAGTTATTTTCCTGTGCCCCTTTCAAGCAGAGCCACAGAAGTGATCCCCGGGGTGTATTTCCTATTTCCCATCCACTCATCAAGATTTTTCTTGGAGTGCTAATGAGGAACTTTGCTTGACATAGATGGTTAGCTTGTTCCAGAGTATGGGAAGTCTCTGCGACAGGACTCTATCCCTCCAGCATGTCCTATTTATTGTGGTGACAAGGTTTAGGTCCCTAGAGCATGTAGCTTGAAGGGCTTGTGATTTCTTAAGGTGCAGCATGTCCAACAGCTCTGGGTTTGACATAGCTTTATATGTTAGACAGAGATCACCTCGGAGTAGGTGATATGCTATGGAGTAAAGCTGTAGTTTTTTGAGATGGTCAGTGTAAGTCTTATGTTTGAGGCCAGTAATCCTCTTTGTGAGGTATGTGGCCTTTCCAGCTGCTGCAGATGTCTTGTGAGGTACATTCCAAAAGCGGTATTCTCTATAATGTGTGCAATGAGTGTCGAGTAGAGGGGAACAATGACCTCTCTTTTCCTGGATGAGAACCATTTTGTGATGAGGTGTGCCACGTAGAAGGATTTTCTGACTACTGTGGCGATGTGATCATCGGAGAGACTACTGCCCACCTGTGTGCCAGGGTCTCTTATCAGACATTCGGCATTAGACTGCCGACTAGAGTAGTTCAATGGGTGCAGAGTTTTTACCGGGGATGACAAAGCACTTTTTGGCATTGAGCTTAAGGCCATGGCTCTGACACCAGGCATCTGTCTCAGTGAAGCCCTTCTATAGGATGTCCACATCATTTTGGGCTCGACTATGGCTCCTAGTTTGCAGTCATCTGCAGACGACTTTAGCCAAAGGCCTTCTGTGTTAACCTGTACTTCAGAGAAGTAGATACCAAACAGGAGAGGTCCTAGGACTGAACCTTGTGGTACTGCACTTGTCACTGGTTATATGTCAGATTTGTCAGTATTTCCCCTAGGTCATTTGATGCTCCACCCTTATGAAGAGGGATGACTGAGGCACTCTAATTCCCTTGGCATGTAACCTGTTTTGAGACTGTAGTTCGTGTACCTCAGGTTGTCCTGACAGGTTTTATTTTAGGCTATTTAGGAGGCAACAGGACCTATTAAAGCAGTGTTTTTGGCTTTAGTGAGTGCCACCAGGCCCTGCTCCCCTTTGGTTGGGAAAGGGATATGCTAGAAGGGCTTTCACAGGGGGTAGTGGGAGGGGGGTTGAAGTTAAATTTATCAGCCAGTACATTGTGTCACCCTGATCTGTGAAGGTTGTGCCATTTACCACCAGTTCTGCACACTGCTGAGTGTTACTTTTAAGGTTCCTGATATAGCTGATGAAGGCCTTGGATTGTCCTTAGCCTGGGAGAATGTCATAACCTTGTAGTTGAAATTGTTGGACTTCATTAGACCTCTTAGTTTCTTGTTTAGTTGAATCAGGGATCTGTTGTCTCTGAAAGTTGCTATTTCTGTTTTTGGCCATGACTTTGTTCTTTTTGTTGTATACCATTTTAAGGTAAGAATTCCACGAGTGGCCTTTGGTTTTGTTAGATCTCTGCTTATGTCCTTCAAGAATGCAACTGCAGTCATAACATGTGGGTTGTCCTGCCTCAGGCAGCCCTCGGTCGGCCGGATTCCAAAGTCTGGGTCCGACGTCGGCTGATGTCACATTTCTCTCCGACGTCAGAGCGGCTGGAGTACATAAGCATCAGCCAACACCATTTTCTTCAGTCTTTCTTGCAGCGGTGCCCGGCAGAAGCAGTTCGCAAGTGCCGGTCGGTCAGCTCCTGTATTCTACGATACCGAAGTCATCAAAAGCTAAGTACCCGTTGGGGACCTTTTCTTGCCTCAGCCGATGTCAGAAATTACTGAAAAGTTAACAATTGTCTTTTTGTGGTAAACAAATACCTCATAAGGATTTCCACTCTTACTGCCTCCCTTGCCTGGGCCCAGACCACGATGTCTCGGCCTGTGTAGCCTGTGCTCGCTTCAACTTGTGCACTCTCAGGCGCCGGGCGAAGTTCGCTGAAGATTTTTTCGGCGATAAATTTGCTTACACCATGCCGTCGGATCTTCCGACATCGCAAACTCCCAAAAAGCGAAAAGACCGGGACCGACATCCTCGGCCCGCGTCTACCACCGACTCCACGCCAAAACCTAGCGCGAGTGCTCCGGTTCCCTCTGAGGCGGTCTCTCCACCGCTCCGAACCGAAGACACCGCATTACCGACGACTCCGATTCCAGACATTATTCCGCCAGTTATAGATTTTCCTCCGGATACCGAAACCGAGGAAATGCCCGAGACCATTGCTGTAGACAAGGTCACTCCTGCACGTGGAGCTGCCAGGCCTCCTATGGCCATGTCTATTGAGGCCTACTCTAGGGCTAAGGCAGCCAGCAAAACAAAGCATATTACTTCTAAATCCTTACCTCAGCCGACTCCGGAGACACAAATTATGTCCATGGCTGCTGATTTAATTTCCATGATTAGAGGTTCACAGGCCCATCCTGAGAGAGCATCCCAGCCTCCTCCTGATAAAGGCCCGGGTTGAACCCTCTGACCCTACTCCTTCAGATGAAGACTCTGAGGGCTCTGTCCACTCTGATAGCCAGGAAGAGCTCTTCCAGACCTATGAGGACTCGGATGCAGAAGATTCCATCCCTTCGGCCTCCCCTCCTGAGGATATTTCTTTTGAGGAAGTTCTGCACACCATGAGGGAACATTTCAAGTGGCAAGGTCAGGAATATTCTGATTCTAGGAAACGCCTTAGGACTTTCCTTAAGAAGCCTCAACACAGGCCCTTAGCTATTCCACCTGTACTTGATGTTCTGGATGATTTGTATTCTGACTCTAGTGCTACCCCTGATTCTCTTCCTCCTGCTCCAGCCAAGCCAGACAGGTATTACAGGGTCCCAGAAACTCATTCCCATTTATTCAGGGCCCATACTGCTGATTTGGAAACTATTTCACAGGGGCCTAAAGGAGTTTCAGCCTCCACCTCAAAAAATCCTTTGCCCTCCAACAGGGAAGCGAGGTCATTAGAGAGATGGGGCAAAAAGGTTTACACATCCACTACCTTATCTATGAGGGCTTTAAATTGCCTTTTTCATATGTTACAATATCAGGATTATCTTAGAAGATTTACAAAAAACATTAGCTTCTCCTGACCCTTTAGACAGGAAGACTTTGCAGGAAGCTGTACATAACACTCAGCAAGTAAGCAATCACTTCCTGCAGTGTGGATATGATGCACTGGAAGCTTCATGTAGGGCAGCTATGACAGGGGCAGTGATTCGTAGACATGCTTGGTTAAAAGATCAACCTCTACCAGATCATGTAAAAGCAAAACTTCTGGATGCACCTTTGGAAAAGAACAAGCTTTTTGGTGCAAATGCTAAGGATGTGTTAGACCATCGAAGAAAAAGCAAAATGAGTTCAGACTGTGAAAGATTTCCTCCAGGTTCAACCCCCCAGATTCAGTAGGAATTGGCCTTCAAAAACTGGTCCTTTCCTAATCCAGAAAAGTTTCAAAGGGGTAAGAACAGGCGTGGCTGAGTAAGAGGCCAATACAGAGGCCCTTACAGGGGCGACAATGGCAGCCAGGAAACCAAAGAAGTGGCCTTGGGGTTTCACCTGCCCAACAACCACAAACTCGATGACTTTCCTCTACTACCGCCTACCAGGGAACAACTAGAAGCTCCCTTGGGCGGAAATTATCTCTGTTTGCAGAAAACTGGCACAGACTGACAAAGGACAAATGGATTTTGGACATTATAGACCGAGGGTACAGGTTTCATTTTCATACCTTACCAAGAAAACAAGGCATGCCAAACCTACCACAAAATCAGAGGGCAGAGGCTATCAAGCAAATCACTCTGCTGACTCGAATGAAAGCAATAGAAAGAGTTCCACAACAAGAACAAGACCAGGGGTTTTACTCAAGACTGTTCCTTGTTCCAAGAAAAGAATCTCAATGGAGACCAATACTGGACTTGTCCGCATTAAACACCTTTCTCATAGTACCAAAGTTCAAAATGCTGACTCTACAGCAACTCCTTCCCATGCTGGGCAAGGAGTCGTGGCTGATTACTCTGGACCTCAAGGAGGCATACCTGCATGCCCCTATCAGACACAGCTGCAGAAGATACGTCAGATTTCTTGCAGGGCCAGAGCATTATCAATTCTCAGCATTGCCATTTGGCTTATCTACTGCGCCCAGAGTATTTACAAAATGCCTGGCTTCAGTAATTGCTCATTGCAGGCTCCAGGGTATACAAATTTACCCGTACCTGGACGACTGCCTCATACAAGCGGACGACAAATTGATGTTGACAAAAAACCTGGATTATGTCATACGATTACTTCAAGCTCTGGGATACACAGTCAACTTCCAAATGTCAAGACTGCAGCCATCCCAGCAAATAATCTTCTTAGGAGCCAAACTAGACACAGCCTCTCAGATGGCTTACCTGACAGAAGACAAGCAAGAGAAGTTAACTCATTACTTCAAAGGTTTAGCAAAACTCACCCAGATGACTGCAAGGAGATTCCTACAGGCCCTGGGTTACATGGCATCCTGCATTCTACTAGTTCCATTAGCAAAACTACACATGAGAAAGCTTCAGTGGTACCTAAAAAGCATTTGGTCTCAACACAGCAACAACTTGGAGACAATCATACCACTCATTCCATGCCTACAAAAGGTGGTGGGCCTCGGTGAGCCAGGAAAACACAGGTATGTCATTCAAAAAACCACAGATAACACAGACCATGACTACAGACGCCTCAGACCTTGGATGGGGGGCGCACATGGAAGGCAGGTGTATACAAGGACAGTGGTCTCCAAAGGAAACACATCTGCATATAAACCAAAAGGAAATGCTGGCAGTAATGCATGCCATCGAGGCTCTTCAACACCAACTCCAGCAAGGCCATTTAATGATACGGACAGACAACACCACTGTGATGTGGTACATAAACAAGCAGGGGGGCACCCACTCTTACCCCCTTTGCAGACTGACAATGCAGCTTTGGGAGAAATCACTGAGCCTAAACATCCAGTTACAATCCCAGTTTGTTCAAGGAAAAGACAATGTGTTGGCGGACAGCCTAAGCAGGAATTTCACAGATCCACACGAGTGGAGGTTACATCCGAAGGCCTTCAGACAACTCACTTCGACATGGGGCAAGCCAGAAGTGGACCTATTTGCCTCTCACCTCAACCATCTTCTACCAAAAGTTTGCACAAGGACATACCATCCAAAAGCTTGGAAAATAGATGCCCTCTCATTCAACTGGAACTCCCTAGCAATCTATGCATTTCCACCTCTGCCACTGATGACCTCAGTATTACTAAAGATCAAAGCAGAGAAGCCCAAGGGAATCATAATAGCTCCGGATTGGCCAAGACAACACTGGTACCCACTACTATGGAGCATATGTCACACCAGGAGGTGGGCCCTCCCTCAGTGGCCTCTACTTTTGACTCAACACAATTTCGAAACACTGCATCCAAATCTTCAGACACTGCAGCTAACAGCCTGGGAGATCCCATAAATAACTTCAGCTTATCTCTCTCCAAGGAATTTCAGCGGATACTAACGGAGGCTCGAAGACCATCCACCAGAAAGGTTTACTTAGCAAAGTGGAAAAGATTCAGCAATTGGAATACCAGCAAGGGACATGATGCATCATTGTTGATCATCCCACTCATCTTGGAATATTTGGCAGATATGTTAAAGAACGGCCTCTCATATTCTTCCATAAAGATACATGCATCTGCTATTTCAGCTAGATACAACACTGATCCTCCTGTTTTCTCTCACCCCTTACTAAGACAAATTCCTCAGGGGAATCAAGAACATTAAGCCACCGAGAAAGGCCCCAGTGCCAGCCTGGGACCTCAATTTTGTCTTAGAAAAACTGACTCTACCTCCTTTTGAGCCAGCAGCTTCAGTTAACTTGCAATTTCTCTCATGGAAGACAGCTTTCCTGTTGGCAATTACTTCAGCAAGATGGGTTTCGGAGCTACAGGCCCTAATGGCAATGCCACCCTTTATTATTTTCCACAGAGACAGGGTTTCATTAAGGACCAACCCTACTTTTATGCCAAAGGTGGTATCTAGGGTTTCTCTAAATCAAGCCATTCATCTGCCTGCTTTCTTCCCCAATCCTGAGAATAAGGGGGAAAGACTTTTGCATACCTTGGACATTCACAGACAACTTCGATACTACCTGGACAGAACCAAGGCCAGTAGGAAGTCTGAACAACTTTTGTAGCTTACCTGCAGTCCAAGGAAAAGCAATTTCAAAACAGACTATTTCTAAATGGATTGGACATTGCATCAGATTCTGTTATTCCTTTCATGGAAAGACTGTTCCAGCCAATGTCAGACCACATTCCACCAGAGCTACAGCCACCTCTACAGCATTCTTAAGAGGGGTGCCTACCAAGGACATTCTAGAAGCTGCTACATGGAGCTCCGTGCATACATTCTCCAAACACTACAATCTCCCTCTATTATTCCAGATCCAGAGCAGGCTTTGCTTCGGCAGTCCTGCTGGGTTTGATTGCCACACCATCTCTTTCCTAGAGCATACCTCCTCCCCCAGCTAAGCTATGGTATTCTACCCACATGTTATGACTGCAGTTGCATTCTTGAAGGACATAGTACAGTTTTGTACCTACCATAAATGTAGATGTCCGATAGACATGCAACTGCAGTCGGATTTTCCCTCCCTCCATACCCCTCTATGCCTAGGGTCCACTCCTATCCCTTTTACTCTTAGCTGGGGATGTCTGTTATGGTGTATTTGTTTTATTGCTCATTTATTTGTTTGGAATCCTGTTTTTGTCTTCCGATTTGGTTACAGCCTTCCTTGGAGGGCACCTGGCATCTGGGGCAAGAAACACTGAAGAAAATGGCGTCGGCTGATGCTTATGTACTCCAGCCGCTCTGACGTCGGAGAGAAATGCGACATCAGCCGACGTCGGACCCAGACTTTGGAATCCAGCCGACCGAGGGCTGCCTGAGGCAGGAAAACCCACATGTTATGACTGCAGTTGCATGTCTATCGGACATCTACATTTATGGTAGGTACAAAACTGTACTATTTCTGATAGGTACAACAGCTTCAATGCAGTGATGTACCTGTTTGTGCAGGGATTCTTTAAATAGCTCTGCACAAGTAGCTGTGTTCTCAGGGTTTGGGAAGCGTAGCTGTGATGTCCTTCAAGGATGCATCTGCAGTCATCACATATGGGTTGTCCTGCCTCAGGCAGCCCTTCGGTCGGCCGGATTCCAAAGTCTGGGTCCGGCTTCAGCTGATGTCGCCCTTTCCCCGACGTCTGAGCGCCTGGGGTATAAAAGCGTAAGCTGACGCCATCTTCCCCAGTCTTTCTTGCCGCATGGTGCCTGAAGCAGAAGCAGTTTGCAAGTGCCAGTCGGCCAGCTCCTGTAATTCAGCTACCGAAGACTTCAAAAGCTAAGTACCCCGTTGGGGACTCTTTCTTGCCTCAGCTGATGTCAGATAAAGTTAATAATTGCTTAACTAGTGGGAAACAAATACCTCATAAGGATTTCCACTCTTACTGCCTCCCCTGCATAGGCCCAGACCACGACGTCTCGGCCTGTTCAGCCTGTGCTTCCTTCAACCAACGCTCTCTTAGACGTCGGGCGGAGTTTGCAGAGGAATTTTTTGGGGCTAGTTTTTCGTACACTATGCCGTCGGAGACTCAGACTTCACCTTTAACAAAGAAACGGAAGGACAAGGACCGACACACGCGGGCAGCGGTTTCGGCTGAAACCACAGCCAGGCCTACCGCGAGTGTCTCAGCTGAAACAGAGTCCTTGGTACTTCCGACCCCCGAAACCGCTCAACCGACAACCTCGGCCCTGGAGGCCCCTGCTAAGTCGGTTATTGAATTTCCTTCTGAAACTGGTGTCTTGGAAACTTCCGACACCATTCCTCTAGACAAAACTACACCAGCACGTGGTGCAGCCAGGCCTCCTGCATCCATGTCCATAAAGGCATTCACCAGGGCTAAAGCTGCTAAACACACAAAAGCTATGCCTCCCAGGGTTATTCCTCAGGGACCCACTACAAGTTCACAGATTCTAACTTTAGCAGTGGACCTTATTTCCTTAATTAGGGGCTCTCAACCCCATCCGGACAGGGGCTCTCAACCTCCTCTAGACAAAAGGCCCAGGGTTGAGCCCTCTGATCCCCACTCCTCAGAGGAGGCCTCTGATGGCTCTGCTCTCTCGGACTACCAGGAGGAGGTTTTTTCGGCCTACGAGGATTCTGATGCAGAGGAATCTATCCCCTAGGCCTCCCCTCCTGAAGAACTGTCCTTCGGGGAGACCCTTCACTCTGAGAGAGCATTTCAAATGGCAGGGCCAGGAATTCTCTGATTCCAGGAAAAGATTAAGAACATTTCTGCATTTACCTCAGCATAGACCTTCAGCTATTCCTCCTGTTTTGAATGTCATTGATGATGTGTACTCTGAGTCTAGCATAACCCCTGACACTCTTCCTCCGGCCCCTGTCAAACCCGATAGATACTACAGGGTCCCGGACTCGCATCATTTTCTTTACAAGGCCCACTCTGCTGATCCAGAAACTATTTCCTAGGGCCCTAAAGGGGTTGCAGCTGCCACTACAAAAAATCCACTCCCCTCTGAAAGGGAGTCCAGGGCTTTAGAGAGATGGGGTAAAAAAGTGTATACTTCTGCTACTCTTTCTATGAGGGCTTTAAATTGTCAATTTCATATGATACAGTACCAAGAGTATTTGTTAGATGAATTGCATAAGAAACGGTCTTCACCTGAACCCCTAGATCGCAAATCTCTTCAGGATCTGGTACATAACTCCCAGCAGGTTAGCAACCATTTTTTGCAGTTTGGTTATGATGCAAAAGGGAGCTACGCATGCACATAAACCAAAAGGAAACGCTGGCAGTGATACATGCAATAGAGGCCTTCAAACTCTTTCTGCATCAAGGCCACCTGCTAATAAGGACAGAAAACACCACAGTTATGTGGTACATAAACAAGCAAGGAGGCACCCATTCCTTTTGAAGTCCTTCGGTAGCTGAATTACAGGAGCTGACCGACCGGCACTTGCGAACTGCTTCTGCTTCTGGCACCACGCGGCAAGAAAAACTGAGGAAGATGACATCGGCTTACGCTTTTATACCCCAGGCGCTCTGACGTCGGGGAAAGGGCGACATCAGCCGACGCCGTACCCAGACTTTGGAATCCGGCCGACCGAAGGGCTGCTTGAGGCAGGACAACCCATATGTGATGGCTGCAGATGCATACCTATCGGACATCTACATTTATGGTAGGTACAAAACTGTACTTTCTTAGGGTTTGGGGAGTGTAGCTGTGTTTTTAGGGTTTGGGGAGCGTAGCTGTTTTCTTGGGTTTGGGGAGCTGTACATTTTTGATTAAAATGTAGTTTGCTTTAAGTTTTACAGGGTTCATTGGGTTTTCCAGGTTTTTTTTTTTTTTTTTTTATTTTTTTATTAGACAGCTTTGTGGTCTGACCTCGACCAGTGAGGATGTGACAAGGATGGGGGGGGGGGGGGGTGCAATGCTCTCCCATGTTGAAGTATGTCTATTATGTTTGATCCTGTGGTTGGAGTGCACACTCTCGTCCAGGGTGTTTGTGTTAAAGCCTAGGAAATTATGTGCCTGTGAGTTAGAGGCCGTATATACCGCCCAGTCTAAAGCGGGTAGTTAGCCTCCAATGAATAGGGTATTTGGTTGGATGGTGATTGTCTGTAGTAGGCGTAGGTAAGAGTTGAGTGCTTTGTGGGTCATAGAGGGTGACCTGTAGATGGCCAGGACATGGTAAGGAACCTTGTGTTTGGAGACTTGGACGTTGATGAATTTCAGGGCATCATTTTTATGTCAAAACTGAGCTTCAGACGAAACTATACATGTCCTCCTTTCTTCAGTAACTGGAAGAATTTGGGAGGAATAATTTTACACTGTTCAGGGGCCCATAGATGGCAGCAGTGGTACTATTAAAAATAAAGATTAGGATAGGCTATCATTTGTTCCCAACCTTTCAGGTGGTTAGACATGGCACACTATTAACACAAAAGACACTTTCAAAATGGCTAGTCAGTTGTATAGGATTGTGTGAGATAGCAAACAAAAAAACTGGGTGCTGCTTTCTTACTGCTTTCTGTTGGGATGACAAACCTAATAACAGCATTCTTCAAGAAAGTCTCAATTCTGGCTGTTTGTGAGACAGCATCAGCATAGACAGCTGTCTGCAGTGTCACTGGTACAAGAGCAGAGCTGCCTTTCTCTGCACTGTTTTGCAAGGATGTTAATAAGCTACCTTGTATTCATTGGATAGCTTTGGTATTCTCTGCAGTATAAGCATTACTTCAGTGCTGATCCTATCATGGACTTGTACATTTCTGTGCGTGCCATACTTAAAAGTTCTGTTTAAGTAAGTAGTCATCACTGTATTACAGGATGTTTTTCATGTTTCACTGTTGCAGTCATCACATTTGGGTTATCTGCCTGCAGGTAGCCCTCAGCTGGCCTTAATACCAGAGTCTTGGGATTTCTGTGTCAGATGCTCTTGCTTCTTCCATGACGTCAGTTCGTCAGGGGTATAAAACGTGCAGCTGATGCCATTACATCAGTCTTTCTTGCCGTGCGGTGCCCGAAGCAGAAGCAGTTCGCAAGTGCCGGTTGGCCAACTCCAGAAATTTTCGTTTTTGAGTTTCAGACCTGAAGTCTTCAAAAAGATAAGTACCTCGTTGGGGATCCTTTTTTCTTGCTCTAACTGATGTCAGAAAAAATTAACAATTGTCTTGCCTGAGGAAAGTAAATACCTCATAGAGATTTTCATTCTTACTGCGTCACCTGTTTAGGCCTTTAGGCCAGACCACGACGTCCCTCGCTGTCGGTTTTGTGTCTTGTTTAACGCCCGAAGTATTCGTCGTCGGGCTATTTTTGTAGCTAAATACTTTCATTCTCGATCTCCGTACTCCGAAATGGCTTCGGTAAACCATCCCACTAGCGATCTTCCGAAAAAATGTAAGGATAAAGACAGATAGACCTCATAGGTCCAAAACTGCCGACAACGCTTCCGATAAGCTAGTCGCCAATCCGCCGGTTCTCAGTGATTTGCTTTTGCAGCCCCTGATGTCCGCTACTACAGAGTCGCAGGCCTCTACTGAGACCCATTTGGAGTCCGGTATGCCATGAAATACTTTGACCATGGAACCTGCGGATGTCTCTACCTTGGATGGGTCCGGAGCCGCTGTGCAGGCACCGGCTTCTGAGGGTGTATTCGGGCCTACTGATTTTCATATTAAACGGTCGACTTCGTTTCAAGCTAAGAATACCGAATTCCTCAGGCCTTAAAGCTCGCACTAAGCCTAAAAAACAGGCGACCAAAGCACATTCTTAGGCCCATATGCCTCAAAAACAAATGATTAGAATGGCTGAAGACCTTATTACATTAATTAGGGGAAGCCAGTCTTCCCCCTCTGAGACCTAGAACTGATTTTCTTTCTGATTCTTCTGATCAGCAATCCGTCATCTCTTTTCCTTCTGACTACAAGGATTTACCCTTATCTAATTGAGGACTCTGCAGAAGATTCCATTCCCTCTGCTTCCCCTCCAGAAGATTTTTCTTTTGGTGAAACCTTGCATATCCTTAGGGAGCATTTCCGCTGGGAAAGCCAGGACTATTCTCAGTCCAGACAGATTTGGGAAATTTTTAAACATGCCTCAACACAGGCCTCTCTATCCCTCCTGTTCTGGAGATTGTAGATAGTTTTCTTGGAGTCCAGCCTTACCCCAGACACTTTGCCTCCAGCTCCCAGGAAACCTGACAGTTAGTACAGAGTGCCTGACTCTCTCAAATTCCTTTTCAAGAATCCTACTGCGGATGCAGAGACCATTTCCCAAGGATCAAAAGGCATTAAGGCTACTACTGCCAAAATCCAAAAATCCTGCCCCTTCTGATAGGGTTTCTAGTGCTTTAGACAGATGGGGTAAGAAGGTACATACTTCTGCTACTTTGGCCATTAGGGCTTTAAATTGCCAGTTCATATGTTAAAGTATCAACAGCATATTATGGGATTAATTAAACAGAAAATCATGTTGATTCCTGACTGTGCTGAACACAAAACTTTACAAGAGTTGATGCATTCTGCTGACTAAGTAGGTAAACATACTTTGCAATGTGGTTTTGATGCTTTAGAAGCATCTTGCAGGGCTGCTGTCACTGGGTCTGTACTTAGAAGGCATGCTTGGCTTAAGGAACAAAACTTGCCAGATCATGTTAAAGCTAAATTACTGGATGCACCCTTAAACCAAGAGCTCCTTTTTGTCAACAAAGCAGAAGTCCTCAAAAGGATGGAGGAAAAAGCTAAATCTATGCAAACTGTTAAAGATTTCTTACAAGTACAGCCACCTAGATTCAGTAGGCATTGGCCTTCAAAGAACTAGTCCTTTCCAGTCCCTTCCAGGCCTTCTCAGTACAAACACAGGAGCAGCAGACCACCAAGACTTCAGTCTCAGGCTATGCAGAGATCAAAGCAGTGGGGGCCACCTCTTCCAAAGCAGGGAGTAGTAAGCCACCCCCTATGGAAAAATGACACAATGACTTATCCTTAACTCTACTAAGCCTTGCTCAGCTACTTGCTCCCTTAGGAGGAAAGCTCGCCTTGCATGCAGAAAACTGGGAACTCATTACCCAAGACAAATGGGTTTTAAACTGTTTCCCTAGGATACAGATAACCACTTCCACTCACTCCCAACCCCAAGTGGATGGCCAGACCTCCCCCCAAACCAGTGGGCGGAGGCCAAAAAACAAGTAATCCCTCTCTCTCAGTATCAGGGCCATTCAACCTGTCCCAGCAGAACAAAGGGGACAAGGTTTTCATTCAAGACTGTTCCTGGTTCCCAGAAAAGAAAACTCCTGGCGTCCTATCCTGGACCTTTCTATTCTAAACACCTTTCTAGTGGTTGCAAAATTCAAAATGCTAACTCAACAGCTTCTTCCTATGTTAGCTAAGGATGCCTGGCCAGCAACTCTAGACTTAAAAGAAGCTTACCTGCACACCCCAATAAGGGAATCCTGCAGAAAATATCTACGCTTCAGGGCAGGCTCCATGCACTCTCAGTGCTCTGCACTTCCCTTTGGCTAATCTACTGCACCCATGGTATTCACAAAGTGCCTAGCTCCAGCCATTGCATGTTGTAGGCAGAGAAATATTCAGTTTTACCCATACTTGGATGATTGCCTGATTCAGGCAGAGTCAGGACTTGCTATTACAACACCTGGCATTTATAAAGAGACTTCAACTTCACTGGGGTACACCATCAACGAGAAGAAATCACACCTATTACCCTGCCAACAGATTGTATTCCTGGGAGCAAGCATGAACACAACTTCCCAGATGGCATTCCTCACTCCAGAGAAACAAGTTCATTTGACAACCTACTTCAAATTACTGGCCGCAAAAACCCAGTTATCTGCAAGGAAAATCCTGCAAGCCCTGGGGTTCATGGCCTCTTGCATTCTGTTAATTCCATATGCAAGACTGCATATGAGGAAACTTCATTGGTATCTAAAAAGTCTATGGTGTCAACATTCTCAGGACCTGGAAACAATGATTCCTATCATTCCTTGTCTAAGGCCAAGAGTTCCTTTGGTGGGCAGAAACCTGCTACCACAAGTGACTCTCTCACTCTACCCCCTGCCACCTAAACCTTAACAGATGCATCAGACTATGTATGGGGGACTCGTATGGCAGGGCAGTGCATTCAGGGCAAATGGAAACCAAAACAGATGCACCTGCATATCAATCAAAAATAAATGTTAGCTGTACAGAATCCTCTGACAGCCTTCAAAGACCTTATTCTTCCAGAACAAATATTGGTAAAGACAGGTAACACCACAGTTATGTGCTACGTAAGCAAGCAGGGGGGAACCCATTCCTACCTCTCTGCAGACTAGCCGTGGCTCTGTGGAACACAGCCTTGATCTACCAAGTGAACCTACATGCTCAATTCCTGCCAGGCAAACTAAATTCACTGGCATACGACTTAAGCAGAAATCTCATGGACCCACGAATGGAAACTGGAACCCAAAATATTCAAGCTCTTGAGGAACAAATAGGGTACACCAGAGGTAGATGTTTGCCTCCCGTCAGAACTACCAATTGAACAAATTCTGCACCAGAACTCCCTACAGTCAAGATTGGAAAATGGATGCCCTGTCCTTTACTTGGGAGAGCCTCTCAGTTTATCCCTTTCCCCCAGGCCTCTCTTCTTGACGGTTCTACTAAAGATCAAACAGGACAAGCAAGGACGATACTGATTGCACATGACTGGTCATGCCAGCACTGGTACCCCCTTTTGCGCTTCTGACACTGCTGCAACCTTGGCACCTGCCTCAGACCCCCTCCCTGCTGTCCCAGCAAGGGGGGTTAGATTCTGCACCCTCAGCTTCAAACCCTGACTCTTGCAGTCCGGATAAATTCCCTGAGTTTACCTCCAGCAACCCTCAGTAAGCAGATGCTGGATGTTATTCTTGAGGCAAGGAGGCCTAGTACTAGAAAATCCTATTCTGAAAAGTGGAAAAGATACTGTTCCTGGAGCCAGACTCAGGGAATGGACACAACTGTGGCCAGCTTACCTCATATTTTAGATTATTTAACAGAAGTGCACCACAAGGGCCTATCTTTCTCTTCAATTAAGATTCATGCCTCTGCCATATCAGCACAGTATTGTACCAAGCCACCACTCTTCTCTCATCACCTGCTAAAACAATTCCTTAGAGGGGCCAACATTTTTAGACTCCACAGGAGAGCTCCCACTCCAGCGTGGGACCTTAACTTTGTATTGGAAAAGCTCACCCCCCCCCCTTTGAACCAGCTGTTGAAATTCCTTTTTTGGAAAACAACTTTACTTCCAGCCATCACTTCAGCAAGAACAGTGTCTGAATTGCAGCCTCTCATGGCAGTGGAACCCTTCATTATCTTCCATGCAGGCAGGGTTTCCTCAGGACTAATCCATCCTTTATGCCCAAGGTGGTGTCTATTGTGGCTGTAAAACAGTCCATTCATTTGCCTTTTTCCCTAATCCTCAGAATAAATGGGAAAGGATAACGCATTCTCTGGACGTACACAGCTTAGATTCTATTTGGACAGGACTAAGCCTCAGAAAGTCTGACCAGCTGCTAGCCAGCTTTGCTGCAGGGGCAGAGGGGAAGGCCATTTCAAAGCAAACCATTTCCAAATGGATAGCACATTGCATTCATTTCTTCTACAAACACCATGGAAAAACCTACCCCACAGGGGATAAAAACACATTCCACCAGGGCTGCATCTACCTCTACTGCATTTCTCAGGAGTCCCTACCAGGTTCATCCTGGAAGCTGCAACCTGGAGCTCTGTACATACCTTCAACAAGCATTTACCACCTGCCTATCTTTTCTAAATCCAGAGCTGGATTTGCCTCAGCAGTCTTACAGGGCCTTATTGCTAGCCCTAATGCTCTTTAACTACTTCCAGCCTTCCTTAGCTTTGGGAATAAACCCAAATGTGATGACTGCAACAGTGAAACACGAAGAACATAGTACAGTTGTGTACACTTAATATAAATGTAGATGTTGGAGTGTATTCACTGTTGCAGTCCTGGTTACCCTCCCTCCAGCCCCCCTGACTTCTCTTGACTTTTACCTTTTCTCCTTATTTGATATATATTCTATCATGTGTATTTGCTTTTTGCTGGGGGTGTTCCATACCATATAAATTGCTTTTTGTTGTGGGGGGCACCTGACATTTGGGGCAGGAAAAACTGATGTAATGGCGTTGGCTGCATGCTGTATACCCCTGATGACCTGACGTCATGGAAGAAGCGACAGCATCCAACGCAGAAATCCAAAGACTGGTATTAAGGCCAGCTGAGGGCTACCTGCAGGCAGATAACCCAAATGTGATGACTGCAACAGTGAATGTACTCTAACATCTGCATTTATGGTAAGTGTACACAATTGTACATTCCTACTACTCTACCCCTGCTGAAAGATGAAAGACTGAAATATTCATGTATTTCACTAGGAAGGACTACCATTTCTTTTTAAACCTGGCATGGCAAGCGGTATTCCTTCCTACACCTTACTGGCAACTCAGAAGTATGATTTAAAGGCTTAGTGGTGACGTATCCCTAAGTATAGGAGAAGAGCTGTTAGTATTCCCTGGTACCCTACTTGGTACCTGATGAAAAGCCATTTCCCTAACAATGCCACTACACAGGGGACAGACCTGCATGCACACACACTCAACATGCTGCTTACCTAACCCGCAAACACTTGCATAGAGACTGCTGCTCCTAATAACAAAACTTGCTCTGTGTCCAAAAGCATCGGCATTAAATGTAAAAGGGGTTGGGGTGGCTAACCTTCACCCAAGTGCTCCTCACGTCCCACAACACATGAAAAGTTGATGTGAGCATCATCGACACTTCTAATAGACAAGAACAATTGTATTGGTTTAAAAAAAAAAAGGGCACATCTGTTCACTTTGTCAATTAAAAGTACATTGAAGAAAGTTAGGAACAGCCATAAGACATGGTTTTGCCTCTGATGTCCTGAAAAATATGCTGTAGCCCTCCACCATCTCCTGCGTCATTTATTGTTTGGTAATCTGTCAGTAAGTTGTGATTGAACTAAGATAATTTTTCTCAACTGAGGAAAGAATTAGAGCTGTTTAAAGGTATTCGCTATACCGTTTTCTGTTCAAATAAGCATTTTTGCAGAATGATCTCCTGCCCATCTTCAAATTTTTCTTCCTTATCTTTTTCTGGGATGGGAGTTTTGGTGTGGCTACATCAGGAGAGCAGATCATTTGAGCAGCATCCTTCATATATGTATTTTGGGGTTGTTTGAATTTATGTAGTTTTTTGTACATTTGGGATATTTTTGGCTTTCAGATTCCCTCAAGTAGTGCATTTCTTCCTTCTGTGTAAAGACTTCAGTACAGTTTTAGGGCTTCCTACTTTTACATGTTACTGTTACAGGCACGTGTCCGAGGCTTATTTTCCAGAAGATGGCATGGGTTACTTTCACTTTATAGGCAAGGTTCTGATTAAGATTTCTGTTTATATTTAACGTGTGTTCCCTTAAATACATTATTGCATTTTGGTGAGTAACATTGCAGTTACTGCTCAGAAGTTAAGTGTGACATGTTGTTTGGTCCTTGATCTAGGTAATTGGGGTCCACACTTAATCATTGTACCAACTAGTGTGATGCTTAACTGGGAGATGGAGTTCAAACGTTGGTGTCCTGGCTTCAAGATCTTGACCTACTATGGTACACAGAAGGAGAGAAAATTGAAGAGACAGGTGAGCCTGATTAGCAATTATTTGTGGCCAAATGGTTGGTATGTAAAGGTTGTTGCTGTTGTAAGTGAAGTTTGGGTGTTTTATGCCTCTTTCGTCTTCTCTATCTCATGTTGTCATTCCTTTACTTACTGCTCATCATTCGTTATACTTCCCTCTTCTGTTTGCATCTCTCACACTTTTCCTTTCTATTCCTCTTCCCTCTGCTTGCTTGTCACTTATTTCCTGTTTTACTCCCCCGTGGTTTCCTTTCTTGCAACTATTCGCACTTGTCTTCTCACCCAATATGCTGCTATCCCTGTAGCATAAGCCATATCAGTCATCATGGCTAAGTGTTATCTATAAAGCTTTGCTAAGCAGAATTTCTATTTTCCATCCAGGTTTTGACATGAACTTTTTATTGAAATAAATGTTGTAGCATATTTTTGTATATGTGTGTGTTATATTTCTCTCTCTCTACATATTATATATATATATATATATATATATCTACACACACACACAAAAATATATATATATATTATATATATATATATATATGTGTGTGTGTGTATATATATATATATATATATATATATATATATATATATGTGTGTGTGTGTATATATGTATATATATATATATATATATATATATGTAATATATATATGTATGTATAATATATATATGTATGTGTGTGTGTAAAATATATGTGTAAAATATATATATATATATGTGTGTGTGTGTAATATATATATATATATATATATATATATATATATATATATATATATATATATATATATATATACACATACAGGAAACCAACGAACCCTTTAGCAGCCAAGAGTAAAGTCCAACCAAACTTTAAAACTTGTAACAGTCGCTAATGTAACAAAGGCTTCAATGGAGAACAGGAAATCAAGATATCCAGGCTGATGCCTCAAAGTGTAACAGCAGCAGAGACACACTTAATCATGGCGCCAAAGAACGCCAAAAAGCAATGCTGTAGGTTATAAGCACTTACAATTTCCCAAAGTCACGTAATACACTCTGTTGACTATTCCTCCATAGAACAACCTTTCGGTTCAAAAAGCCAAGTGCAGTAAAAATCCAAGTGCTATTATCTCACATACGAGGAAGAAAAATTCCAGTGCTTAAAGAAACAAATTTATTAATGAGCGCTTTCGCGGCTAATAGACGCCGCTTCATCAGACAAACAGAAGTCAAACTAACAAGTTTGCATTTAAAATAGTTAATAACCAATCAGCGCCAATGTAGGCGTTATCATCATAATTTAAATCTCTTCAAGCTACGCAAGCACAAACGTGCATGTAGGCGTTTACGATTAGACTATGAAAACACCTAAAGTTTATAATAAAACATGATAACCCAAATGAATCTACTTTAAACGCACATGTTCACTGTGCAAAAACTATTAAATATAATACATAAAATATAAAAAATATATATAAAAATGTGTATATAATAATAAATAATTTGAACTCCCATAATTGCTATAAAATACATAACAATACTATATTGGGCAAGACATAACACATAAACTCTATTTGAACAAAAATAAAGTAAGAGGGTCATACATATGAAAACAAACATTCCTGTAACTCTCTAAAAATGTGCCTAAATCCAATATATGTTATATACGATACTTACATAAAAATGTTATAAGAACTGGAAACGTGTGTACTAATATAAATATAACTGGGTAGGAAATCTGCTTTAGTTGATGGAAATACTAAAGTGAAACTGTCCATTAAATCACATCTTAAAGGCAGAACCCTGAAATAGGTGTTTCACTTTAGTGTTTCCATCAACTAAAGCAGATTTCCTACCCAGTTGTTATATTTATGTTAGTACACACGTTTCCCGTTCTTATAACATTTTTATGTAAGTATCGCATATAATATATATTGGATTTAGGCACATTTTTAGAGAGTTACAGGAATGTTTGTTTTTCATATGTATGACCCTCTTACTTTATTTTTGTTCAAATAGAGTTTGTGTTATGTCTTGCCCAATATATAGTATTGTTATGTATTTTATAGCAATTATGGGAGTTCAAATTATTTATTATTATATACACATTTTCATATATATTTTTTATATTTTATGTATTATATTTAATAGTTTTTGCACAGTGAACATGTGTGAAAAGTTTATATTTTTATTTAAAGTAGATTCATTTGGGTTATCATGTTTTATTATAAACTTTAGGTGTTTTCATAGTCTAATTGTAAACGCCTATATGCTACATGCACGTTTGTGCTTGCGTAGCTTGAAGAGATTTAAATTATGATGATAACGCCTACATTGGCGCTGATTAGTTATTAACTATTTTAAATGCAAACTTGTTAGTTTGACTTCTGTTTGTCTGATGAAGCGGCGTCTATTAGCCGCGAAAGCGCTCATTAATAAATTTGTTTCTTTTTAAGCACTGGAATTTTTTCTTCATCGTGTATGTGAGATAATAGCACTTGGATTTTTACTGCAGTTGGCTTTTTGAACCGAAAGGTTGTTCTATGGAGGAATAGTCAACAGAGTGTATTACGTGACTTTGGGAAATTGTAAGTGCTTATAACGTACAACATTGCTTTTGGCGTTCTTTGCATGATTAAGTGCGTCTCTGCCGTTACACTTTGAGGCATCAGCCTGATATCTTGATTTCTGTTCTCCATTGAAGCCTTTGTTACATTAGCGACTGTTACAAGTTTTAAAGTTTTGGACTTTACTTGGCTGCTAAAGGGTTCGTTGGTTTCTGTATATTTTCGAGGGTATTTGGAGGTTTCAATATATATATATATATATATATATATATATATATATATGTGTGTGTGTGTGTGTGTCTAAAATATATGTGTGTGTGTGTGTGTGTGTGTGTGTGTGTGTGTGTATATATATATATATATATATATATATATATATATATATATAATGCATACAAGATTTGTTTTTATACCATATCATTGTATCTTTAAATGTGCTTTGTTCATTTCTTATGTGATTGTATTCACCCAGGCTGTGCCTGCAAATGGCCCATTGAGATCTGAGCACTAATGCAGTAAAAATAAAATAAGTAAAGCTGATGTTCTTTGTGTTTCACTGTTGCAGTCATCACACTTGGGTTATCTGCCTGCAGGTAGCACTCAGTTGGCCCAAATACCAGAGACTTAGTATTTCTGCGTCGGTTCTGTTCTCTCCCGGACTGATGTCAGGTCGACAGGGGTATAAAAACAGGCGGCCGACGCCATTATATCAGCCTTTCTTGCCAAGGAGCCCGAAGCAGAAGCATTTTGCAAGTGCCGGTCGGCCACTACCTGAATTTTCTTTTACAAACTGAATAATCTTGAAGTCTTCTAAAGCTAAGTACCCCATTGGAGATCCTTTTTTCTTGCTCTGATGTCAGAAAAAGTTAACAATTGTCTTGCTTGTGGAAAGCCAATACCACACAGAGATTTTCATTCTTACTGCGTCACCTGTTTAGGCCCAGACTAGTACGTACCTTGCTGTCTGTTTTCTGCCTTGTTCAATGCCCAAACCATTCATCGTTCGGCTCTCATTGTCGCTAAATACTTTCACTCTCTATCTCCGTATTCGGAAATGGCTTCGGTAAGCCATCCGACTAACGATATTCCAGAAAAATGTAAGGGTAAAGACAGACACAGACCGCATAGGTCCAAAGCTGCCGACAGTGCTTCCGTTAAGCTAGTTGCCAGTTCTCCGGTACTAAGTGAGGCGCTATCGCAGCCACTGATTCCCACTTCTGTGGATTAGCAGGCCTCTACAGAGACCCATTTGGAGTCTGGTATGCCGCGAGGCTCTTCATCGACTATGGAACCTCTGGATGTCTCTACACTGGATGGGTCCGGAGCCACTGTGCAGGCACCGGCTCCTGAGACAGTTTTTCGCACTTTCGATGTTCGACTCAGACAACTTTTTTATATATATCACTACCGAGTTTTAGGCCAAGAGTACGTGCTATGTGTAGATATGCGATGACCAAAGCGCATGCACCCCCCCCCCCCCCCTGCTTAGAATGGCAGAAGACTGTATTTTGCTGATTATGGGAAGTTGGCAGTCTCCTGCTAAGAGGAAAAGTCCAGTCCCCTGCAGCTTCAACAGACCAGGAGTCTGATGAGACTGAGGTATCTGATTATGAAAACATCCCCTTATCTGCTTATGGGGATTCAGATGCAGAGGAATTCATTCCCTCTGCGTGCTCTCCAGAGGATTTCTCTTTTGGTGAAACCTTGCATACCTTGAGAGCATTTCTACTGGGAATGCCAAGATTATCCTCAGTCCAGAAAGTGACTTTGAGAATTCCTAGATTTGCCACAGCACAGACCTTTAGCAATACCCCCTCCCCTGGAGGTTGTTGATGTTTTTATGGAATCCAGTCTTACTCCTGATACTTTACCTCATGCCCCTGGGAAACCAGACAGGTACTACAGAGTACCTGAAGCTCACAAATTTGATTTCAAGAATCCTACTGCTGACCCTGAGATCATTTCCTAGGGGCCTAAAGATATCAAGGCAACTACAGCCAAGAATCCCACCCCTTCGGACAGGGATTCCAGAGCTTTGGGCAGATTGGGTAAGAAGGTAAATACCTCTGCTACTCTTGCTATTATGGTTTTAAATTTCAGTTTCACATGCTGAAGTACCAGCAACATATTATGGAACTTATTAAACAAAAAGTGGCAACCTTTACAGACTGTGCAGAAAATAAGGAATTGCAGGAGGTTATGCACTCTGCAAACCAAGTCAGCAAGCATACTTTGCAGTGTGGCTTTGACGTCCTAGAGGCATCTTGCTGGGCAGCAGTCACTCGTTCTGTACTGAGAAGACATGCTTGGCTCAAGGAGCAGACCTTGCCAGACTATGTCAAATCAAAGTTACTAGACACATTTTGAACAAGGACAGTTTGTTCTGCACCAGAGCAGAAGAGGTTCTTAAAAAGATGGAAGAAGAAGCTAAGTTTATGCAGACTGTTAAAGACTTCTTAAAAGTGCAACGTCCTAGTTTCAGTAGGCATTGCCCTTCCAAACACTGATCCTTTCCAGCCCCCTCCAGACCATCTCAAACGAGACCCAGGGGAAACACCACCCATATTACAGTCCCAGTATATGCAGAGATCTAGGCAATGGAGTGCCCCTTCCCCCAAAGTAGGTATTGTTATGCCACTTCCCCACAGAAAAAACTTAATGACTTCTCCACTCCCCACCTCTGCCAAATTGCTTGTGCCCATAGGAGGAAAGCTTGCCCTTCATGCAAAAAACTGGATGTCCATCACACAAGACCGATAGGTCCTCAACATTGTATCCCAGGGGTACAAATTTTACTTCCACTCACTGCCAAACCCAATAGGGTTCCCAGACCTTCCTCCAAACCAGTGGGCAGAGGCTCAAAACCAAGTTCTGTCCCTTCTTTCTAGCAGAGCTATTCAGCCTGTTCCAGTGGAACAGATAGGCCAAGGATTCTATTCCAGACTCTTCCTGTTACCCAGAAAAGAGGGCTCTTGGTGGCCATTCCTGGATCTTTCAGTTCTCAACATCTTCCTGGTGTTACCAAAATTCAAAATGCGTTCCCTGCAACAGCTTCTACCTGTGCTAACCAAGGATGCCTGTTTAGTCACGCTAGATTTAAAAGAAGCCTATCTGCACATCCTTGTAAGGGAGTCATGCAGGAAATATCTGCATTTCAGGGCCGGATCTATGCATCATTAGTTCTCTGCACTTCCCTTTAGCTTAACCACTGCGCCCAGAATATTCCCAAAATGCCTGTTTCCAGCCGTTGCATAGTGCAGGCAGAGAAATATCCAAATTTGCCCGTACTTGGATGACTGCCTGATTCAGGCGAACAGTCAGGAATTGCTGTTGCAGTGCCTGACATTTGTGAAAAACCTCATCACTTCCCTGGGGTACAGCATCAATGAAAAGAACTCTAAACTGGTACCCAGTCAAAAGATTGTATTCCTTGGGGCAAGCTTAGTCACAACATCTCAGATGGCGTTCCTCACTTCAGAAAAACAAGTCTGACAGCCTACTTCAAACAAATGACCACACCCAGCTGTCCGCAAGAAAAATTATACAGGCCCTAGGATTCATGGCCTCATATATACTGCTAATTCATAGGTTCATAGGTTCATACTAGGCTATCTGCCCTGGGGCAATAATAAGCCTAGCCCAATTCTGTATGGCTTACGCCACCCCTTGATTTGAGTATACTGTGCCCTTTTTAAGGTTTAGTTTTCATAATTTCATATGCAAGACTGCATGTAAGGAAAGCTCAGTGGTACTTAAGTCTTTGGTGCCATCATGCTCAGGACCTGGAAACGGTCATTCCTATCATACCCTGTGTGACGCCCGCTCCCTGGCCCAGCAATCAAGGAGCCTCAGTCCTCACCACTAACACCAGAGAGGGTTTCTCATACGAGAGGAAAGGATAACAAATGCATACAGTGAAGTACAATTTCCTTTAAGTGCACACACAGATCACAGTCAGTCTGGGACTGTTTGCTCCCCAGGTCCCCGATAAGACTCTCCACTGGCACAGCTATAGGGTCCAGATCTCAGCCTAGCTGGCAAGCTATCCTTCAGTACCCTCTTGCTTCATGTCCCTGCCTAAGTAGCTGACACCACACATACACACTTTGGGATGAGTATTTATACAACTTCACAGACACTCCTGGGAAAGGCTGACACAGATTCTCCAGCTGTGCCCCTATACCCAGACTGTACGGTAGTAATTACTGCCACCACCAGTTAATATTTATCAGCTACCCAAAGGCCCTTAAAAAGGTGTCCAATTATTACTGTGCAAGATTATTATCTAATTGGTAAGTGTGATTAATCAGTCAAGGCTTATAAGTGTGGCCTTGTACAATAAACTCTATAAATATGCAACGTACTCTAGAGCTCAGCTTGTCTCTACACAAACCAGCCACAGGTAAAAGTTTTTTTTAAATATTTAATAATAAATAATTAAAACACAAGACAAAATTGCCACACCACATTGCTATTTAAGAGTTGACATCACACAAACTTAAAATAATTCCATAGTACATTTCTGACATAACAGAAAAACACTTAGTCTAATCTTTATAGTCCTAGCTATTTCTACAATAAAACATACTTCTAAAATAACTTACAAAGAGCAGTTAGACATTCCACATGTAAATTCTGGTCATTTAACTTTAGCCTTAAACAATAGGCAGGATGCTTACTCCAGACTCATCGACTCCAAATTCTAACTTCAAAGGACATACAAAACATAACTTTAATTTCAAAGAACATTTGAAATGCTTGGCTTAGTTTTCCTTGCAGCAAATGGCAATGTTGCTACAGTCTTGAAGCTCACATTTGTACAGTGTTTTCTTTCATTTGAGAAACAAGCCTTTATTTTATATTTACACATGCCAGAATTGTGTATCAAATTGTATTTGACTAGGCTGGCAGCCTTCACCCCTTCTCTACCAGTTTCACATCTCTCCCCCCCGAAGAACTCGAGCTAGTTTTTCAAGTGACCCTTGATAAACGCTGCTTGAGAGGGATAGGTCTGAGTGTGCCTCACCCCATTCCCTCTCTTGAGAGCCCATCTGCATTGGCATTGCTACTTTCACTGTGGTGCTGCACTGACATATAGGCTTGCACCCCCAGGCTGCATCTTAGCAACTTGACATTTTGCTGACTTCTCTGTTTAACCATGTTAGAGAGTTGTGATCTGTCATAATCAATCAGTCCTTCCATACAGTTAAGGCTGAAGTTTCTGCAGTGCCCACACTATGGCTAGACATTCCTTTTCTACAGCTGCATAGCATTTCTCCCTGGAGCCTATGATTGAGGTTAACCGGTGGGTGCACTTCCCCCTCTGAAGAAATGTGGCCAAGTACAGCCCCCCACCCCATGGTTCGAAACATCCACTTGCACAACAAAGTCTTTGCTGTAATCTGGACTGGCTAACACAGGGAGTCCTCCCAAAGCGTCTTGAACCTTCTGGAATGCCTGCTCACATGCTGGAGTCCACACTAACTTATCTGGCCTGATGTCCTTCAAGGATGCATCTGCAGTCCTAACAAATGGGTTGTCCTGGCCTCAGGCAGCCCTTCGGTCGGACGGATTCCAAAGTCTGGGTCTGGCCTCGGCTGATGTCGCACTTCACCCGACGTCATAGCTGCAGTTCAGCGGGTATAAAGGCATCAGCCGACGCCATTTTCCCCAGTCTTTCTTGCCGCGTGGCGCCCGAAGCAGAAGCTGTTCGCAAGTGCCGGTCGGTCAGAACCAGAGATTGCTACTACCGAAGACTTCTAAAAAGCTAAGTACCCCGTTGGAGACTCTTTCTTGCCTCAGCCGATGTCAGAAAAAGCGAATAACTGTTTAACTTGTGGGAAACAATTACCTCATAAAGATTTCCACTCTTACTGCCTACCTTGTTTAGGCCCAGACCACGACGTAGCAGCCTGTCTAGCCTGTGCTTCTTTCAACCGACGGACACTTAGACGTTGGTCAGAATTTGCTGAGGAGTTTTTCGGCTCCGCTTTTGCTTACAACATGCCGTCGGAAACTCCGACTTCACAATTAGCTAAAAAGCGCAAGGAAAAGGACCGACACTCGCGGTCCGCGGTTTCGGCCGAAACCGCGGTTAAGTCAACCGCGAGTATCTCGGTTTCGGCTGAAACCGAGCCCTCAGTTCTTCCTTCGGCCGAAAGCTTGCCTCCCACCGAGGCCTCATCCAGCATGGCTGAATCTGCTACTGAAATTCCACCTGCTCTTACAGGTTCTCAGGATTTATCTGATACTATCCCTTTAGATATATCCACTCCTGCACGTGGAGCTGCTAGGCCCCCTGCGTCCATGTCGACTAAGGCTTTTGCCAGGGCTAAAGCAGCAAAATCAACCAAGACTGTGCCTGCTAAGACCCCCTCTCACAGGCCTAGCTCTAGTACTCAAATGCTTAGTCTAGCAGAGGATCTCATTTCTTTGATCAGGGGATCCCAACCTCACCCTGACAGGGCCTCTCACCCACCTCCAGAGAAGAGGCCTAGAGCAGAGCCCCCTGAGCCAGTTTCTTCAGATTACTCTTCTGATGATTCAGAAAATACTAACCCTCCAGAAGGCCCTTATTCTCCTTATGAGGACTCTGATGCAGAAGACTCCATTCCTTCTGCCTCTCCGCCTGAGGAATTTTCTTTTGGGGAAACCTTTCATGCTATGAGGGAACAATTTCAATGGCAGGGCCAGGATTTTTCAGACTCTAGGAAAAGGCTTAGGACTTTTTTGCATTTGCCACAGCATAGGCCTTTAGCCATTCCTCCAGTACTTACTGTTGTGGATGATGCATTTAATGATGCTTGTACTGCCCCTGATTCACTTCCTCCGGCCCCTGCTAAGCCGGACAGGTACTACAGGGTTCCGGACTCACATTATCATTTGTATAAGGCTCCTTTTGCAGATCCTGAAACTATTTCACAGGGACCCAAGGCTGTAGCAGCTACCAAAAACCCCCTCCCCTCTGAAAGGGAATCTAGGGCCTTAGAGAGATGGGGTAAAAAAGTTTATAGTTCTGCTACTCTTTCGGCTAGGGCCTTAAACTGTCAATTCCACATGATTCAGTATCAGGAATTTATGTTAGACCAGTTAACTAAAAAACTGTCCTCGCCTGAACCATTAGACAAAAAGTCTCTTCAGGAAGTGGTACATAACATTCAGCAAGTCAGTAATCATTCCTTAAAATGCGGCTATGATGCACTGGAGGCTTCCTTTAGATCAGCTATGACTGGTACAGTGATCAGAAGGCATGCATGGTTAAAACAGCAGTCCTTACCAGACCATGTAAAATCAAAGCTCCTAGGTGCTCCCATGGATAAGCATAATTTGTTTGGCTCACCTGCACAGCAGGTGCTGAAGAAGGTGGAAGAGAAAGCAAAATCTGTCCAGACAGTCAAGGATTTCTTACAGGTCCAGCCTCCAAGGTTTAGTAGGAACTGGCCTTCCAAGAATTGGTCCTTTCCAGACACCACCAGAGCACAGAGAGGCAGGAATAGGCGCCCAAGAGGCAGGGGTCAATCCAGAGGTGGCTACAGGGGACGCCAGTGGCAGCCTAACAACCAGCGGTACTGCCACAGATCCAGCCACTACCACTTCCACAGGACAATCACAGTGACTTGGCTCTGAGACCGCCTACCAGGGAACAACTAGATGCACCCTTAGGCGGAAAGCTAGCCTTATTTTCAGTAAACTGGCATTACATCACAGGAGACAAATGGATTTTACAGACAATAGACAAAGGTTACAGGTTTCACTTCCATACTCTACCAAGGAAGAGAGGAATGCCAAACCTACCTCCAAATCAAAAGACAAAAGCTCTAGAACAAATAGACAACTTAATAAGGATGAGAGCTATAGAAAAGGTACCGTCTATGGAACAAGGGCAAGGATTTTACTCCAGACTTTTCCTGGTGCCAAGAAAAGAAAACCAATGGAGATCTATTCTAGACCTGTCCGCTCTGAACACATATCTCATTGTTCCAAAATTCAAGATGCTGACCCTACAGCAGCTTCTTCCCATGCTGGGCAAGGAGTCTTGGCTGGTAACTCTAGATCTCAAGGAGGCATACCTGCACGTCCCCATACGACCAAATTGCAGAAGATACCTCAGATTTCTTGCAGGATCAGAGCATTATCAATTGTCAGCATTGCCCTTTGGCTTATCTACTGCGTCCAGAGTATTCACGAAATGCCTGGCATCAGTAATTGCTCATTGCAGGCTTCAGGGAATTCAAATTTACCCTTACCTGGACGACTGCCTGTTACAAGCGGACAACAAAAACAAATTAGCAAAAGATTTGAAAAAGGTCATTCATCTGCTACAAGCCCTGGGATACACAGTCAATATAAAAAAGTCAAGGCTGATACCATCCCAGAGGATAACTTTCTTGGGTGCAGAACTGGACACATCAAATCAAATGGCATCCCTCACAGCAGAAAAGCAGAAACACCTTCCTCTCTATTTCATGGCATTAACAACGCAGAACCAGCTAACAGCAAGGAAAGTCCTGCAAGCCCTGGGTTACATGGCATCCTGCATAATATTGATTCCACATGCCAGACTACACATGAGAAAACTACAGTGGTAGCTGAGGAATTTATGGTCTCAGCACAAGCACAGCCTAGAAACCCAAATTCCAATAATTCCATGCCTGAAGCAAGAATTCCAATGGTGGGCTCAGGCCTGTCAATTGAACAAAGGACTGCCTTTCCACAGACCTCAACCAAGCCCGACTATGACCACGGACGCCTCAGAACTCGGTCGGGGGGCACACATGCTGGACAAGTGCATACAAGGCTTATGGACTCAAGACCAGCTGAACCTACACATAAATCAAAAGGAGATGCTGGCAGTAAAACTGGCAATTCAGACATTCAGACCATTTCTTCAACAGGGTCAATTGCTGATAAGGACGGACAACACCACAGTTATGTGGTACATCAACAAACAGGGAGGCACACATTCATACCCTCTATGCCGGATTGCAATGGACCTCTGGAATGTGGCCCTGAGCTTCAACATTCAGCTCCAGGCAATATTTGTACCAGGAAAAGAAAATATACTAGCAGACATCCTAAGCAGAACTACCACGGATGCCCACGAATGGATGCTGCATCCAGACATCTTCAAATCCATTACAAGGAAATGGGGACTACCAGAAATAGACTTATTTGCATCCCCACACAACCACCAATTGAAAAAATTCTGCACAAGGACATACCACCCTCGGGCTTGGAAGGTGGACTCCCTATCTTTCAGTTGGGAAAACCTGACTGCATATGCATTCCCACCTCTTCCTTTGATGCACAAGGTGCTATTGAAGATCAAAGAAGACCGCCCAAGGATCATCCTGATAGCTCCAGACTGGCCGAGGCAGCATTGTTACCCATTACTGAGGAGTATGTCTCGGGAACAAATATGGCCTCTGCCCCTAGTTCCCTTACTGCTAACACAGAACAACTTCAAAACCCTGCGTCCAAACTTGAAAACGTTGCAGCTAGCTGCCTGGAACATTGCATAAGACAAAATAACCCAGATTTATCTCAAAGGGTTAAAGACATTATCTTGGAGGCTCGCAGACCCTCAACAAGGATAATTTATTCAGCAAAATGGAAAAGATATCTCATTTGGAGTGCAGCAAAAGGAGAAAATGTGTCACTGGTAAACATAGCTAACATCCTGGAATACTTGGCAGAACTTTTCCACAATGGCCTGTCCTATTCTTCCATTAAGATTCATGCATCAGCTATTTCAGCAGAATACAACATGGACCCTCCAGTCTTCTCTCATCCTCTACTCAGGCAGTTTCTGAGAGGAATTAAAAATGTAAAGCCACCAAGGAAGCCACCATTGCCCGCATGGGACTTGAACTTTGTGCTGGAAAAGTTGACACTCCCTCCTTTTGAACCAGCAGCAACAGCAGAATTACAGTACTTATCATGGAAAACTGCTTTCCTGCTTGCAATCACTTCAGCAAGAAGGGTTTCTGAATTACAGGCATTAATGGCAGTACAGCCCTTCGTTATCTTCCATCAAGATAGAGTGTCCATGAGAACTAATCCTACTTTCATGCCAGAGGTGGTCTCCAGGGTATCTCTAAACCAAGCTATCCACCTACCTACATTCTTCCCCAACCCACAGAACAGGGGAGAAAGATTATTACATACCTTGGATGTACATAGGCAATTGCACTACTACCTGGACAGAACCAAGAGCAATAGAAAAACAGACCAGCTACTGGTAGCATATGCAACAGGAATGGAAGGAAAAGCAATTTCAAAACAGACAATCTCAAAGTGGATAGGAAATTGCATTAGATTTTGTTACTCTTACCATGGAAAGACAACTCCAGAAAACATCAGACCTCACTCCACAAGGGCTACAGCCACTACTACAGCTTTTTTACGAGGAGTGGCTACCAAAGACATTTTAGAGGCTGCTACTTGGAGCTCCGTGCATACATTTGCCAAGCATTATAATCTACCCTTATACTCCAGATCCCGAGCAGGTTTTGCCACTGCTGTTTTGCAAGGGATCTTAACTACACCATAATCTTATTATTACCTCCTCCCCAGTTTGGCTATGGTATTCTACCCATTTGTTAGGACTGCAGATGCATCCTTGAAGGACATAGTACAGTTTTGTACCTTCCATAAATGTAGATGTCCGAGAGGTATGCATCTGCAGTCAGGATTACCCACCCTCCTTCCCCTCTGTGGTACTCCTAGGGTATTTGCCCATCTTGTAGCTAGCTGGGGAATCTATTATGGTGTATTTGTTTGTATATATGTATATACATGTTTATTTCTATTTGCTCTCTATTGTTTGGAAACATTTGCATTTATCCAAATTTAGCCTTCCTAGAGGGCACCTGGCATCTGGGGCAAGAAACACTGAGGAAAATGGCGTCGGCTGATGCCTTTATACCCGCTGAACTGCAGCTATGACGTCGGGTGAAGTGCAACATCAGCCGAGGCCAGACCCAGACTTTGGAATCCGGCCGACCGAAGGGCTGCCTGAGGCCAGGACAACCCATTTGTTAGGACTGCAGATGCATACCTCTCAGACATCTACATTTATGGTAGGTACAAAACTGTACTTTCTTATCAGGTCTGTGAGGGGAGCAGCTATGTTACTATAATTTGGGGACAAACTTTCTGTAGTACCCTGCTGTCCCTAAGAATGCCCTCACCTGCTTTTTGGTAAAAGGTGCAGGCCATTCCTAAATGGCTTCCACTTTGGCAGGTTCTGGCCTTATCTTGCCACTCCCCACTCTGTGTCCTAGGTAGGAGACCTCCGACATACTCACCTGACATTTGCTCAGCTTAATGGTCAACCCTGCCTTCTGTAGTCTGGCCCAGCACTTCCTTGACATGCTGATGCTGCTCTGGCAATGAATGGCTGTGGATGGCAATATCATCTAGGTTAGCAAGGGCAAACCCTCCTGCTCTGGCTAGGATGTGATCTACCAGCCTCTGGAAAGTTGCTGGGGCATTCTTCATCCCAAAGGACTTTTGTGAACTCATATAAGCCAAAAGGAGTCACAAAGTGTAACTTCTCTCTAGCACTGGGAGTTAAGGGCACCTGCCAGTAACCCTTGGCAAGATCAATGGTGGTAAGATACTTAGCCCCACCCAGCTGCTCTAGGGCCTCATCTGTCCTAGGCATGGGGTAAGCATCCAATTCTGTGTGACTGTATAATTCCCTGTAGTCTACACAGAACCTTGTGCTGCCATCCTTCTTTGGTGCCAGCACCACTGGGGAGGCTCACGGACTGTTGGACTCTTGAATCACCCCTAGTTCCAACATCTCCTGTACCTCTTCCCTCAGAGTCTGTCTGGCTCTCTCAGGCACCCTATAAGGGGCCTGGTATCCATCTGGTGCTGCACCAGGTGGGTGCACCCTGGTTTCCCAGTGAACATGTCCCCAAATTCCTGCAACACTGCTCGGGTTTTTTGAACCTGGGTAGGAGATAACTGCTGGGATATTGCTACCCCTTCCAATGAGGTGTCAGCCCGAGCCTCACTAAGATCATCAGTCGCCATATCTCCCTCAGTCTCCTCCTGCAATCCACTGCAAATGCTCAGCGCAAGGGCCTCCCTATCATGGTAAGATTTCATCATGTTAACATGGTATAATTTGTGCCCCAGCCTTCTGCCTAGCAGTTCCACCATGTAGTTAACATCACTTGCCTTTCTTACCACTTTGTAGGGTCCCTCCCAAGCTGCTTGCCGTTTGTTGTGTCTGACAGGAATGAGAACTGTTACTTGCTGCCTTACAGCATACTCTCTAGCTCGAGCATTCCTGTCATACCACACCTTTTTCTGTTGTTGGGCTTTTGTCAGATTCTCCTGGGCCAAGCCCATGAGTTTCCCTGAGCCTTGTCCTGAGGTTTAGGATGTATGCTACAACAGACTCCTTGTGAGACTCGTACTCACCTTCCCACTCATCTTGAATTAAATCTAGAGGTCTCCTCACCCTATGCCCATACAGCAACTCAAAGGGTGAAAAACCTGTGGATTTCTAGGGAACCTCTCTGTAAACAAACAGATGGGGCAAATATTTGTCCCACTCTCTGTTAAACTGATCTGCAAATGCCCGTAGCATGGACTTGATTGTAGAGTTTAACCTCTCAACAAGACCATTAGTCTGGGGATGGTAGGGGGTGGTCTTCATGTGCTTCACCCCACAGGACTTCCACAGAAAAGCCAGCAGGTCTGACTTGAAATTGGCACCTTGGTGAAATCAGTATTTCTTTTTCGAAACCTACCCTGCTGAAAATCTCTAAGCATTTGCCACCCTTTCTGCTTCAATGGAGGGCAAAGCCACTGCCTTAGGGTATCGTGTAGCATAATCTACAACCACTAGAAAATACTTTTTCCCCTGTGGAACTTTGGGTACTCGGAGGACCATAGCTATCCTCTGAAATGGCTCCTCAATCACAGGCAAAGGCAGCAAAGAAGCTTTCCCCTTGTCTCCTGCCTTGCCTACCTTTTGGCACTGCTCACAGGTCCTGCAGTACCCCGTTACATCTCTGGAAATTCCAGACCAATAGACGTTTTTCACAATACGCCTCTTTGTACGTTTTATGCCCGTATGACCTATAAAGGAAATATCATGGGCTGTGGCTAGACGTGCCAGGCTGTAGGCACTACCAACTGCTATACTCTCACCACGTAGCCCTCCCTCAGGGATCCTCTCTCTGTATAGTAACCCTTTGTCCCAGTATACAGATTCCCACTTTCCTTGAGAATCAGGTGCCTCCCTAGCTGCCTGCCTCAGGCCTTGCAATGTAGGGTCTGAGATCTGAGCCTGTCTCAACTTTCTCCTTGTATCCCCTCCCAGCTCCCCTTGCACAGGACGTCTGGCATCCTCTGACAGTGATGCCTCACTGTCAGCCTGGGTACTACTACTCACCTCTACCTTTGCAGTCACTTATTCCAAGGGACCATCAGTACCCACAAGCAGCTCTTGCTCACCTTCAGTCTCACTGCTACAGCTTAGCTCACTCCCTGAAGTAACCACCTCACCAGTCCTGGCTCCAAGTATGTAGTCTGTCTGGGTCTTCCCCAGGCTACCAGACCTACATGCTTGTCTCCAAGCCTGACTTTGTGTAACTGCACTGTCAGAATCATTCCTTATCAGAACATCTGCAGGTATGTCCTCAAACACACCTACTTGCTGGCTTCATTTTCCACCCTCCCAGTCAAGGTGAACACTAGCCAAAGGTATTTGGAATGGGATCCCTCCTAAAGCCTTGACTGGAGTAGACTGCCCAAGCAAGTAGTGATCCTTTGTAACAATTGCAGGCTTCACAATGGTTATATCAGAGGCTGTGTCTCTCTTGACAGTGGCCTCTTTGCCATTCACTGCAATAGGATATAGCCTCTGGTGGAAGTTTGATACCCTTGTTGTCCCAAGACAACCTACTATTGGCATTTTCTTTCCCACTTACTGGCTCCCTCATCTTTGGTTCCCCACCTTGCCTCCGTGGACATATGTATACCACATGGCCCCACTGGTTGTATTCAAAACGTTTCACCCTAGGTCCTGAATGTGTACCTGGACTAGTGGCTTCCCCTGCTACTGGCAGATTCTGTTGGGGCAGTTGGTGCTGCCCACCATGGGTTCCTTTAGATCCATGAGCAGTATTGGGGGTCCCCTTCCTGTGCAGGGCTGCCCTGCTGGGCAGGTATATAGGTCTCCCTTATTCCCCAACTCATCTGAAATAGCACATTGTCTATCAGCTAACCAGATTGTCATGTCCTCAGGCAAAGTGCTAAGAGCTTGTTCCCTCAACAAAAGGTCTGCCAGCCCTTCAAAAGTGGTGACCTGACATCCACTCACCCAGCTATGAAAATAATTGCTCAGTTCCGCAACTTATTCACACACACTTTCATCTGCCTTGCTTCTATGATCACTAAACTTTTTCCTATGCATTTCAGGGTTTAGCTTAAAACTTTCTAAAAAATATTTTTTACAGCAGTGTAATCAAAACAGTGTCGGGCATTTTTGATAAAAAAAAAAAAAGCTAAAGTTTCAGCTTTCCCATGGAGTAAGGGAGTCAGGATCTGTACCCTAGAGCCTTTTGTCAACACTATACTGTTTGCATACCCTCTCAAACATATGAATGAAACTATCAAAATTATCCCCCTCCTTAAATTGCAGAAGAAATGTACTGACCTGTTGTGCTTCTGGGGTCCAGTTACTCCCTTCCCCATTACCTCCATGACTCTGGCGAAGAGTCAACATTTCCCTCTCATGCCTCCTCTGATGCTCTTTTTCCTCGGCTTCTATCTCCAAATAACTGGCCTCCAACTCTGGTCTCTCTAGCTCCAGCTGGATTTTTAAGTCCACTGCATAAAGGTTGAGCTGTCCATTTTCCAAGGATATTGCATTTCCACTGCCAGTCTGATTGTCCTTCACAGAAAGGTTGAGCTGTCCATTCTCTGAGGATATTGTATCTCCACTGCCAGTCTGATTGTCCTCCTGGATGCTGTTTTCTGATGCAGCTGTAACCAAGGCTGCAATCAGGTCTGCCTTAGTCAGGATGTTCATCGTGTTACCCTGCTGCAGTCATCACACTTGGGTTATCCTGCCGTCAGGTGGTCCCGCAGTCGGCCCGAATTCCAAGGTCTTGGTCCGGCGTCTGTTGCTGTCGTTTCTTCCCTGACGTCAGTGCGCCAGGGGTATATGAGAGGCATCCGACGCCATTTTCTTCAGTCTTTCTTGCCGCGCGGTGCCCGAAGCAGAAGCAGTTCGCAAGTGTCGGTCGGCCGACACCTGAGATTTTCAAATCGAGTTTCAGCTCGAAGTCTTCAAAGCTAAGTACGCCGTTGGGGAACCTTTTCTTTCCCCAGTCCGATGTCAGGAAAAGTTAACAATTGCATTTCTTGTGGGAAGCAAATACCTCATATGGACTTTCATTCTTTTTGTATACCTTGCCTAGGCCCAGACCACGATGTCACTGGTTGTCTGTTTTATGCTAGGCTCAATAAGCGAACTATGAAGCGACGCTTTGATTTCGCACGCCACTACGGTAGAAAATTTAATTACACTATGCCGTCGGAGCAACCGACTATCGGCTTGCATAAAAAACGCAAAGATAAAGACAGGCAGCCTAAATCCAAGCCAGACTCTGAGGCCTCGGCTGGGCCGGTCGCCGGTTCTCCGGTTTTCCGGATTTCAGTGAGGCGCTTACGCAGCCCCTGGCTACCGCTGAATTGGATCCCCAGACCACTTTGGATTCCCCAGCAGAGAGATGTCCTTCAAGGATGCATCTGCAGTCATAACATATGGGTTGTCCTGCCTCAGGCAGCCTTTCGGTCGGCCGGATTCCAAAGTCTGGGTCTGGCCTCTGTTGGTGTCGCACTTTCCCCGACGTCAGAGCATCTGGGGTATAAAAGCCTCAGCCGACGCCATCTTCCTCAGTCTTTCTTGCCGCGCGGTGCCCGAAGCAGAAGCAGTTCGCAAGTGCCGGTTGGCCAGCTCCTTTGATTCAGCTACCGAAGACTTCGAAAAAGCTAAGTACCCCGTTGGGGACTCTCTTGCCTCAGCCGATGTCAGATAAAGTAAATAATTGTTTAACTTGTGGGAAACAAATACCTCATAAGGATTTCCACTCTTACTGTCTCCCTTGCTTAGGCCCAGACCACGTCTCAGCCTGCTCTGCCTGTGCTTCCTTCAACCGACGAACGCTTAGGCGTCGGTCGGAGTTTGCAGAGGAATATTTTGGGGCTAACTTTGCGTATATAATGCCGTCGGAGACTCCGCCTTCACATGTAGTTAAAAAACAGAAGGACAAGGACCGACCCTCGCGGCCCGCGGTTTCGGCTGAAACCTCGGTCAGGCCTACATGGCGTCGGTTTCGGCTGAAACAGAGTCCTCGGTGCTTCCTGTTGCCGAAACCTTACAACAGACTACCTCGGCGGCTCCGGCCGAGTCGGTTATTGAACTACCTACGGAAACCGGTGTCCAGGACATGTCCGACACCATTCCTTTAGACAAGTCCACCCCTGCACGTGGTGCAGCCAGACCCCCTGCATCCATGTCCATTAAGGCCTTCTCTAGGGCTAAAGCTGCCAAACTTGCCAAAGCTTTGCCTCCCAAGTCTACCTCTCAGAGACCTTCTACCAGCACTCAAATTCTCAGCCTAGCAGAGGACCTTATCTCCTTAATTAGAGGTTCTCAACCTCACTCGGACAGGGGCTCTCTTCCACCTCAAGACAAAAGGCCCAGGGTTGAGCCCTCTGACCCCCACTCTTCAGATGAGTCTACAGATGAATCTGTGTTGTCAGAGCACCAGCAGGAGGCTTATTCGGCCTACGAGGATTCTGATGCTGAAGAATCTATTCCTTCGGCCTCCCCTCCTGAAGAGTTTTCTTTTGGTGAGACACTGCATTCTATGAGAGAGCATTTCCAATGGCAGGGCCAGGAATTTTCTGATTCCAGAAAAAGATTAAGGTCCTTTTTACATTTACCTCGGCATAGGCCTTTGGCTATACCTCCTGTTTTGAATGTTACTGATGATGTGTACTCTGATGCTAGTACAGCCCCTGATTCTCTCCCTCCGGCTCCTGCCAAACCTGATAGGTACTACAGGGTTCCGGATTCTCATTTTCACCTGTACAAGGCCCACACTGCAGATCCAGAAACCATTTCACAGGGCCCTAAAGGGGTTGCAGCTGCCACTGCTAAAAATCCTTTACCTTCTGAAAGGGAATCTAGATCTTTAGAGCGATGGGGAAAGAAAGTTTATGTATTTATTTATTTATTTATTTTATTTATTTTATTTTACATTTGTTTACCGGGCTAGTCCAACTGGATATATTTCCATTTTCAGCAGAGGCCCGGGGAGAAAAGCTCCACGTTAAAATTAATACAAACAAAGTCTTTTACATAAAGAAAGTAATTAGTTAGTAAAATACATCAGAGATAAGGTTTATTCTAAATTCTAGTAATTAAAAAATATAAATAAGTAAGCACATTAACTCAACTTTCTTTACAGTATAAGATTGGAGAGATTATACTTTAGTAAAAACATTCAAGAAGAGTCTATTTAAAAAGTAAGTGTAAACCATAGAGAGAAGTATATACATTCATAACAGAGGCTAAATACCAAGGGAGAGGTAGAGAAAAAACTACTCAAGGACAAAGAGTAGAAACAGGAGAGAGAAGGAGATTTAGAGAAAAGTAGTTAGTAGAATCATGAGATTAGTCAGGATTGATGCATGGGCATAGCCAGAGTGTTTTTAGATGTTGTTTGAGCTTTTGTTTAAAGAGGAAGGGTGATGAGATAGAAGTTAGAGTGGCGGTGAAGCGATTCCAGTATTTACCTATAGTGTTGGCGAAAAGTGAATCACCTGCTATGTTATTGGACTTACTTAACTTGACCAGAAGTTTATTAGAGGAGCGTAAAGAATTTAGGTTAGAATAAGGAGAAATAAGGTCAGACAGTATAGGAGTATTTTTAGGTTGGTAAAAAATTCTGTGAACAAAAGTAAGTTGGGAGAGTAATAGTGTATTTTCTAGTTCAAGCCAGTGTAGTTATTGTAGATTGTGACAGTGGTGAGTTCGAAATGGGTTTCCGGTGGCAAATCTAGCAATGCTATAGTATGCATTTGCTAGTTTAGTAAGGTTATTTTTCTTTAGGTTTGTGTATATGGATGAGGCATAAAGAAGAGTAGAAATAAGATGAGAGTGTGCAAGTGTGATTTTTGCTTGTGGAGTTAAGAAGGTTTTAATTCTGTATAAGGAGCCAAGCTTTCTATTAACAGTTTTAATAGTGTTATTAATATGATTATCAAAAGTGAGGTTATTGTCAATTAAAATACCCAATAGCTTAGTGGTAGAGTCAGGGGCTATATGTGTTCCATTGTTGGATGTAATTGTGAAGTCTAAGAGGGGATACTTAATATTAGGCCTAAAGAGTAGGAGTTTGGTTTTTTTAGCATTCAAAAGGAGGCAGCGTTTCAAGAACCATGCCTCAACTGTGCTAAATACATTCTGTGTGAGGGTTAGTAGTTCAAGGGAGGTGTTTGCAGAGCATATGAGTGTGGAGTCGTCTGCATATTGAATACAAGTAGCTTGAGGTATTGCTGCATGTAAGTCATTTATGAATAAAGAGAAGAGGAGAGGTCCTAGGATGGACCCCTGTGGTACTCCAAGAGAGACTGGCAGAAGGGATGAAGGATTATTATCCCAGAGAACTGCCTGTTGCCTGTTATTAAGGTAGGAAGTGAACCATTGAATAGCTTTGGTATCTAGAGAGAGGGATTCAAGGGTTTCTATGAGCATATTATGGTTTACCATGTCAAAGGCTTTTGACAGGTCTATAAAGAGTGCAGATGACAGAATATTATTATTGCGGTTTCTGTTTATACACTCGGTAAAAGATAGGAGAGCTGTTGTAGTACTATGAAATGGCCTAAAGCCATGTTGACAGTTGGCTAGTAGGTTATATTGAGTAAGGTGGTGCATTAGCTGATGATGAATACATTTCTCCATAATTTTTGCTAAGGGAGATGAGTGCAATAGGTCTATAGTTAGAATAGTCATTTGAGCTACCACCTTTGTGTAAAGGAATTATGTGGGAAATTTTCCAGATAACAGGTATGGTACCCTCACTAATGGTTCTATTAATAATGAGAGATATGGGATAGGCAATTTCTTCAGCTGCTTTTTGAAGGTATTCAGATGGTAACTGATCAGCAGAAGGGGTACAAGGTTTGAGTTTTTGGATGAGTTTAAGGATGTAAGAAGTAGAGATGGGTTGTAGTTGGAATATAGGGAGATTAGTAGATGTGCCAGTATGAATATTAGCTTTGTCTATAGTAAGATGACTAGCTAGTGAATTAATGGTGTCTGTGAAAAAGGAGTTGAAGGCATTGGCAGTTTGATGTGAGGTATTCTTTTCGGTCCCAGAAGGTGAAGGTGTAGTAGAGTGGCCTGGGTGTAGGAGTGAATTTAGGATTGACCAGAACCTTTTGGGGTTGTTATGATGAATTTGTACTTCTGCAACTCTTTCTATGAGGGCATTACATTGTCAATTCCATATGATTCAGTACCAAGAGTATTTGTTAGATGAATTGTATAAGAAACTTTCCTCCTCTGAGCCCCTTGACCGTAAATTTCTTCAGGATCTGGTACACAACTCACAGCAGGTTAGCAACCATTTTCTGTAATGTGGCTATGATGCACTGGAAGCTTCATGTAGGTCAGCAATGACAGGGGCAGTTATACGAAGGCATGCCTGGTTGAAGGAACAATCTCTACCAGACCATGTTAAAGCTAAGCTCCTGGATGCTCCAATGGAAAAACAAAAATTATTTGGTTCCACTGCCCAGGAGGTCTTGAAGTTTGAAGAAAAGGCATAAACTGTGCAAACAGTCAAGGACTTTCTGCAGGTACAACCACCGAGATTCAGCAGAAATTGGCCTACTAAGAATTGGTCCTTTCCAGACTCAGACAGATCACAGAGAGGCAGGAACAGGCGTACCAGAGGTAGGGGGCAAGCTAGAGGCCACTACAGAGGCAGTCAGTGGCAGCCACCCAACCAGAGAGGTAGTGCAGTAACAGCAACAACAACTGCTACACCAGGACAAACACAATGACTTAATGTTAAGTTGTCTATCTCGCCTTCATTCTTGCTGGATGGGTTCGGAGCCGACCTCGGCTCCGACTCGGCCACTCTAAAAGCTCGAGAGTTGGTTCCACCGGCTCGAGGCTCCCCTTATATCCCACAATGCTAGGCGAGAGTTACCTCAGATCTCGTTTGCCGCTACAGCTTCGAGGTTGGTTGTTTCTACCGGTTCCTGGTGAGTACTATTTTCTAGTTGAAATTAGTCTTTAAAAACCCGTTTAATTTAATATTTTTACTTAGTTTAGAGTAGGTTAGAAAACTTTTATTCCCTACCCAAAAAATTTCCGTTTCTTTTCCCCAAGAACCTTTGGTTCTTCCCTCGGGCCTATAGGCCTTTCCTTCCCTAGTGGAGTGTGTGTTTTTTATTATAGTTTAAACTACTTTTATTGTATTATCTGACAGGGTATAACTAGTGTGTTTGTGTACATCTGTTCAGACAAAATGTCTAAAGAAGCAAAGGTCTCCGGATTCAAGAAGTGTGATGCGTGCTGTCAGAAAATGTCTCTGACAGACGCTCACACTTCTTGTGTCTATTGTCTGGGGCCTTTGCACCTGCAGGACTCCTGTGCTGTGTGCCATGGCTTCAGCCCCAGGGTCCTGCAGGAAAGAAAGAATAAATTAATTCTTAGAGGCTTACTCAAGCCAGAGGATTCCCTGTCTGTTTCAACAGGGAAGCCCTCTAAGGCATCTAGGTCTTGGCTCCGCAACTGAGCCGAGACCTAATGTTTCTCAACCTTTGCCTTCATCGGCTGGGCCTGGAGCCGATAAGTCTCAGTCCACAGTTTCTGTGGCCCCTCGGCTCGCGAGCCGAGGTAATAAGTTCCGTGTCGGCTCCGACCAGACCTTCGGAGCCGACAACTAGGAAGAGGTCCAGGTCACCATCTCTTGGCTCCGTTCATTCGGCTCCAGGATCTCCCCTGCTGTCTGAACGGAGCCAAAGGTCTCACTCCTCTAGGTCATCGAGGCTGTCGGATCATGACCTTCAGAGGGTAGTGAGTCGACTACTTAAGTCCGAGGCACTGGCCCAGATGCTTCAGAGCCCGACTCATCAGTCGATGCCTGCCCCGGTCCTTCAACATATTCCTCCTTCGACTCTCTTGAGCTCGGGCCGGGTCGTCGGAACCGAGACTGTGATTGCGTCGGAGCCGATACAATTGTCTTCGCTCCGTGCCGGCTCCGCTTTCTTCCTTGGAAGAATCTCGGCGCCGGACTTCCTCGTCGGCTCGAGGGGTGAGTGGCATCGGACCCTTGTCCGACCCCCTCTCCCTCTCGGGCTTGCGCTGGTGAGTTCGGCTCCGACATCGCCTCGGAGCCATCACTGTCGGTGCCGAGGGGTTCTTAGCTTCTTGAGCGGGGACCTCTGGCTCTGCCTGACAGGGGTGCATTCGAGGTCATGTGGAGTGTGTTAGAGCCTGGCTCTACTCCACAGTCGGCTCCGTCGCCCCTCCCTCTATGGTGCCTCAGGCTAAGTCGACTCACTCCCTCATCCCGGACCGCAGAGAGCCAGCTCCTCAGGAACCCCTGTGGGATTTCATCCTCTTCGAGGCCTCTCCTGATTTGGCAGAAGAGCCCCTCGGAAGAGGAAGTGTAAGAGGAAACACATTGACTCACCTGAGTCCATCACGTCAGACACAGATTTGGATGATTCTGAGGGTTCCCCGTTCCCCTTCTGAAGATGTCTCATTTGCAGACATTCTGGAGATCCTCAAACAGAGGTGAAATTGGCCAGCCCTCAACCCTTCGGAGGACGAATCTGTGTATCTTGAGGCGTTTGGCTCTCGTCCTTCCACCTCCTGGGTGTCCCCCTTGACCCCCTCATGCAGGTGGTTGCTAAGAAGGCATGGACGGCTCCTGATTCAGTGGACCCCACTCCCAGGAGACCCTCTAAGTTCATAACAGCTCCAGCAGACAAACAATTTTTAACAAAAGGAGTTTCTGTGGATGCTATGGTGGTAGCTGCTGCCACAAAGAAGGAACTAGCTGATCCTTCAGTACCTGTCCATCCACCTAACAAGGAATCTAGGTCCATGGATAGGTGCGGAAGCGGATGTTTTCCTCAGCGACATTTACCATGCGTTCGCTGAATTACCTGTGCCATTTCACTGTCTTCAAAGGGACTTGATCAAAGAAGCGAGTGAAATGTTAAAGGATCCTACAGCTGCGGGTTTCCAAGACAAGATGAACACGCAGCTGGCTACCCTTAATTCCATAACCAACTCCTCCATGCGCCTTCTTTCTTACGCGGCTGATGGAGCGAGCAGAGCCGCAGGGACAGGTGTAGCCTTACGTAGGCACGCCTGGATGCGGCTATGCAATTTTGCGGACCCTTTCAAGACGTCTTTCACAAACTCCCCTTTTGATGGATCATCTCTCTTTGGTCCTCAAGTGAAAGAAACCCTGACTAGGTGCGAGACTGATGGCAAGACCCTTTCTGCCATCGGAGTCCGTTTTTCTACCCCTTCCTGGCCTTACCCCAAAGGCCAGAAGGGTGGAAAGATGTGGTTCCGCAAATAATCTCAAGGGACTTCGCCTGACGCACAGAGTCGTTTTCCCACCAGAGGCAGAGGCGGGAATAACAATGGTAGACGCCCCTAGGGGCAGGGGTCCGCAGAACCAGGGCAATCGGGAAGCCTTCCTGACAAGCCCTTTCAGCATCCCTGAGGTGTTGCCCGACTGCCCATCTTCGAGGCAGTCGGGGAAGATTGTCACTGTACCCAGAAGCCTGGCTATCCCTGACTCAAGACAAATGGGTACAGTCCATCATTTCCGAAGGCTATTCTATCCCCTTTCTTCGCTTTCCAAATCAGTCAAAAATCCCTTCCAGATGTTCCACCGCTCAAAGGGATCTAGCAGCTTTGGAAATTTCAAAACTGCTTGCAAAAGAGCAATTCAGCCAGTGCCAGCAGACCAACAAGGATCCGGAATCTACTCAAGGTTCTTTTAGTTCCAAAGAAAACAGTGGACTGGAGACCAATATTGGATCTCAGTGTCTTGAACAAATCAGTCAAGAAAACAAGATTTCGGATGGTCACGCTGCAATCCATCCTTCCCCTTTTGGGCAAAGGAAACTGGATGTGCTCTATAGACCTTCGGGATGCGTACTATCACATAAAGATGAACAGACGCTCCAGAAGATTCCTCCGCTTCAGGCTGGGAACCAGTCATTTTCAGTTCAGGGCCCTGCCCTTTGGTCTCACCACTGCCCCCCAGGTGTTTACCAAATGCATGGCAGTGGTAGCTTCTCACCTGAGACGACAAGGATTCCAGGTGTTTCCGTATTTGGACGACTGGCTCCTCACAGCTCCCACCAAGCATCTCCTTCTGATGGCCAGAGATTACACTTTTCGCGTTTGTCAAAAGCTGGGTATTTCAATAAACTGCGAAAAGTCTGTTTTGTCGCCTTGTCGTACTATTACCTACATAAGCGCAAATCTAGATACAATAAACATGTCTGCAAGGCTAACACATCAAAGGATATCAGACATTCACAAATTGGTATCACTCCTTCTCAACAACAACAGAATCAAAGCCAGGTTAGTTCTAAAGGTGTTGGGAATTATGGCAGCGGCCATACCTCTCCTTCCATTAGCCAGATACCACATGCGGATCCTTCAGTGGATGCTTTTTACTCAATGGTCATATCAGGAACTTCCAATGTCTCACACCATTGTGATCACGCAGGCGCAAAAGCATCTCATGTGGTGGATGTCTTCCCCCCATCTCCTGTCGGGAAGACCTTTTGTTCCACCTCCTCCGGTTGCTACACTGACAACGGATGCCTCCCTGATTGGGTGGGGGGGGCATTATCAGGGCAGGACAGTCCAGGGCACATGGCAACCAAACGAATGCCACTTGCACATAAATGTTCTGGAGATGAGAGCAGTGCTTTTAGCGTTGCAAGCCCTTCAAGACTCTCTTCCCTTGGGAACAATTGCAATCCAGACAGACAATATGTCTGTAGTGTGGTACATCAACAAACAAGGCGGAACCAGATCCTATCCCCTGTGTTGAGAAGCACTCAGACTGTGGCAATGGGCGATTTCTTCTCAGCGTTTTCTGATAGCAACGCACATCCCCGGGAAGTCCAATCATATTGCAGACAAGTTGAGCAGAGCTATTCTCATGCCTCACGAGTGGTCTCTGAAAGACTCTGTAGTGAGAGAAATTTTTCTCAAGTGGGGTCAGCCTTGCTGCGATCTTTTTGCTACTCCCCAAAACAGCAAGTGCAGAGAATATTTCACTCTATTCCCTTTACCAGGCCAACCCAGCAGAGACGCTCTAGTCCAAGTTTGGCCCGGGACTTCTGTATGCATTTCCTCCTTTCCCACTGATCTCTCAAGTAATTCAGAAAGCTATCGCTCAGAAGGCCTCATTGATCCTCATTGCTCCTTACTGGCCTCGACAAGTGTGGTTCCCCTTTCTACATCGTTTTCTCTTGGAGCGACCGTGGAATCTGGACCTAGTTCCAGATCTTTTGATCCATCAGTCGGGTCAGTTTCATCGCTCCCTCCTCTCTCTGAACCTCACTGCTTGGTTCCTCCAGTTCCAACCTTAGCCAGGCTTCCTCAATTATCTCACTCTGTTAGAGATATATTGATAGCTTCACATAAATCTTCCACTAGGAAGATTTATTTGAGTAAGTGGAAACGTTTCACATATTGGGCTCAAGGAAAGGACATAGATCCTTTCACCGCTTCCATCCAACTAATCCTTGATTTTCTAGCTGAACTCTTCCATGCAGGTTCATCTCCCTCTACACTTAAAGTTCAATTGGCAGCTATTTCTAACTTTCATGTGGGTATTTCTGAATCTGCCCTAATGTCCCACAAACTCTGCAAAGCCTTTTTGAAAGGAGTTTTTCTTCTCAGACCTCCTATAAGAAATCCTCCTTCTCCTTGGGACCTACATTTAGTTCTTACTACTTTGATTCTTCCCCCTTTCGAACCTGCAGCTTCCTGTTCCTTAAAATTGTTATCATGGAAAACTCTTTTTCTGGTAGCTATTACATCAGCTAGAAGAGTTTCAGAGCTTCAAGCACTCAGTTGTCATCCTCCTTATCTTTTGTTTCATAAGGACAGAGTATCCTTACGAACTAACCCGTCCTTTTTGCCTAAGGTGGTCTCGGCATCGAATCTAAACCAAAGCATTGACCTCCCTGTCTTTTTTCCAGAGTATTCCAATAGGTCTGAACAAAAATTACATTGCCTGGATGTTCATCGTCAATTGAGGTACTACTTGGATAGAACAAAACAATTCAGAAAATCTGATCAGCTGTTTGTCTCCTATCACGGAAAGCAGAAAGGGACTTTCAGTTTCAAAGGTATCATTATCCAGATGGCTAACATCTTTGATTTCCCTGGTATATGAAATTAGACAACAAAATTGCCTAATAAACCTAAAGCCCATTCCACCAGAGCTTTGGCTACTTCTTTAGCCTTCCAAGACAGACTGCCTATTGACACCATTTGTGCAGCGGCTACTTGGGCTACTCCTCACACTTTTATTTCTCATTATAAGTTGGATTTAGCTTCTAGGCATAGAGCTAATTTTGGTTCCACTGTTCTCAGGAGTCTGTTCCGTTAGGCCACCGGGACAAGGTGCTAGGGACGGTCCCATCCAGCAAGAATGAAGGCGAGATAGACAACTTAACATATAGAAGTTATGTTCTTACCATAACGTTCCATGTTAGTTGTCTTCTTCGCCTTCTTCTTCGTCCCACCCTCCTTCCCCCTGGCCTGGACAGACCTAGAGGAGTTGTGATCGTGACCTCTCTTTCTACCACCTCTTTCTTAGGCATATGCTGTTCTGCATATTTCCTGGATCAGGATGTAGGTCACCCTTCTTTCTTCCTGTTGTTAGAGGTGGATTCTGTTTTAGAGTTATTCTGTTACTATTATAAGCTGGGGTTAGCTTACAAACGAGATCTGAGGTAACTCTCGCCTAGCATTGTGGGATATAAGGGGAGCCTCGAGCCGGTGGAACCAACTCTCGAGCTTTTAGAGTGGCGAGCCGAGGTCGGCTCCAAACCCATCCAGCAAGAAGAAGGCGAGAAGAAGACAACTAACATGGAACGTTATGGTAAGAACATAACTTCTATTTTTTGACTCCGCCAACCAGGGCTCAATTAGAAGCACCATTGGGCGGAAAGCTTTCTTTATTTTCAGAAAATTGGCATTATATTACAAGGGACTCATGGACACTGCAAATAATAGACAAAGGATGCAGGTTCCATTTCCACACATTGCCAAAAAGAAAACGAATGCCAGACCTGCCACCAAATCAGAGGGCGGAGGCTTTGAAGCAAATCACTAAATTACTACAAATGAAAGCCATAGAGAAGGTTCCTCTCTCAGAACAAGGCCAAGGTTTTTATTCAAGGCTATTCCTTGCTCCAAGGAAAGAAAATCAATGGAGGCCTATTCTCGATCTTTCCGCACTGAACACTTACCTCATTGTGCCGAAATTCAAGATGCTGACCCTGCAGCAGCTTCTTCCCATGCTGGGCAAGGAGTCTTGGCTGGTGACTCTAGATCTCAAGGAGGCATACCTGCATGTCCCCATTCGACAAAGTTGCAGAAGACACCTCAGATTTCTTGCAGTATCAGAGCATTATCAATTCTCAGCATTGCCCTTTGGCTTATCTACTGCGCCCAGAGTATTCACGGAATGCCTGGCATCAGTAATTGCACACTGCAGACTTCAGGGGATTCAAATCTACCCATATCTGGATGACTGCCTGATACAAGCGGACAGCAAGACAAAATTGTTAAAGGACTTGGACTATGCCATACACCTACTACAGGCCTTAGGATACACAGTCAACATCCAAAAATCAAGACTTGTGCCATCCCAAAGGATAACATTTTTGGGTGCAGATCTGGATACAACCACCCAAATGGCCTTTCTCACAGAAGAAAAACAGAAACAACTTCCAGATTACTTCAAGAATCTGACCAGACAAACTCAGCTAACTGCAAGGAAAATTCTGAGAGGCCCTGGGTTTCATGGCATCCTGCATAATACTAATTCCACAAGCCAGGCTACATATGAGAAGATTGCAATGGTACCTAAGGAGTGTATGGACTCAGCACAGTCACAGCTTAGAAACTCTGATTCCAATCGTACCTTGCCTTCAAAAGGAATTCCTGTGGTGGGTTCTAGCCTGCCAGACCAACAGAGGGTTGCCTTTCTTCAAACCAAAAGCAAACCAAACCATCACCACGGACGCTTCAGACCGAGGTTGGGGAGCACACATGGAGGACAAATGTATCCAAGGGCTATGGTCTCAAGGGCAGCTGCAAATGCACATAAACCAAAAGGAAATGCTGGCAGTGATGCATGCAATCGAGGCTTTCAAACCTTTCCTTCAACAAGGCCACCTGCTAATAAGGATAGACAACACCACAGTTATATGGTACATAAACAAGCAAGGAGGCACGCACTCCTACCCTCTATGCAGACTGGCTATGAATCTATGGGATCTTTGTTTGAAACACAATATACAACTACAGGCCCAGTTCGTGCCAGGGAAAGACAATACTCTGGCAGACAGCTTAAGCAGAACTACCATGGATGCACACGAGTGGATGCTGCACCCAGACATCTTCTTACTCATAACACAGACATGGGGAAGGCCCGAGATAGATCTGTTCGCCTCACCCCACAATCATCAACTGAAAATTTTTTGCACAAGGACATACCATCCACAAGCATGGAAGGTGGACTCTCTCTCTCAGCTGGAAAGCCCGAAAAGTCTATGCTTTCCCACCAATCCTATTAATGTCCAAGGTTTTACTGAAGATCAGTGCAGAACAGCCAAAAGTGATTCTGATAGCTCCAGACTGGCCAAGACAGCATTGGTACCCACTGTTGAAGAGCTTATCACAGACGAAACCGTGGCCTCTCCCATTATGGCCTCTTCTTCTGACGCAGAACAAGATCCTGCATACCAACCTAAAGACCTTGCAGCTAACTGCCTGGAGAATACCATGACTCCTTCCCAGGACAGCTTATCCCAGAGGGTAAAGGACATTATTATGGAAGCTCGCCGCCCTTCCACAAGGAAGGCATACTCAGCAAAATGGAAAAGATTTCTCATTTGGAACACAACAAAAGGCCTTGATGTGACAGTGATGAACATGTCACATATACTGGAATACTTAGCAGAATTGTTCCACAATGGCCTGTCTTATTCTTCCATTAAAATACATGCCTCAGCAATTTCAGCAGAATGCAATGTAAATCCTCCTGTCTTCTCGCATCCTCTCTTAAGACAATTTCTCAGAGGAATCAAAAACATCAATCCTCCAAGGAGACCACCTTTACCTACTTGGGACCTTAACTTTGTGCTGGAAAAACTAACACTTCCTCCATTTGAACCAGCAGCATCGGCAGATCCACAGTTTCTATCCTGGAAAACTGCATTCCTTCTGTCCATAACTTCTGGCCATTACTTCAGCAAGAAGAGTATCTGAGTTACAAGCTTTAATGGCAGTCCAGCCATTTCTTATTTTTCATCAGGACAGAGTTTCATTAAGAACCAACCCAACTTTTATGCTAAAGGTAGTATCTAGAGTATCCTTGAACCAAGCAATTCATTTGCCTACATTCTTCCCAAATCCACAAAATAAAGGGGAGAAACTTCTACACACTCTGGATATCCACAGACAATTACGCTACTATTTGGACAGAACTAAAAGTTACAGAAAGACTGACCAACTGTTTGTAGCATATGCTGCTGGGACACAAGGAAAAGCAATTTCCAAACAGACAATCTCAAAATGGATAGGAAATTGCATTCGCTTTTGCTACTCCTTTCATGGAAAGACTGTTCCTGTGAATATTAGGCCTCATTCCACGAGAGCCACAGCCACCACTACAGCCTTCCTAAGAGGGGTGGCTACCAAGGACATTTTAGAAGCTGCTACATGGAGCTCCGTGCATACTTTTGCCAAGCATTACAATTTACCCTTATACTCCAGATCCAGAGCAGGTTTTGCTACAGCAGTCCTGCAGGGTCTCTTAACTACACCATCATTTTCTTAGTACCTCTACCCCCAGATTGGCTATGGTATTCTACCCATATGTTATGACTGCAGATGCATCCTTGAAGGACATAGTACAGTTTTGTACCTACCATAAATGTAGATGTCCGATAGGTATGCATCTGCAGTCAGGTTTACCCTCCCTCCTTCCCCTCTGTGGTATTCCTAGGGTGCTTACCCCTTCATTAGCTAGCTGGGGGAATCTGTTATGGTGTATTTGTGTGTGTATATATATATATATATATATATATATATATATATATATATATATATATTTGCATTATGTTTGCCATTTTTTGGCATTTTATCCAAATTTAGCCTCATAGAGGGCACCTGGCATCTGGGGCAAGAAAAACTGCGGAAGATGGCGTCGGCTGGTGCTTTTATACCCCAGACGCTCTGACGTCGGAGAAAGTGCGACATCAGCCGAGGCCAGACCCAGACTTTGGAATCCGGCCAACCGAAGGGCTGCCTGAGGCAGGACAAACCCATATGTTATGACTGCAGATGCATACCTATCGGACATCTACATTTATGGTAGGTACAAAACTGTACTTTCTAAGCCGACACAGCCATTTTCTTTAGGCCCTACCGACGACATTGCAGGGGGAGAAGCCAGTGCTGTAGAAACACCTTCGGTTTCTGAAGGTGTTTTTAGACCGACTACTCTAACCATAAAATTTTATGCTAAGCTTAAGACTCCTCTAAAATCAAAAAAGACTACACTTCAGTCTCCAGGTCAAGGCCCTATGCCTAAGAAACAGATGCTTAAAATGGCTGAAGATTTGATTTCTTTGATCAGGCCCCCCCCCCCCCCCCTGACAAAAGGCCTAGACAAGAGGAGGATTATGCCTCCTCTGATCAAGTGTCTGTTTCCTCAGGCTCCTCTGAGGAACAGGATTACTCCTTTTCCCCTTATGAAGATTCTGATGCAGAAGACTCCATTCCCTCAGCTTCTCCCCCTGAAGATTATTCCTTTGGGGAAACCTTACATACCATGAGGGAACATTTCCACTGGGAAGGTCAGGACGACTATGACTCAAAGAAAAGGCTCCGAGAGATGTCCTTCAAGAATGCAACTGCAGTCATAACATATGGGTTGTCCTGCCTCAGGCAGCCCTCGGTCGGCCGGATTCCAAAGTCTGGGTCCGACGTCGGCTGATGTCGCATTTCTCTCCGACGTCAGAGCGGCTGGAGTACATAAGCATCAGCCGACGCCATTTTCTTCAGTCTTTCTTGCCGCGCGGTGCCCGAAGCAGAAGCAGTTCGCAAGTGCCGGTCGGTCAGCTCCTGTTTTCTTCGAATCCAAAGTCATCAAAAAAGCTAAGTACCCCGTTGGGGACCTTTCTTGCCTCAGCCGATGTCAGAAATTACTGAAAAAGTTAACAATTGTCTGTCTTGTGGTAAACAAATATCTCATAAGGATTTCCACTCTTACTGTCTTGCTTGCCTTGGCCCAGACCACGACGTCTCGGCCTGTGTCGCCTGTGCTCGCTTCAATAAGCGCACTCTTAGGCGCCGGGCAGAGTTCGCTGAAGACTTTTTCGGCGATAAATTTGCTTATACAATGCCGTCGGAACTTCCGACATCGCAGACTCCTAAGAAACGAAAAGACCGGGACCGACATCCCCGGCCCGCGTCTTCCACCGACTCCATGCCAAAACTTACCGCGAGTGCTCCGGTTCCCCCTGAGACGGTTATTTCACCGCTCTGAACCAAAGACACCACTTTACCGACACACCGATGCCAGTTATAGATTTTCCTCCGGATACTGAAACAGAGGAAATGCCCGAGACCATTGCTGTAGATAAGGTCACTCCTGCACGTGGAGCTGCTAGGCCTCCTATGGCCATGTCTTTTAAGGCCTACACACGTGCTAAGGCAGCCAGCAAGACCAAGCACCTTACTGTTAAGGCCTTACCTCAGCCTACTCCTGAAACACAAATCATGACTATGGCCGCAGACTTAATTTCCATGATTAGAGGTTCACAGGCCCATCCTGAGAGAGGATCCCAGCCTCCTCCTGATAAGAGGCCCTGGGTTGAACCCTCTGACCCTATCCCTTCAGATGAAGATACTTTGGACTCTGTTCACTCCAATGGCCAGGAAGAGCCCTTCCAGACCTATGAGGACGCGGATGCAGAGGATTCCATCCCCTCGGCCTCCCCTCCTGAGGATATTTCTTTTGGGGAAGTTCTGCATACCATGAGGGAACATTTTAAGTGGCAAGGCCAGGAATATTCTGATTCCAGAAAGCGCCTTCGAACCTTCCTTAAAAAGCCCCAACACAGGCCCCTGGCTATACCCCCTGTGCTTGATGTTTTGGATGACCTATACTCGGACTCCAGTGTTACCCCGGATACTCTTCCTCCTGCCCCAGCCAAGCCAGACAGATATTATAGGGTCCCAGAAACACATTCTCATTTCTTTAGGGCCCATGCTGTTGATTTAGAAACTATTTCTCAGGGACCAAAAGGGGTTTCAGCATCCACCTCCAAAAATCCCTTGCCTTCCAACAGGGAAGCTAGGTCATTAGAGAGATGGGGGAAAAAGGTCTACACCTCCACTACTTTATCTATGAGAGCTCTGAATTGCCTTTTTCATATGTTCCAATATCAGGATTACCTGTTAGATGATTTACAGAAAACATTGGCCTCTCCTGAACCTTTAGACAGGAAGTCTTTGCAGGAAGCTGTACATAATTCTCAGCAAGTCAGCAATCACTTCCTGCAGTGTGGATATGTGCATTGGAAGCTTCATGTAGGGCAGCTATGACAGGGGGTGGTCATTCGTAGACATGCATGGTTAAAAGAACAACCTCTACCAGATCATGTTAAGGCAAAACTTCTTGATGCACCTTTGGAAAAGAACAAGCTTTTTGGTACTAATGCTAAAGATGTGTTAAAGTCCATCGAGGAAAAAGCAAAATCAGTTCAGACGGTCAAAGATTTCCTCCAGGTTCAGCCACCCAGATTCAGCAGGAATTGGCCTTCTAAAAACTTGTCCTTTCCTAATCCTGAAAAATTTAAAAGGGGTAAAAACAGGCGTGGCCGAGGAAGAGGACAATACAGAGGTTCTTTCAGGGGACGGCAATGGCAACCAGCAAACCAAAGAAGTGACACAGGGGTCTCCCCTGCCCCACAGGGACAATCTCAATGACTTTCCTCTACTTCCGCTGACCAAGGAGCAAATAGAAGCTCCCTTGGGCGGAAAATTATCTCTGTTTTCAGACAATTGGCACAGATTGACAAAGGACAAATGGATTTTGGACATTATAGACCAAGGTTACAGGTTCCATTTTCATACCTTACCAAGAAAACAAGGCATGCCAAACCTACCACAAAACCAGAGGGCAGAGGCTATCAAGCAAATTTCTCTGCTTGCTCAGATCAAAGCAATAGAAAGAGTTCCACAGCAAGAACAAGGCCAGGGGTTTTAATCAAGACTGTTCCTTGTTCCAAGAAAAGAAACTCAATGGAGACCAATACTGGATTTGTCCACATTAAACACTTTTCTCATAGTACCAAAGTTCAAAATGCTGACTCTACAGCAACTCCTTCCCATGCTGGGCAAGGGGTCTTGGCTGATTACTCTGGATCTCAAGGAGACATACCTGCATGTCCCTATCAGACACAGCTGCAGAAGATACCTCAGATTTCTTGCAGGGCCAGAGCATTATCAATTCTCAGCATTGCCATTTGGCTTATCTACTGCGCCCAGAGTATTTACAAAATGCCTGGCTTCAGTAATTGCTCATTGCAGGCTCCAGGGGATCCAAATTTACCCATACCTGGACAACTGCCTCATACAAGCGGACGACAATTTGATTTTGACAAAAAACTTGAACTACATCATACAATTGCTACAGGCTCTGGGATAAACAGTCAACTTCCAAAAGTCAAGACTTCAGCCATCCCAGCAAATAACCTTCTTAGGAGCCAATCTAGACACAGCCTCTCAAATGGCTTACCTGACAGAAGACAAGCAAGAGAAGTTAACTCATTTGAAAGGTTTGGCAAAACTCACCCAGATGACTGCAAGGGGATTCCTACAGGCCCTGGGTTACATGGCATCCTGCATTCTCCTGGTTCCATTAGCAAGACTACGCATGAGAAAGCTTCAGTGGTACCTAAAAAGCCTATGGTCTCAGCACAGCAACAACCTAGAGACAACCATACCGCTCATTCCATGCCTACAAAAGGAATTCCTATGGTGGGCCTCGGTAAGCCAGGCAAACACAGGTATGTCATTCAAAAAACCTCAGATAACACAGACCATGACCACAGATGCCTCAGACCTTGGATGGGGGGCGCACATGGAGGGCAGATGTATACAAGGACAATGGTCTCCAAAGGAAACACATCTGCATATAAACCAAAAGGAAATGCTGGCAGTAATGCATGCCATTGAGGCCTTTCGACAACAACTACAACAAGGCCATCTACTGATACGGACAGACAACACCACTGTGATGTGGTACATAAACAAGCAAGGGGGCACCCATTCCTACCCCCTTTGCAGACTGACAATGAATCTTTGGGAAAAATCACTGAGCCTAAACATACAGTTGCAATCCCAGTTTGTTCCAGGCAAAGACAATGTGCTGGCTGACAGCCTAAGCAGGAATTTCATAGATCCACACGAGTGGATGTTACATCCGAAAATCTTCACACAACTCACCTCGACATGGGGCAGGCCAGAGGTAGACCTATTTGCCTCCCACCTCAACCATCATCTACAAAAATTCTGTTCAAGGACATACCATCCACAAGCTTGGAAAATAGATGCTCTTTCATTCAACTGGAACTTTCTAAAAATCTATGCATTCCCACCTCTGCCACTGATGACCACAGTATTACTAAAGATCAAAGCAGAGAGGTCCAAGGGGATCCTAATAGCTCCAGACTGGCCAAGACAACACTGGTACCCACTACTACGGAGCATATGTCACAACAAAAAGTGGGCCCTTCCCCAATGGCCCCTACTTTTGACTCAACACAACTTCAAAACAGTGCATCCAAACCTTCAGACACTGCAGCTAACAGCCTGGGAGATCCCATGAATAACCTCAACCTATCTCTCTCCAAGGAAGTTCAGCGGATATTAACAGAAGCTCGAAGACCATCCACCAGAAAGGTTTACTTAGCAAAATGGAAGAGATTCAGCATTTGGAATACCAGCAAGGGACATGATGCATCATTATTGAATATCCCACTCATCCTAGAATATTTGGCAGATATGCTACAGAATGGACTCTCATATTCTTCCATAAAGATACATGCTTCAGCTATCTCAGCTAGATATAACACTGATCCACCTGTGTTTTCACATCCTTTGTTAAGGCAATTCCTCAGGGGAATCAAGAACATTAAGCCACCAAGAAAGGCTCCAATGCCAGCTTGGGACCTCAACTTTGTCCTAGAAAAACTGACTCTACCTCCCTTTGAGCCAGCAGCTTCAGTGGACTTACAATTTTTATCATGGAAGACAGCTTTCCCGTTGGCAATTACCTCAGCAAGAAGGGTTTCGGAACTACAGGCCCTAATGGCAACACCACCGTTCATAATCGTTCACAGAGACAGGGTCTCCTTAAGAACCAACCCTACTTTTATGCCAAAGGTGGTATCTAGGGTTTCTTTAAATCAAGCTTTTCACCTACCTACTTTCTTCCCCAATCCTGAGAGCAAAGGGGAAAGACTGTTGCATACCTTGGACATTCACAGACAACTTCGCTACTACCTGGACAGAACCAAGACCAGTAGGAAGTCTGATTAGCTTTTTGTAGCTTACGCCCCTGGAGTACTAGGAAAAGCAATTTCCAAACAGACTATTTCAAAATGGATTGGACATTGCATCAGAGTTTGTTATTCCTTCCATGGGAAGAATGTTCCAGCCAATATCAGACCACACTCCACCAGAGCTACAGCCACCTCTACAGCATTCTTAAGAGGGGTGCCTACAAAAGACATTCTAGAAGCTGCTACATGGAGCTCCGTGCATACATTCTCCAAACACTACAATCTCCCTTTATATTCCAGATCCAGAGCAGGCTTTGCTTTGGCAGTCCTGCAGGGTTTGATTGCCACACCATCTCTTTCCTACAGCATTCCTCCTCCCCCAGTTAAGCTATGGTATTCAACCCATATGTTATGACTGCAGTTGCATTCTTGAAGGACATAGTACAGTTTTGTACCTACCATAAATGTAGATGTCCGATAGATATGCAACTGCAGTCGGATTTTCCCTCCCTCCATACCCCTCTATGCCTTGGGTCCACTCCTATCCCCGTTTCTCTTAGCTGGGGATATCTGTTATGGTGTATCTGTTTATTGCTTACTTATTTGTCTGGAATCCTGATGTTCTTCATCTCACATTGCTGCAGTCCTTACACTTGGGTAGTCCGCTGTCCTCGGTCGTCCCGAATATCAAAGTATAAGGCTGACGTCAGTCAAGGTGCATTTGACTGACATCAGGACGTCAGGGTACAAATGCGCATGACCGACGTCATATCCTCAGTCTTTTTTGCCGCATGGTCCGATGCAGAAGCAGCATTGCAAGTGCCGGTTGGCGTTCTGAAATTTTTCGATTTCGGAGTTTCAGACAGAGTCAAAGTTGGCTAAGTACTCCGTTGGGGAATATTTTAGTTTTTTCTTGCCTCAGTGGTTTACCGGATGTCAGAAAAAGTGACCTCCCTAGCCTCATGTTACCTATTCAAAAAACAGATTAGAAATCACTTACAAAATCACTGGCTATGCCCTTGCACAAATCCTGACTGATAACTTATACACTACTTGCTCTCTCAACTAACTTGTATACTTAACTCTATCTTGCATTTACCCAAACTTTGTTTCTCTCCCTTTCTAGTGTGCCTGTTAAAATGTAAACTCTCTTGTATGATAATTGAGCTTTCCTCCTCAACCCTCTGTAGAATATATACTTGTATAAAGCCACTCAAGCCCAGCAATACTGTACAATCTATTTGACCTTACTCTTCTTTTTGTTAGTACTTTGCTTGTGTTACTGTTTGATTGATTGTTATTGTTATTTTTTTAATATTTTTACTAATTGTATCTTTTTAAACTGTAAAAGTATAGTATTTTAGTGGAGCTTTTCTCCTCGGGCCTCTGCTGAAAATGGACATGTATCCAGCCAGACTAGCCCGGTTAACAAATGTAAAATAAATAAATAAAATAAATAAATTTCTTGTGGGAAACAGATACCGCATAGAGACTATCATACTTTGTGTATTCCTTGTTTAGGGCCTGAGCACGACGTTGTTGGGTGTCGCTCTTGTGCTAGATTCAATAAGTGCACTATAAAGAGAAGGTTAGATTGTGCCAGGTTAGTCTTCGGGAAGCGGTGCAATTATAAAATGCCGTCGGATGCTCCGACGCCCGCTTCTTCGAAGAAGCGCAAGGACAAAGCAGTTAAGCCTAGGCTAGAAGAACAGTCTGTACCGGACGCCGGTTCTTTAGAGGTGTCGGTGGAGCCGGTGGTTCCACCGGAGGTTTCTTTGGGATCCCAGGGAGAGACTTTGTTATTGCAGGATGTGGCCTCTCAGGTGGCAGGTCAGGCTGATGGGGCTTCTCAGGTTACTATACTCCCTTCCCTTCCTAGGGTGGTTAGGCCCTCTCCTTCTGTTTCCAAGGCTTCTCCCAGAGGCAGGCCAGGTTTAGCTTCAGTTGGTGTCACCCCTAGTTCTTCAGGAACTGTGCCCAAGAAGCATATGCTTAAAATGGCAGAAGATTTGATTACTTTGATTAGGGTTCTTTGCCCCTCCTGATAAGAGACCTAGGGTGGAGCCTGAGCTAGGAGTTTTGAGCAGGCTTCGGATGTTTCAGAGTCTTCGGCTGAAGACTTGCAGGAGTATTCTCCTTATTCTGATTCTGATGTGGATGATTCTACTCCTTCTGCTTCTCCTGAGGATTTTTCTTTTTCGGAAACTCTTCATTCCATGAGGGAGCATTTTAAGTGGGAAGGTCAGGACTTCTCTGATTCCAGGAAAAGGCTTAGGAATTTTTGTTTTTACCCCAGCATAGGCCTTTGGCTATACCTCCTGTTTTGGATGTGGTGGACGATGTTTTTACAGAGGCTTCTCTTAATCCTGATTCTTTGCCTCCTGCTCCTGTTAAACCGGATAGGTTTTACAGGGTGCCTGAAGCTCATAAGTATCTTTTAAGAGTCCTAGGGCAGACCCAGAAACTGTTAGTCAGGGGCCTAAAGGTGTTAAGGCTTCTGTTGTCAAGAATCCGGTTCCTACAGATAGAGGCCAGGGCCTTGGATAGATGGGGAAAGAAAGTTTATACTTCTTCCACTCTAGCTATGAGGGCTTTGAATTGCCAGTTTCACATGTTGAAATACCAAAACTATCTCCTTTCACAATTGAAGTCTAAGGTTGATGCTCTGGCGGAAGGTATTGATTGTAAAGAGTTACAGGATTTAGTACATGTTTCTGAACAGGTGGGTAAGCATTCTTTGCAATGTGGTTTTGATGCTGTACAGGCCTCGTCTAGGGTGGCTGCCACTGGGTCAGTTCTTCGCAGGCACGCCTGGCTGAGGGATCAGAATTTATCTGACCATGTTAAAACAAGGATTTTAGATGCTCCTTTACAATCTGATGTGTTGTTTGGTTCTCCTGTTGAGGCAGTTTTAAAGAAAATGGAAGACAAGGCTAAGTCTATGCAGACTGTTAAAGATTTTTCGCAGGTTCAGCCTCCAAAGTTTAGTAGAAATTGGCCTACTAAGGGGTGGACGTATCCTTCTTATGATTCCCAGTCTAGGGGTAGATCTAGACGTGGTAGGGGCAGAGCTCAGGGCTCTTTCAGGCCTAGAACAGGGAGTTCTCCTGCACAGTCTTCGGTGAGGGCAGGGGTCAGTCCTTTCGTAAACAGACCCAATGACCTACCTTTTCAGCTGCCTGAGCCTTCTCGTCTGGCAGCACCTTTGGGAGGAAGGTTGGCACTTTTCAAAGAAAATTGGAGTTTAATTACCCAAGACAGATGGGTATTGGATATCATACACCACGGTTACAGGTTTTATTTCCATACCTTGCCTCCTTTCAAAGGCATGCCAGACGTTCCTCCTCAACAAAGAATAGAGGCTCACAAGCAAATTTCTCTGTTACTCCAAATAGGGGCCATACAGCCGGTCCCTATGCCAGAAGTGGGCCTAGGATTTTATTCTCGCCTGTTCCTAGTACCAAAGAAAGGGAACACGTGGAGACCAATTTTGGACTTATCTATCCTCAACACTTATCTGGACATTCCCAAGTTCAAAATGTTGACGTTACAGCAGCTTTTACCTCTGCTGGGCAAAGATCATTGGATGGTAACTTTGGATCTCAAGGAGGCTTATCTTCATGTTCCTATCAGACTGAGTTGCAGGAAGTATCTGCGTTTTCTCATTATCAGTTCTCTGCATTGCCCTTTGGCTTATCTACTGCGCCCAGAGTGTTCACGAAAGTTCTGGCTCCAGTGATAGCTTTCCTCAGGTTAAAAGGAATACAGATCTATCCTTATTTGGACGATTGCCTGATTCTGGCTCAAGGAAGGGACGAGCTTCTTCATCATTTGGATTATGTGATAGCAGTGCTAAGATGCCTGGGGTATTCTGTGAACGAAATAAAGTCCAGTCTAGTACCCTCTCAGGACATGTGCTTTCTGGGTGTGAGACTGAATACAGCATCCCAGATGGCCTTTTTGACCCCGGACAAACAAAAGAATCTTTCCCTTTACTTTCATCAGTTGTCTCATCAGTCCAGGCTGACTACAAGGACAGTCCTTCAAGCTTTGGGGCTCATGGCATCTTGTATTCTGGTGCTTCCCAATGCCAAACTGCATATGAGGAAGCTACAATGGTATCTCAAAAATGTATGGACACAGCACTGCCAGGATTTGGACACTGTCATTCAAATAATACCTTGCATTCAAAAGGAATTGTTGTGGTGGGCTCAGGAATGTCACCTAAACAAGGGACTCTCTGTGACCCGGCCAGAGGCGAGTCAGATTCTAACGACAGATGCCTCAGACAAAGCTTGGGGAGCTCATCTGAATGGAAAGTGGATACAAGACAAGTGGCCTGCCAGACTACAACATCTACATATCAACTTGAAGGAGATGTTAGCAGTCCAGTTTGCATTAATAGCTTTCAAGGATTTACTTCTTCCAGGGCAGGTGTTGATTCTAACAGACAACACAACTGTCATGTGGTACATCAACAAGCAAGGCGGAACACATTCTTATCCTCTATGCAGGCAAGCAATGATTTTGTGGGAGACTGCTCTCAGTTTACAGCTAAATCTTCAGGCAAGGTTTCTGCCGGAGCACAGAACTCCTTAGCAGATGTGTTGAGCAGACAAATTATGGATCCCCACGAGTGGAAATTGGATCCTCATGTATTTCAGAAATTGACAGTGTCATGGGGAACTCCAGACATAGATCTGTTCGCTTCTCCACTAAACCACCAGCTGCCAAAGTTTTGCACAAAAAGGTTTCATCCCACAGCTTGGAAAGTGGATGCTCTTTCTTTCAATTGGAGCAATCTTCATGTGTATGCCTTTCCGCCTCTGCCTCTCCTCCCAAAGGTACTACCAAAGGTACTACTAAAGGCCAGACAAGACAAGCCAAGGATGATTTTGATAGCTCCAGATTGGCCTCGACAGCATTGGTACCCATTACTGAGAAGCCTGGTACGGAAGCCTCCATGGCCTTTGCCTTCGATTCCACACCTGTTGTCTCAGGAGGACAGTCATTTGCTCAATGTCAAGCTTCACGCTCTGCACCTAACAGCCTGGCATATTCTGTTTTGAACCATAGTGGGCCTCCACTTCCACAGCAAGTTTTGAATGTTATTTTGGAAGCTAGAAGGCCTAGTACAAGGAAAGTGTACGCAGATAAATGGAAGAGATTTTTATTTTGGAGTGCAGCAAAGGATTTTGATGTTTCTGAGCCTAATTTAAGTGTGGCGCTTCAATATCTTACTGAGTTACTGGACAAAGGTTTGTCCTTCTCTTCCATTAAGGTTCATGCTGCAACAATTTCAGCTCACTATGATTGTGACCCACCATTGTTTTCTCATCCTTTGTTCAAGCAATTTCTTAGAGGGGCAAAGAATATAAGACCCCCACGAAGAGCTCCTACTCCTGCTTGGGATCTCAATTTTGTGTTTGAGAAACTCACTCTACAACCTTTTGAGCCTGCAGCTACTACTGAATTAAAGTTTTTATCATGGAAGACTGCTTTTTTGTTGGCTATTACCTCTGCAAGAAGGGTTTCTGAGTTGCAGGCCCTTATGGCGGTTGAGCCTTTCTTAATTTATTTATTTTATTTATTTTATTTTATTTTACATTTGTTGACCGGGCTAGTCAGCTGGATAATTTCCATTTTTCAGTGGAGGCCGGGCCTCAGATTAAAGCAAGGTTATTTGAGTTATTAGTGATCATTGAGAAAGGTTGCAGTTTTGAAATGAGGAAATATGATAGTAGAATAAAGATAGTAGATTAGTCTAGAGCAGAGCCAGAAGTTGTTCAGAAAGATGAAAGGAGCCTAGAGAGTGAGGGAGGTTATTCCATAATTTGCCTGGGTTCTATACTGGGATGGTAGGATGTAGTCAGTTTCCTAAGATTGCTTTTTTCCATAAGGATAGGGTATCTTTACGTACTAATCCTTCCTTTATGCCTAAAGTGGTTTCTAGTGTGGCTTTAAACCAAACTATTCATTTGCTTACTTTTTATGCAAATCCCCAAAATAAAGGGGAAAAGATTTTGCACACTTTAGATGTACACAGGCAGTTGCGATATTATTTGGACAGAACTAAAGGGTTCAGGCAGTCTCAGCAGTTATTTGTGTCTTTTGCTTTGAGTTCTCAGGGCAAGCCTGTGTCAAAACAAACTATTTCAAAGTGGATTGGGTTTTGCATTGCTTTCTGTTATTCCCATCATGGAAAGGAGATTCCAGCTGGGATTAGACCTCATTCCACTAGGGCTACTGCCACTTCGACAGCTTTTTTGAGGGGGGTGGCAACCAAGGATATTTTGGAGGCAGCTACTTGGAGTTCAGTGCATACTTTCTCTAGGCATTATCACCTACCACTTTACTCTAAATCCAGGGCTGGTTTTGCCACTGCTGTTTTGCAGGGCATTTTGGCAGCTCCTGCTTCCTTATAGTTGGCCATCCTCCCTTACCTCTGCTTTGGGATTCTACCCAAGTGTAAGGACTGCAGCAATGTGAGATGAAGAACATAGTACAGTTTTGTACCTACCATAAATGTAGATGTTTGAAGATCCACATTGCTGCAGTCCAATTTACCCTCCCTCCTTCCCATCTGTAGTTAGAGGCGGTTGTGTGGGTTGGGTTGTCAATATGATGTATATTGTATATATTGTACATATTTTTAGTGCTAGGATGGTTGGTTGTTTGTTTGCTGTCTTTTGGTTTTGACCTTTATTTTTAGGGTCTTCTGACATCTGGGGCAAGAAAAGACTGAGGATATGACGTCGGTCATGCGCATTTGTACCCTGACGTCCTGATGTCACTCAAATGCGCCTTGACCGACGTCAGCCTTATACTTTGATATTCGGGCCGACCGAGGACAGCGGACTACCCAAGTGTAAGGACTGCAGCAATGTGGATCTTCGAACATCTACATTTATGGTAGGTACAAAACTGTACTTTTTTGTCTTCCAATTTGATTACAGCCTTCCTTGGAGGGCACCTGGCATCTGGGGCAAGAAACACTGAAGAAAATGGCGTCGGCTGATGCTTATGTACTCCAGCGCTCTGGCGGAGAGAAATGCGACATCAGCCGACGTCGGACCCAGACTTTGGAATCCTGCCGACCGAGGGCTGCCTGAGGCAGGACAACCCATATGTTATGACTGCAGTTGCATATCTATCGGACATCTACATTTATGGTAGGTACAAAACTGTACTTTTCTTTTACCCCCTCAGCACAGACCACTTGCTATCCCCCCAGTTTTAGACATTGTGGATGTTTTCTTACTCTAGCCTAAATCCAGATTCTCTGCCTCCTGCTCCAGCCAAACCACATAGATACTATAGAGTGCCTGACTCACAAATTCCTATACAAAAACCCTGTTGCTGATCCAGAGACCATCTCCCAGGGTCCCAAAGGGGCTAAGGCTTCTATGGCTAAAAAATCCTGTACCCTCTGAAAGGGACTCCAGAGCACTAGATAGGTGGGGGAAGAAGGTTTACACCTCAGCTACTCTAGCTATGAGAGCACTAAATTGTCAATTTCAAATGCTTAAATACCAGCAATTCCTAATGTCTCAAATAAAACAAAAGATGGGCACGCACCCTCAACAGTCTGAATTCAAGGAAATGCAGGATCTGTTGCATGCAGCCGAACAGGTGGGCAAACATACTTTACAATGTGGTTTTGATGTCTTGGAAGCTTCCTCTAGAGCAGCTGTTAATGGCTCTGTTATACATAGGCATGCTTGGTTAAAGTAACAATCTCTGCTTGATCATGTTAAAGCAAAGTTAGTAGATGCACCCTTACAGCAGGATGTCTTATTTGGGGTTAAAGCAGAGGAGGTTTTAAAGAAAATGGAGGATAAGGCAAAATCTGTGCAGACGGTCAAAGATTTCTTACAGGTACAGCCCCCACGCTTCAGCAGAAATTGGCCAACAAAAAATTGGTCCTTTCCAGCTTCTGACAGACCACAGAGGGGTAAATACAGGTGCCCAAGGGGCAGAGGACAAGCACAAATCCCTTACAAACCTCGCCAATGGGGCACTGCAACACAAAAGGGAGGAGAAGACGGGTCCCAAACTATTAGAAGGCAAACACAATGACTTAAACCTCAAACTGCCGAGCAAAACTCTCTTGGCAGCTCCCTTGGGAGGAAAATTTGCACTTTTTGCAGACAACTGGTGCATCATCACAAAGGACAAATGGGTCCTAGACGTTATCTCACAAGGATACAGATTCCATTTCCACACCTTGCCAAGGATAAAAGGAATGCCAAACCTGCCACAAAATCAATGGGCAGAGGCACAAAAACAAATTACAGCTCTCATGGACATGAGAGCCATTCAGCTGGTACCTACACAGGAGCAAGGCCAAGGATTTTACTCAAGGCTCTTTCTAGTCCCCAGAAAGGACAATGCTTGGAGACCCATTCTGGACCTTTCAATTTTAAACACCTTCTTGCAAGTACCCAAATTCAGGATGCTAACACTACAGCAGCTTCTTCCCATGTTGGGCAAGAAAGCTTGGCTAGTAACGTTGGACCTCAAGGAGGCATACCTGCATGTCCCTGTCAGACAAAATTGCAGAAGATACCTCCGTTTCATTGCTGGTTCAACCCATTAACAATTCTCTGCACTGCCCTTTGGCTTATCTACTGCGCCCAGGGTCTTCACAAAATGCCTGGCACCAGTAATTGCATACTGCAGACAAAGAGGAATTCAAATATACCCATACCTGGACGACTGCCTCATCCAAGCAGAAAGCAAGGACATTCTCTTACAACACCTGGCTTTTGTAAAACATCTTCTACATCAAAACTAGTGCCCTCACAAAATGACATTCCTGGGTGCCAGCTTGAATACAACGGCCCAGATGGCTTATTTGACGCCAGACAAACTACAATTAACTCAATACTTCAGAACAATGGCAACAAAGACCCAACTCCCTGCAAAAAAAAATTTGCAGGCCTTGGGCTTCATGGCATCTTGCATACTACTAATACCATTTGGAGCATTTCTCCCCGGGCCTCCGCTGAAAACAGGCTCTGTGGAACCTAGTCGGACTTTCCCGGTCAACAAATGATAAATAAATAAATAAATAAAAATTTGCAAAACTGCATATGAGGAAATTACAATGGTACCTAAAAGCATATGGACTCAACACAGCCACAACTTGGAAACAATGATACCTCTCATTTCCTGCCTTCAACAGGAGTTTCTATGGTGGTCACAGGCATGTCACCTCAACAAGGGTCAGCCTTTCACCCTACCCCCAGCCAGGCAAACTATGACAATAGATGCATCAGACTATGCCTGTGGGGGGGCCACACATGGCAGGACGGTGCATTCAAGGCATATGGACTGCAGATCAAAGAAATCTGCGCATCAATTAAAAAGAAATGCTAGCTGTACAAAATGCTCGGACAGCCTTCAAGGACCTCTTACATCCAGGACAGCTTATCATAAGGACAGACGACAACACAGTAATGTGGTACATAAACAAACAAGGGGGTACACCCTCCTACCCTCTATGCAGGCAAGCAGTGACCTTGTGGAATACAGCACTGGCTTACCAAGTTCGATTACAAGCTCAATTCTTGCCAGGAAAAAAGAACACATTGGCAGACGACCTAAGCAGAAACATCTTGGATCCCCACGAGTGGAAACTGGATCCACAAGTATTTGCAATGATAACTCAAAAATGGGTGCTCCCAGACATATATCTGTTTGCCAGCCCTCAAAACTATCAGCTAACAAAATTTTGCACAAGGACTTTTCACCATCAAGCTTGGAAAGTGGTCGCACTCTTTCAGTTGGAAAATGCTGACAGTATATGCCTTTCCTCCATTACCCCTTTTCACAAAGGTGCTGCTGAAAGTCAGGATGGAGAGACCCCAAATGATGCTCATTGCCCCAGACTGGCCATGCCAGCACTGATACCCACTATAAAGGAATATGGCCCAGTGCCCACCATGGATTCTACCACAAATTACCCATCTGCTCACACAGGAAGACAATCAGATTCTACACAGCCAGCTCAAAACCTTAAACTTGGCTGCATGGCAAATCACCTAAGCAACCAGCCAGCTCCTCTCTCACAAGCTGTTTTGGATGTTATTCTGGAGGCCAGGAGGCCCAGCCCCAGGAAAGCTTACTCAGACAAATGGAAAAGGTTTTGCAAGGCCAAAATACTTCCAGCCTGATATACCTCAGATTCTGCAATATTTAACTGTGATGTTACACAAAGGGCTTTCTTTTTCAGCTATTCAAATCCACACCTCAGCTATTTCTGCTCACTACAACACGAATCCTTCCTTATTTTCACATCCACTTCTAAGGCAGTTTCTCAGAGGTGCCAAAAACATTAGGCCTCCCAGGAGAGCACCAGCACCTACTTGGGCCCTCATCTTTGTTCTGGAAAAACTTACGCTACCTCCTTTTGACCCAGCTTTCTCAGCTGACTTAAAGTTTATATCATGGAAGACTGCCCTGCTGCTAGCAATTACCTCAGCTAGAAGAGTTTCAGAGCTTCAGGCACTAATGGCAGTAGAGCCTTTCCTCATTTTTCATCAACTCAGAGTTTCTCTACGAACTAACCCCTCCTTTATGCCAAAGGTGGTATCCAGTGTGGCTCTAAATCAAACCATCCATTTACCCACCTTCTTTCCAAATCCACAGAACAAAGGAGAAAGACTCCTGCATTCCTTGGACATTCACAGGCAGCTACGTTACTACTTGGATAAAACTAAGGTTTTTAGAAAATCTGACCAGCTTTTTGTATCCTATGCTACAGCGTCACAAGGAAAGGCTATCTCAAAACAGACCATTTCCAAATGGATAGGACATTGCATACGTTTTTGCTACACCCACCATGGAAAACCAGTTCATGCTAGCGTAAGGCCCCACTCTACCAGGGCAGCAGCTACATCTACAGCCTTCCTCAGGGGGGTGCCAACCAAGGATATTCTGGAAGCTGCAACTTGGAGTTTAGTACACACCTTAACCAAACATTACCACTTACCACTTCTCTCTAAGACTAGAGCTGGCTTCGCCACTGCAGTTTTGCAGGGCCTTCTAGCCTCCTCTAACCCTGTTTGACTCCACCTCCCTTCCTTAGCTTTGGGATTCTACCCAAGTGTGATGACTGCAGCAGAGTAACACGATGAACATAGTACAGTTTTGTACCTACCATGAATGTAGATGTTCGAGTGTATACCCTGCTGCAGTCCAGGTTGCCCTCCCTCCATCCCCTCTCTAAAACCTTTCTGTACCTTAAAATCTGCTACAACCTTTGTGGTGTATTTGCTTATAGTTGGAGGGATATTTTGTTTATGCTACACTTTTTATTATTGGTACTATCTACTGACCACCATTTGGGGGGGGGGGCACCTGACATCTGGGGCAAGAAAAACTGAAGAAAATGGCGTCGGATGCCTCTCGTATACCCCCTGGCGTACTGCCGTCAGGGAAGAAGCGACAGCAACCGACGCCGGACCAAGACTTTGGAATTCGGGCCGACTGCCGGTTCGCCTGACGGCAGGATAACCCAAGTGTGATGACTGCAGCAGGGTATACACTTTGAACATCTACATTTATGGTAGGTACAAAACTGTACTTTTCCATGCACCATTCCCCAAACCTGGCACATCTCCACCAGCTTGGCTCCTTGTCAGCTTTCCATACTCTTCTGCTGACATGTTGCCTGCTCACACTGATTAAGCTAACAAAAGAAATTAAAAAAAATGTGATCTGACCTGAGTATTCACTGCCTGGCTGATTTACAGTACAAAGACACCTTCTGATATCACTGTACATAAGCTACAGGATTCACTCTACCCACATCACTACAAGTCAGTTAGTATTTGCCAACTACTTAATATGTGATGTGGATATCCACTGCCACCACAAATGTGAAGTAGATCTCACCACTGCAAACCACATGCGACGCCCTCGCCCAGCAATCAAGGAGCCTCAATCCTCACCACTAACACCAGAGCAGGCGTCTCATATGAGAGGAAAGAATAACAAATACACGCAGTAAAGTACAATTTCCCTTAACTGCACACAGAGATGACACTCAGTCTGGGGCTGGTTGCTCCCTTGGTCCCCAATAAGACTCCCCACTGGCACAGCTATAAGGACCAGGTCTCAGCCTAGCCTGGCAAGCTAATCTCCTGTACCCTGTCTGTCCAACCAGTGCTTCGTGTCCCTGCCCATGTAGCTGACACACACACACACGTACACACTTTGAGAAGAGTAGTTATACAACTTCACAGACACTCTTGGGAAAAGCTGACACATTCTCCAGCTGTGCCACTCTACCCAGACTATGTGGGTAGTAATTACTGCCACCACTAGCTAATGTTTATCAGCTACCCAAAGGCCCTTCAAAAGGTGTCCAGCTATTACTGTGCAATATTATTATCCAATTGGTAAGTGTGACTAATCAGTCAAGGCTTAGAGTAGCCTTGTACAATAAACTCTATAAATGTGCAGTGTACTATAGAACTTAACTCTACCCAAGCCAGCCACAGATAAAGGTTTTTTAAAATATTTAATAATAAATAATTAAAGCACAAGGCAATACTACTACACCACTGTGCTATTCAAGAGTTCAGAGATCACACAGAAACTTAAAATAATTTGATAGTACAGTTCTGACATAACAGCAAAACATTTAGTCTAATCTTTATAGTCCTAGCTATTTCTACTAGAAAACATACTTCTAAAATAGCTTACTTACATAGAGCAATAAATGACATTCCACATGTAAATTCTGGTCATTAACTTTAGCCTTAAAACAATAGGCAGGATGCTTACCCCCAGACTCATCGACTTCAAATTCTAACTTCAAAGGACATACAAAACATAATTTTAATTTCAAAGAACATTTGAAATGCTTGGCTAAATTTTCTTTACAGCAGATGGCAGTGTTGCTACAGTCTTGAGGTTCACATTTGACAGTGTTTTCTTTCATTTAAGAAACCAGCCTGAATTTTATATTTATATTTACAAATGCCAGAATTATGTATCAAATTCTATTTGACTAGACTGGCAGCCTTCACCCCTTCTCTACCAGTCTTCACACCCTGTCTAAGGACAGTTTCTTTGGTGAGCAGAAACATGCAACCACAACAAGGGACTGCCCTTTACTCAACTCCACGCTGCCCAGACCCTAACAACAGATGCATCAGACTATGCCTGGGTAGCACACATGGACACCAAATGCATTCATGGCCACTGGAGCCCAAGTCACATTCATAGGTAGGTACTAGGCTACTGGGCCTGGGGCCTATATAAGCCTAGCCAAAAAGGTACCCTGGCTTTCGCCACCCAAGAAAATTATTTTCCTGTGACCCCAACTAGCAGAGCCACAGATGTGATCCCCGGGTGAATTTCCTATTTCCTATCCAATCATCAAGATTTTTTTTAAAGAGTGCTAATGAAGAGCTTTGTTTGATATAGATGGGTAGTTTCTTTCAGTGTATGTGAAGTCTCTGGGACAGGAATCTATCCCTACAGCATGTTCTGTTTATTGTGGTGACGAGGTTTAGGTCCCTAGAGTATGTAGCTCTGAGGGATTGGGCATCTGAACATCAAGCAAAAAGGGATGCTAGCTGTGCAGAATGCCCTGACAGCTTTCAGATCTCTATTCTTTCCGGGACAACTTCAAATAAAAACAGACAACACCACAGTTGTGGTATATCAACAAGCAGGGGGGAACCCATTCCTACCCACGGCTCTGTGGAACACTACCTTGGACATGCAAGTCCATCTGATAGCTCAATTCCTGCCAGGCAAACAAAATTCACTGGGAGACTTGAGCAGAAATCTCCTAGACCCACATGAGTGGCAGTTAGAGCTCAGCACCTTCAACCTTCTGATTCAGAGTTGGACCTGTTTGCTTACCCCTAGTAAGACCAGCTCAGCAGATTCTGATCCAGGAACCCTCACAGCAGGGCCTGGAAAGTGGATGCTCTATCCCTATCCTTTCAGTGGGTAAATCTCTGTTTTTGCATTCCCACCCCTGCCCCTTCTCTCAAGAGTATTACTCAAAATAAGACAGGACAGAGGACAATTCTGATTGCCCTCGACTGGTACCCACTCCTGCAGCCTGACATCAGTGCCACCATGACACCTACATCAGAACCCTACCCTGCTTTCTCTGCAGGAGGGGTAGATTTTACATCTGCCTCTGCAAACCCTAAATCTTGCATCCTGGCTTATCCCTTGAATCCTATCCCAGCAACTCTAAGCAAACAGGTGCAGGATGTCATTCTTGAAGCCAGAAGACCCAGTACAAGGAAATCTTATGCGGATAAGTGGAAAAGATGCTGCTCATGGATCCTGTCTAAAGGAGAGGACACTACTCTGCCCTCCCTTCCTTTAACTTTGGATTACTTAGCAGATCTACTCCACAAAGGCCTGTCCTTCTCTTCCATTAAGATTCATGCCTCAGCCATTTCGGCTCATTACAACACTGAGCCACCTCTCTTCTCGCACTCTCTTATCAGACAGTTCCTGAGAGGGGCAAACAACTTAAAGCCACCAAGGAGAGCACCCACCCCTGCTTGGGACCTTAACTTTGTACTGGAAAAGCTCACACTTCCACACTTTGAGCCTGCAGCGTCAGCAGACTTAAAATTTCTCTCTTGGAAAACAGCATTGCTTCTAGCCATCACTTCAGCTAAGAACTACAAGCATTTATGGCTGTGGAACCCTTCATTATTTTTCATGCTGACAGGGTCTCTCTCAGGACAAATCCTTTATGCCTAAAGTGGTGTCCAGTGTGGCTCTCAATCAATCCATACATTTGCCAACCTTTTTCCCTAATCCTCAAAATAAAGGGGAAAGAATCCTGCACTCCTTGGACGTGCACAAGACGGCTCAGATTTTACCTGGGTTAGGATTAAGGCCTTCAGAAAATCAAATTAGTTATTGGTCAGCTTTGCAACAGGGGCAGAGGGCAAGGCCAGTTCTAAGCAAACTATATCTAAATGGATAGCAAGTTGCATCCATTTCTGCTACAAGCACCATGGGAAACTAACCCCGCCAGGGGTCAGAACACACTCCAATAGGGAACATCTACCTCTACTGCATTTCTCAGGGGAGTCCCTACCAGGGACATCCTGGAAGCTGCTACCTGGAGTTCGGTGCACACTTTCACCAAGCAGTACCATTTACCTATCTTCTCCAAATCCAGGGCAGGCTTTGCAATAGCAGTCCTGCAGGGCATTCTAGCCAGCCCTAACTCTTTCTGACTGCCTCCACACTTCTTCAGCTTTGGGAATCCACCCAAGTGTGATGACTGCAACAGTGAAACATGAACATAGTACAGTTGTGTACACTTACCAGAAATGTAATTGTTCAAGTTTATTCATTGTTGCAGTCCTATTTTCCCTCCCTGCAACCCCTGTTTTTCTCTCTCTCTGTCCTTATTCTCTCTAGGCTTTTTACCTCCCTCCCCCTTTTCAGGGGTCTGGCTATTTGTATTGGTGTTTACTTTTTACTGGTGGTGTTTTTCTCCACCATAACTTAGCTCCCTATTGGGGAGCTCCTGACCTTTGGGATGATGTAATAGTGTCATCTGCCTGTTTTTATACCCCTGATGACCTGACATCAGTCTTGGAGCGACAGCAAATGACACAAATACTAATTCTCTGGTATTTGGGCGACTGAGGCATACCTGCAGGCAGATGAACCCGTGTGATGACTGCAACTGTGAATACACTCAAACATCTACATATATGGTAAGTGTACATAACTGTACTTTTGCAGAAATGGAACTTGGTAATGATGACAGTCAGTGGGTTTGTGGAAAATGTGTAGTGGAAAATGTGTATTGGCTGTTGCAGTCAGTGAACCCAAAATGTTAAGTTGTCTATCTCACCTTTGTTCTTGCTGGTTGGGATCGGAGCCGATCCTCCGCTCTGACTCAGCCATCTTATATAGCTCGAGAGCTGTTTACTGGCTCGAGGCTACCCCCTTATCCCATGATGCTTAGCGATAGCTACCCAGAAGTCGTTTGCCACTTAAGCTGTGAGGTGTCGTTTTCCTGGCTCAGGCTCGTACAAAGTTTTTTGTATAACTTTCTTACTTCAGAATTCTATATTTTCATTGTTTTATTGTTAACGGTTAGTCTTGTTTTTTGTGATAGCTAGTGTTTATTTGTAGTATCCCTTCCTTTCCTTTGTAGAACTCGTTTAACTTCGAGTCCCCCCCCCCTTAATCCTCTTCTTGTCAGGTTAGCCATTTAGGTTAGAGGCTTTCCTTCTACCTTTCTTTCATAGGCTAGCCGTTTACGTTAGAGGCTTTTCTATTAAAAAAAAAAAAAAAAAACTTTAGATATAGTCATGTTGTATAGTGTACTTTTTGTTTAGACTGTATTTTGCTTTGGTAGCTGCTGTTGTATTTGTTGTTTCCTTCTTTCAGGATGTCAAAGGAATCCAAAGTGTCTGTATTCAAGAAGTATGACTCTTGCGGTCAGAAAAATGTCTGACAGATGGGCACACTTCTTGCGTCTATTGTTTAGGCACTGTGCACCTGCAGGACTCTTGTTCTATCTGCCATGCCTTTAGTCCAAGAGTCCTGCAGGAGCGTAAGAATAAGCTTATTCTTAGGGGTGTTTTAAAACCCCAGGATTCACCGGCGAAGAGCTTTCAGCCTGTGAAATCCTCTAAATCTACCAAGCCGTCGGCTCCAAGTTTGGAGCCGTCCTCGGTTCAGACTCTACCTTCTACTTCGGTTCCGGCTGGCACCGATAAGACTATCTCCCCGTCGGCTCCATCAGAAACTTCGGAGCCTTCGCGGAGCCACAAGAGGCTGAGGTCCCCTTCACTTGGATCGGTACATTCGGCTCCTCTGTCTCCTTTGCTTCAGAGCAAGCGCAGTCCCCAATCTTCTCACTCCTCTTGATCCTCTAGGCTGTCTGATCACGGTGTGGAGAGAGTGGTCAGTAGATTGCTAAAGTCGCAGGCACTTGCCAAGATGTTGTCCAGCCCTCCTCAACAGCTGTCTGCTCGGTCCACTTCTATCAATGTTCCTCCTCTGACTACAATGAGTTCGGAGCCGGAGTTCGTTGGGGTTCAAGTAGTGGCACTGTCCGCTCCGATAATCCCATTTCCTTCGGTTCCGATGTCTGCTCCAATTTCCTCGGTGGTGCCGTCCGTCGAGGGATCTGGATGCCGGGGTTCCCTCTGCTCCGAGGGGGCGAGTGACATCGGACCCTTGTCCAATCCAGTTCTCCCTCTCGGATCTTCGGCGCAGGAGAGCTCGACTCCTACATCGGCCTCTGAGCCATCTCCCACGGTGCGGAGAAAGATTCTGGTTTCCTCGGAACCGGAGCTTTCTCTGCATCGTGGCAATGACGCCTTCAGCTCCACAATCGGCCCCACCGGCTCCGTCCCCTGTAGTGCTTGTGCCAACCTCTGCTCCTCCTTCTGACCCCAAGCGTAGGGAACCAGTGCTTCAGGGCACCCCACTGGCTGTTTCTTCTTCCGAGGCCTCCCCTGATCATTCAGAGGAGCCCCCTCGTAAGAAGTGCAAGAGGAAGCACATTGACTCCCCTGAGTCTGACTCTTCTGATACAGACTTAGATGATTCGGAAGGGTCCCAGAGATCTCCCTCTGAAGATGTTTCCTTCTCCGGACATCCTAGAAATGCTTAAGCAGAGGGAGAACTGGAATCTCCTAGCCCCTACCGAGGATGAGTCTGTATTTCTGGATGCGTTCGGTTCCCGACCTTTCACCTCCTGGGTTTCTCCGCCTTTCGATCCACTTATGGCAGTGGTGGCTCGAAAGGCTTGGTCAGCTCCGGATACAGTGGAACCAACTCAGAGGAGACCTGGCAAATTCATCACAGCACCCCAGGATAAGCGGTTCCTTACCAAAGGTGTTCCTGTTGATGCCATGGTGGTAGCAGCAGCCACCAAAAACGAGTTAGCGGAGACTTCTTCGCCTGTCCATCCTCCTAACAAGGAGTCTAGGACCATGGACAGATACGGGAAGCGAATGTTCGCTTCAGCGACCTTTTCTATGAGGTCACTGAACTACTTATGTCATTTTACCCAGCTTTAGAGGGATCTCTTTAAAGAGCTTGGAGATGCCCTTCAAGATCCATCAGCTGAGGGGGCTCAAGCTAAAGTAGTTTCCCAGCTGGTGACACTTAATTCTGTAGTTAACTCCTCCATGAGGCTCATTTTTTTATCCAGCCGATGGTGCGAGTAGAGCCGCAGGTACGGGTGTGGCCCTTAGGAGGCATGCATGGATGCGGCTGTGTAATTTTGCGGAACCCTTTCGATCGTCATTCACCAACACCCCCTTTGATGGTGCCTTTCTTTTTGGACCACAGGTTGAAAGACACTTTGACTAGGTGTGAGCAAGAAGGCAAGACTCTCTCTGCCGTGGGAGTCTGTTTTTCCACTCCTTCTAGTCCGTACCCCAAAGGTCAGAAGAGTGGCAAAATGTGATTCTGAAAATCCCAGGGAGCCTTGCCTGACACACGTATGACTTTTCCTCCAGGGGCAGAGGGGGAAACAATAACAAGAGATGCCATCCTCGTGGCAGAGGGGGTCCGCAGAACCAGGGTAACAGAGAATCTTTCTCTGATAAGCCCTTTCAGCATCCCTTTAGGGTTGCCCGGCTGCTCACCTCTGGAGGCAGTCGGGGGAAGACTTTCACTGTACCCAGTAGCCTGGCAAAATTTAACGCAAGACAGATGCGTACGGTCCATTATATCCGGAGGTTACAACATTCCCTTCTGTCAACCCCCTTTACCGTCAAGGAAATCCCTTCCAGATGTTCCACCCAATCTGAAGGGACCAAGCAGTAATAGAAGTTACAAAACTGCTAGAAAAAAAAAAGAGTCTTCCAGGAAGTCCCGGCAGACCAGCACGGATCCGGAACTTACTCAAGGCTCTTTTTGGTACCAAAAGAGACAGGGGACTGGAGACCGATTCTGGATCTCAGCAGATTAAACACGTCTGTACAAGGAACAAAGTTTCGGATGGTCACTCTACAGTCCATTCTACCCTTTCTGGGTCAATGCAATTGGATGTGCTCTATAGATCTTCAGGGTGCGTACTACCATATCAAGATGGACAGGTGCTCCAGGAGATTTCTTCGCTTCCGGCTGGGAGCCAGTCATTACCAGTTCAGAGCTCTGCCCTTTGGTCTCACTACAGCCCCCAGGGTGTTCACCAAATGTATGGCAGTGGTCATGGGTCGCCTGAGACGTCGAGGATTCCAGGTGTTTCCATATCTAGACTGGCTCCTCACTGCTACTACCAGGCATCAACTTCTACAATCCAGGGACTACACAATCACAATCTGTTCCCAGCTAGGCATTAGAATAAACTTCAAAAAATCTGCTTTGTTGCCCTGTCAATCTATCACCTACATAGGAGCAGACTTGGACACAAGGAACATGTCTGCAAGGCTACTGCCAGAAAGGGTGTCTACAGTTAGTCAGCAAGTACAAATTCTAATGCAGAGCAAAAGAATCCAAGTCAAGTTAGTCCTTCAAACTGGGTTCCATGGTAGCAGCCTGTCATCTAATCCCACTGGCCCGCTTTCACATGAGGATCCTTCAGTGGCTTCTGTTCACACAGTGGTCTTTTCAACAGCTACCCATGTCTCACATGGTCATGATTACAGAAGCATGCAAAAGGCACCTTTCCTGGTGGATGATCTCCCCACTAGTGACTCAGGGCAGACCCTTCATTCAGCCCCATCCGGTAGCCACAGTCTACCACAGACGCCTCCCTGATAGGGTGCTTGGCAGCCTCACGAGTACCATCTGCACATAAACGTCCTAGAAATGAGAGCTGTGCTCCTAGCGTTGCAAGCCCTTCAGGACTCTTCCTTCTGGGACCATTGCATTTCAAACAGACAACATGTCAGTGGTGTGGTACATCAACAAGCAGGGCGGAACCAGGTCCTACCCCCCTGTGTCGAGAAGCACTCAGACTGTGGCAGTGGGCGATTTCCTCCCAATGTTTTCTGATTGCCACGCACATCCCTGGGAGGTCCAACGTCATAGCGGACAGGCTCAGCAGAGCTATCCTCATGCCTCATGAGTGGTCTCTGCATCAGTAAGTTGCGAATCTTATCTTCCGCAAATGGGGACAGCCTTGCTCCGATCTTTTTGCCACCCCCTTCAACAGCAAATGCAGCAACTACTTCTCCCTTCTTTCGCTTCCATGTCATTCACCCAGACGCTGTAGTCCACGATTGGCCTCAGAGACTTCTTTATGCCTTTCCTCTGTTTCCCCTGATAACAAACCTCATACAGAAAGCAATATTGTTGGATTGCAAAATGATCCTCATTGCCCCCTACTGGCCTTGACAGATATGGTTCCCGTTCCTGCACCATTACCTTCTCGATCAGCCTTGGACTCTGGATCCAATTCCAGACCTACTGATTCATCAATCAGGAGGGTTGCATCAATCCCTCCAAACTCTCCAGCTCATAGCTTGATTGCTCCACTTCCAACAGTAGCCAGGCTTCCCAGCATTTCCCCGGCTGTACGTGAGATTGTCTCCTCACAAGTCCTTAATCATAAAAACTTATGCTAGTAAATGGAAACGTTTTTCTTGTTGGGCAGAGGCTAGGAACGTAGATCTCTTTTCAGCCTCAGTCCACAAAATTCTGGAATTCCTAGCACAACTTTTACATTCCGGGTCTGCTTCTGCTACAGTCAAGGTTCAATTAGCGACCATTTCTAACTTTCATGTTGGTTTTGTCAAATTCAAACATTGTCTCATAAGCTCTGTAAAGCTTTTTTGAGAGGGACAACTGTCCTTGGGCCTCCAGTGAGAGATCCCCCTCCTCCTTGGGACCTTAATTTGGTACTAACTTCCTTAACTCTGCCCCCTTTTGAACCAGCAGCATCCTGCTCCATTAAGTTTCTATCTTGGAAGACACTCTTTCTGGTAGCTATTACTTCAGCCAGACGCGTCTCTGAACTTCAGGCACTATGTGATCATCCTCCATACTTGGTTTTTCATAAGGACAGGGTTGCTTTGAGGACTAATCCTTCGTTTCTTCTGAAAGTCTGCTCAGAAAATAATTTAAACCAATCTATAGACCTTCCTGTGTTTTTCCCTAACCACACCAAGGCAGAGTACAAATTACACCAATTGAACGTTCATAGACAATTGCGTTTTTATTTGTACAGGACTAAGGAAATAAGGAAGTCGGACCAACTATTCCTTTCCTATGCTCTAGGCAAACAAGGTCTCCCAGTTTCCAAGGTGACCTTATCCAGGTGGTTGTCACACTATTACTTTAATTTATCAATTAAGGAAAAGAGTTACCTATCAAACCAAAAAGTCATTCTACTAGGGCTTTGGCCACCTCTGTAGCCTTCCAATCTAGGTTGCCCATGGATTCTATCTGTGCAGCTGCTACATGGGCAAATCCTCATTCCTTTATCTCTCATTACAAGCTAGATATGGTCTCCAGGAGCAGTGCTGACTTTGGTTCCACTGTTCTGAAGAGTCTGTTCCAATGAGCCGTCCAGGATTGTAGGTTCAAGGGACGCTGTCCCAACCAGCAAGAACGAAGGCGAGATAGACAACTTAACATAAAGACGTTATGTACCTACCATAACATTCCATGTTAGTTGTCTTCATCTCGCCGCCTTTCTTGCGTCCCACCGTCTGTCCCCCTGTCCTATTGGACCGAGAGGAGTTCTGGTTTCACTGGCTGAGTGTTCTCTGGTTTGTTTCCTTTCCTGACTTAGAGAGTATGACAGGTATACTCAACCTATTTGTTTGGACAGGTTTATTCTCTGGCTATGTCTGGGGTTAGCTATTTCAAACGAGATCTGGGTAGCTATCGCTATACATCATGGGATAAGGGGTAGCCTTGAACCAATAAACAGCTCTCGAGCTATAGAAGATGGCTGAGTCAGAGCCGTGGATCGGCTCCGATCCCAACCAGCAAGAACGAAGGCGAGATGAAGACAACTAACATGGAATGTTATGGTAGGTACATAACTTCTTTTTATGAAGGCTTTCTACTTGTCTTTTAGTTGTGCAGTCAGCTGGTTTTCACCTTGTCAAGTAATGTTTTCCCAGTCTATGAGCCAGTTGTCCCAGCAAAAATGTTCTATGAAGAACAGTAGTTTGTGCATTGGCAGTAATTCAGAAGTTTTAGGCTGGTCATTTTGCTTCATGGTTGTGCCACTTTGGGGTTAGTATGTGTAAGTAAAATGGCTGAATTGTGAAGGTCCACACATTTCGGCGGGGTGACTGCAGGGGCTTGTCCTCCTGAAAATTTGCCTTTTTCTGAGGAGTTCTTCCTGTCAAGGCTTCAGCTGGTTTTCTTTCATTTGTTTGAAGCTTCAGTGTATTTTTTGTTTTTAACTTGATAAGATGTGGCATCCATTATGAAAGGATGGCTTTTACTTTGAAGGACCTTTGTATTGGTTGGCTGTTGGGATTTTGTCTTCTGGTATATTTGCTTGACATAGTCCTGAAGATTCTCCAGCTCGTTCACGTTTTGAGAATGGGATCCTTAGTGAACAGAAATTTACAGTACTTAATTTTTAGATTTTCTTTTTTTGTTTATTGGGAAAAAATGCCTTTTTCCACAGTCTGTTTGGACTTGCAGAGTACGCAAATTGGTAACGTACCGAGTCAAACTAAAATTACAGCATGGAATATACGAGCACCCTTAATCTGCTAGAACTGGCTTTGAATTTTTCAACAAAGTATCTGCATGTGGTGGTCACCAAAAGTCACTTTTAGAGTCTAATTTTACCCTGGGAATTGGTTGCTGCCAGATGTTCGTTTTCCAAACCGACTTCCAGCACCTGCAAACATTGCCACTGTGCAGAGTTTAACTTTTCCTACAGTTAGAATGTTTGCATAATGCTCATCCATACCATGTTAAGCAATTGTATTTGTTTGCGTTTGTTTCTTCGCCATGCCTCAGGAAATTACTTTCTGACAGACCAAATGCCAGTTCCCGGACATCAACAGTAGATGTCAGTGAAGCTCAGATTTGCAATGTGTGTTTACAGGATTGATTGCTTTTTGATATAGCAAGTAGTGAGTAAAGCATCCACAACTGTATTTAACAAAAACGAGGACTGCACCAATGTCCTTCAAGGATGCATCTGCAGTCTTTACAAATGGGTTGTCCTGTCGTCAGGCAGCCCTTCGGTCGGCCGGATTCCAAAGTCTGGGTCTGGCTTCAGCTGGTGTCGCACCTCACCCGACGTCATTGCGGCAGTTATTCGGGTATAAAGGCATCAGCCGACGCCATTTTCTTCAGTCTTTCTTGCCGCGTGGCGCCCGAAGCAGAAGCTGTTCGCAAGTGCCGGTCGGTCAGATCCAGAGATTACTACTACCGAATACTACTTCGAAGACTTCTATAAAGCTAAGTACCCCGTTGGGGACTCTCTCTTGCCTCAGCCGATGTCAGAGAAAGTTAATAACTCTTTATCTTGTGGGAAACAAATACCTCATAAGGATTTCCACTCCTATTGCATACATTGTTTAGGCCCAGACCACGACGTAGCAGCTTGTCTAGCCTGTGCTTCTTTTAACCGACGGACGCTTAGACGTCAGTTGGACTTTGCTGAACAGATTTTCGGCTCCGATTTTGCCTACATTATGCCGTCGGATCCTCCGACTACGCAAATTACCAAAAAATGCAAAGAAAAGGACCGACACTCGCGGTCCGCGGTTTCGGCCGAAATCGCGGTTAAGCAAACCACGAGTGTCTCGGTTTCAGCCGAAACCGAGCAAGCGGTTCTTTCTTCAGCCGATAACATGCCTTCTACTGAGGCCTCTTCTAACCTGGTAGAGACTGCTTCTGAAATCCAACCTTCTGTTGCGGTTTCACAGGATTTATCAGACACCATTCCCCTGGATGTTTCAACCCCTGCACGTGGAGCTGCTAGGCCTCCTCCAGCTATGTCTGTTAAGGCTTTTGCCAGGGCTAAAGCAGCCAAAACATCAAAACCTGTGCCTGCCAAGCCCCCTTCTCACAGGCCCAGCTCCAGCTCCCACATGCTTTCCTTGGCTGAGGATCTCATCTCTTTAATCCGTGGAGCCCAGCCTCATCCAGACAGGGCCTCTCTCCCTCCTCCAGAAAAGAGACCTAGAGCAGAGTCCCCTGAGCCAGTATCCACAGATGATTCTTCTGATGACTCAGAACATACAGACCCTCCTGAGGCTTCTTATTCTCCTTACGAAGACTCTGATGCTGAGGAGTCCATCCCTTCAGCCTCTCCTCCTGAGGAAATTTCCTTTGGGGAAACCTTGCATGCTATGAGGGAACAATTTCAGTGGCAGGGCCAAGATTTCTCAGACTCTAGAAAAAGGCTTAGGACCTTTCTACATTTGCCACAGCATAGGCCTTTAGCTATACCTCCAGTTCTTTCTGTTGTTGATGATGCATTTAATGATGCTTGCACTGCTCCTGATTCTTTACCTCCGGCTCCTGCTAAGCCCGATAGGTACTACAGGGTCCCGGACACTCATCACCACTTATATAAGGCTCCTTCTGCAGATCCAGAGACTATCTCCCAGGGTCCTAAAGCTGTAGCAGCTACTTCTTCTAAAACCCCCTCCCCTCTGAAAGGGAATCCAGGTCCTTAGAGAGATGGGGTAAAAAAGTTTACACCTCTGCTACTTGTCAGCTACAGCTTTGAACTGCCAATTTCATATGATTCAATATCAAGAGTTTATGCTTGACCAGTTGACTAAAAAGCTGTCCTCTGAAGAATCTTTAGATAAAAAGTATGTTCAAGAAATGGTACATAACATACAGCAGGTTAGTAACCATTCTTTAAAATGTGGCTATGATGCACTGGAGGCTTCCTTTAGATCAGCCATGACTGGCACAGTTATTAGGAGGCATGCATGGTTGAAAGAACAGGCATTACCAGACCATGTCAAATCAAAGCTATTGGATGCACCTATGGACAAGGTCAATTTATTTGGTTCCCCTGCACAGCAGGTACTAAAAAAGATGGAAGAGAAAGCAAAATCTGTGCAAACAGTGAAAGATTTCCTACAAGTTCAACCTCCAAGGTTTAGCAGGAACTGGCCCTCCAAGAATTGGTCCTTTCCGGAATCCTCTAAGGCACAAAGAGGCAGAAACCAATCCAGGGGTGCCTACAGGGGTCGCCAGTGGCAGGGTAACAACCAACGAGGCACGGACACAGCCACCACCACTACAACAACTCAATCACAGTGACTTGGCGGTGGTACCTCCTACCAGGGAACAACTAGAAACACCCTTGGGCGGAAAGCTAACCTTATTTTCAAGAAACTGGCACTGCATTACAAGAGAAAAATGGATTTTGCAAACTATAGACCAAGGTTACAGGTTCCATTTTCATACTCTACCAGAAAAGAAGAGGAATGCCAAACCTACCACCTACTCAAAAGACAGAAGCTCTAAAGCAAATATCTCAATTATTAAGAATGAGAGCTGTGGAAAAGGTACCACCTATGGAACAAGGAAAAGGGATTTTACTCCAGACTCTTCCTGGTACCAAGGAAAGAAAACAAATGGAGGCCTATTCTAGACCTGTCCGCTTTAAACACATTCCTCATTGTTCCAAAATTCAAAATGCTGACCCTACAGCAGCTTCTTCCCATGCTGGGCAAGGAGTCTTGGCTGGTAACTCTAGATCTCAAGGAGGCATACCTGCACGTCCCCATAAGACCAATTTGCAGAAGATACCTCAGATTTCTTGCAGGATCAGAGCATTATCAATTCTCAGCATTGCCTTTGGCTTATCTACTGCCCAGAGTGTTCACGAAATGCCTGGCATCAGTATTAGCTCATTGCAGACTTCAGGGATTCAAATCTATCCCTACCTGGACGACTGCCTGATACAAGCGGACAACAAAAACAAACTAACAGAAGACTTACAAAGAGTCATCTACCTGCTGCAAGCCCTGGGATATACAGTCAATACAAAAAAGTCAAGGCTGATTCCATCCCAAAGAATAACCTTTCTGGGTGCAGAACTGGACACATCAAAACAAATGGCATTTCTAACTGCAGAAAAGAAAGAGCAACTTCCTCTCTACTTCTTGGCCTTAACAAAGCAGAACCATCTGACTGCAAGAAAAGTGCTGCAAGCTCTAGGCTTCATGGCATCCTGCATAATACTGGTCCCTCATGCCAGGCTGCATATGAGAAAGCTACAGTGGTACCTAAAGAATTTGTGGTCCCAGCACAAGCACAGCCTAGAAACCAAAATTCCAATGATCCCATGCCTGAAACAGGAGTTCCTATGGTGGGCCCAGGCCTGCCAATCAAACACAGGATTGCCCTTCTGCAAAAGTCAACCAAGACAAACCATCACGACAGATGCCTCAGACCTCGGATGGGGGGCACACATGCTGGACAAGTGCATTCAAGGCCTATGGACTCAAGACCAGCTGCATCTGCACATAAATTTAAAAGAAATGCTGGCAGTGAAATTGGCAATCCAGGCATTCAGACCTTTTCTCCAAGAAGGCCAGTTGATGATAAGGACAGACAACACCACAGTTATGTGGTACATCAACAAACAGGGAGGCACACACTCATACCCTCTATGCCGGCTGGCACTGGACCTATGGGATGTGGCTCTGAGCTACAACATTCAGTTACAGGCAATTTATGTGCCAGGGAAGGAAAACATTCTAGCAGACATATTAAGCAGAACTACAACAGATGCCCACGAATGGATGCTGCATCCGGACATCTTCAAAACCATCACAAGAAAATGGGGATCACCACAAATAGACTAGTTTGCATCCCCATTCAATAACCAGTTGAAGAAATTCTGCACAAGGACTTACCACCCACTTGCTTGGAAGGTGGACTCCCTCTCTTTCAGTTGGAAAAGCCTGACAGCATACACATTCCCACCACTTCCTTTGATGCACAAGGTGCTTCTGAAGATCAAAGAGGAACGCCCGAGGATCATTCTGATAGCCCCGAACTGGCCAAGACAACATTGGTATCCGATGCTGAGGAGCATGTCCCGGGAACAAATATGGACACTGCCCCTGATCCCATTACTGCTAACACAGAACAACTACAGCATCCTGCATCCAAACCTAAAAACTCTGCAGTTAACTGCCTGGAACATTATATAACAGCAATTAACCCAAATTTATCCCAAAGGGTTAAAGATATAATCCTGGAGGCTCGTAGACCTTCAACAAGAAAGAATTATGCAGCAAAATGGAAAAGATATCTCATCTGGAGTACTGCAAAGGGGCAAGATGTGACACTGGTGAACACAGCCAACATCCTGGAGTACTTGGCGGAGCTCTACCATACAGGCCTGTCCTACTCTTCCATCAAGATACATGCATCAGCTATTTCAGCAGAATACAGCTTGGATCCTCCTGTCTTCTCGCATCCTCTGCTCAGACAGTTTCTGAGAGGAATTAAAAATGTAAAACCTCCCAGGAAACCTCCATTGCCAGCATGGGACTTGAATTTTGTGCTAGAAAAATTGACTCTTCCTCCTCTCGAACCAGCAGCAACAGCAGAATTACAATACTTATCCTGGAAGACTGCTTTCCTGCTGGCAATAACTTCAGCAAGAAGGGTCTCTGAACTGCAGGCATTAATGGCAGTGCAACCCTTCCTGATCTTCCATCAAGATAGAGTGTCCATGAGAACAAATCCTACATTTATGCCGAAGGTGGTATCCAGAGTTTCTTTAAATCAGGCTATCCACCTCCCTACATTCTTCCCCAACCCACAGAACAGGGGGGAAAGGCTCTTGCATACCTTGGATGTACACAGACAATTACGCTACTATCTGGACAGGACAAAAAACAATAGAAAGACTGACCAGCTTCTGGTAGCATATGCAACAGGAAAGGAAGGAAAACCAATTTCTAAACAGACAATCTCCAAATGGATAGGAAATTGCATTAGATTTTGTTACTCCTACCATGGAAAGAAAACTCCAGAGAACATCAGGCCTCACTCCACAAGGGCTACAGCCACTACCACAGCTTTCTTACGAGGAGTGGCTACCAAGGACATTATAGAGGCTGCTACTTGGACCTCCGTGCATACATTTGCCAAGCTTTATAACTTACCTCTATACTCTAGATCCCGTGCTGGTTTTGCCACTGCTGTTTTGCAAGGGATCCTAGCTACACCATAATCTCTTCTCATTTCCTCCTCCCCTAGTTTAGCTATGGTATTCTACCCATTTGTAAAGACTGCAGATGCATCCTTGAAGGACATAGTACAGTTTTGTACCTACCATAAATGTAGATGTCCGAGAGGAATGCATCTGCAGTCAGGATTACCCACCCTCCTTCCCCTCTGAGGTACTCCTAGGGTATTTGCCAATCTTCAGCTAGCTTGGGGGGGATCTATTATGGTGTATTTGTTTGTATATATGTACATACATGCTTATTTTGTGTGTTTGCTCTCTACTATTTGGAAACTTTGGCATTTATCCAAATTTAGACATCCAAGAGGGCACCTGGCATCTGGGGCAAGAAACACTGAGGAAAATGGCGTCGGCTGATGCCTTTATACCCGAATAACTGCCGCAATGACGTCGGGTGAGGTGCGACACCAGCCGAAGCCAGACCCAGACTTTGGAATCCGGTCGACCGAAAGGCTGCCTGACGACAGGACAACCCATTTGTAAAGACTGCAGATGCATTCCTCTCGGACATCTACATTTATGGTAGGTACAAAACTGTACTTTTCTGACCCTGTAGGAATAGGCAGCTCAACAGTGGAGACTCGCACTTTATCGGCTGCTGGCCTAATTAGTATCTGTCAGTTACAAAATATTTGCTGAAGTATTTGCAACTGTAGAGTATAGAATCGGTCCTCTGATTAACATTCTTCCCATCAGTCTCTGTGACGGCCTACTAGCTAAAAGAGAATTGGAGCTTCATTAACCCACCCCACTCCAGCCTTTGACTTGGGTGAATAGAATTAGACCTACTCAGGGCAGTTAAATGTCTGCTAAATTAATAACTGATAAAATTCTACCCCAGAAACACAGGGTAGCGAGGGAAAAGGAGGCAAAAGCAAATGCCATCATGGAAATATCGAATAGAGAAAACTGTAAAGCAGGTAAGACGAGAAGTGTCATTGTTAGAAGATTATAGAAGAGGGAACAGATAAAAATACTAAGAAAGATGTGATAAAAGCAATGTGCAGTATTAGAACAGACCAGGATCTTTTATGCACTTCTGGAGATGAACTAAAAATTTCAAAACGGGTGGAAAGACTTAGCAGTTACGAAGATAAATATAAGGGAAAAGCAAAAAATAAGCAATTTATTGATGACCCAAAAAAGTTTTATAGAGAAGTGAGAAGTAAGGTAAAAGGAATTGAAAGACCGCCAAAAAAAGAGGAAGTAGATACATTTTGGAAAAGTATTTATGAAGAACCTCTGGAACATAAAGATTCTAAATGGATAGTAGTAGTAAAAGAAATAAGGTTTAAAGGTACAGGATATGAAATGGGATGAAATAACAGCCAGTGAGATTGAAACAAAGTTGAGAAAAGCCCCAAATTAGAAAACCCCAGGCCCAGATGCAGTACCTAACTTTTGGCTTAAAGTATTAACAACTTTGCACGAGGGTCTAGCCATGAATAAGAACTGTTTATATGCACACCCCGAACAGACACCTCACTGGTTAACATCAGGAAAAACAATGCTCTTAAGAGTGAACCTGCAAGCTGCCCTAAATTTATAGATCAGTAACTTGTCTTCTGACGTATAAATTATACACGGGAATTAACGCCGACAGAATTTATAGTAATTTAGAGGAAAACTCAATTATGGCAGTAGAACAAAAGGGCAGTAAAAGAAAGTCATATGGAACAAAGGATCATTTGTTAGTTATAGTGGAGAACTGTAAGAAGGGGAAGAATCTAAATATGGCATAGACTGACTACAAAAAACATTTGATAGTATCCCATATTCATGGATAAGAGTGCTTAAAAATGTATAAGATACACCCTACACTGATTGACTACATTACAGTAACCCTAAAACAGTGGCAGACCACTTTGCAATTAAGCCATAATAAAGGACAGATTATTATCCCAGGGATAAAAATCCAAAGGGGGATATTCCAGGGTGACTCTCTCTCACCATTGGTATTCTTCCTTGCCATTAATCCATTAAGCTGTTTACTTAACAGCTTAGGCCGTGGCTACAATTTGGCTTCTAGAAAACTGTCTAATGACTTCTTATCTTCCGTTTGCCGATGATTTAAAACTGTATAGCTCATCAGATGAGGAACTGAAAGCACAGCTGCAGGTTGTCAAAACTTTTTCATATGATATTGGAATGTCATTTGGTCTTGATAAAAATGCAAAAGCAACCTTTAAAAAAGGAAAACTGCAGCACCAGGTGAACATCAGTTTGGGACAAGAATGTGATAGAACTTGAGCTATAGGGAGTGTATAAATACTTGGGAATTGATGAAGGATCAGCAATAAAAGATTAACAAATGCGAATAAAGCTCAGTAAGGAGTACTTTAGAAGACTTGAATTAATCCTGAAAACAACATTGACATCTAGGAACAAAATCAAACAGCATTGACATCTAGGAACAAAATCCAAGCCATAAATCAGTTTGCTCTTTCTGTCCTAACTTATAGTTTTGGAGTGACTGACTGGCCCCAAAAAGTGTTGGATAGATTGGATTTTAAAACAAGGATGCTTCATGCTCCCTAAATGATTTACAAACAGTGTATACCAAGATTATATATTCCTTGTTCCGAAGGAGGGATGGGCCTCCTTGAAATTGATAACATGTATAGATCTGCAGTCGTGGGACTCCACACATCTGCTGACCTCACAGGATTCAAATGTAGTGAAAGTTTTGAAACATGAAAAGAATAAATCTAAGATGACATCTCTGCTTAATTTAGCAGAAGCATATCGGCGTCAAGCAGGAATGGAAATCAAACCAGAAGTAGACAAAAAAACAGGCAGCAACTGACTGTGCTAAAAAACAAAAGAAGAATATAAGGTGAATGACCAATGAGAAGGCAAGAAATGTGGAAGAAATACAAATATAGCTGCAAGTCTAGAAAACTTCTGGAAGAGCCTCATGTTTATCAAGAACGAATGCAGGAATGGTTAAGGAGAGGTGAATTTGCATCAAGAAAGTCAAGGCTAATATTGGCAGCCCAAGATAGTGGGCTTAAGTATACGCTGGATTACAAAGTCTATTGAACATGTGGGTGAAACAGACAAATGTAGGTTTTGTAAAACTAAATTGGAAACAGTCACACACCTTGTTTAATGGCAGAGGGACTGTATACTGAAAGGCAAAATAATGTGGCGTGACTGTTACATTGGTGATTGTGCAAACATTATGGTATCGAAGTGGCTGAAAAACACTGGAAATATCACTTCTGTGTCACTGTTAGACAGAGGCACAGTATACTAACCTCAATAAAAGGCATAGCAAAATTAATTTAAAATGGGTGGCGAAAGCCAAACACACTCTGGCTAGGCTTATAAATGCCCTAGGGCAGATAGCCTAGTATGAACCTATGAACCTATATGAGCCGCAAAGAATCATAGAAAATGAAGTTTATATCACATGGGGTCACCCAATGCCAGCAGTTCAAAAGATAGATTCTAGAAAGCTGGTTGTAGTGGTCCAAAAAAAGAAGATAGAAGTAGCATTGATCATTGAAATCGCCACACCTAGTGACTACAGTGTCTTGTGTACAGAGAGACACAAAGTTATAAAATACCTTTATCTGCAGGCAGAAATGAGGGCCATGTGGAAGAAAGGATACCTAGACCATTCCAGTAGTAGTAAGACCAACTGGTCTTATAAAAAAGAATTTACAGTTGTATTTAGTTATGTTACCAGTTCATGTAACACTGTATGAATTGCAGGAGTCGTCATTACTGGGCACATTGTGGGTGCTGCGAAGAGCACTTTTGGCTAACAGAGTGAAACAATACTGATTTCATGAACTTTAATTGTACTTGACTTAGGAATGGGGTCCATTCCCTTCATGGTATTAGAAATTGAAAAGACTTGGAGAAATGAAAAATGACAGTTATTCTCTTTTTTGGGATGTGTTGCAGTTGATGAGGAGACTCTTTGTGCTGTCCTTCAGAAGATGCTTCATTCAGCAAACACATTAATGTTCGTAAGACATTAGTTTTAAATGGAGCATGAAGGCGATCTGAGATACCCACCAGAGATTTGTCTGGTCTGTCAGCGGATTAAGAGACCTTTTGCAGTTGCTTTGTGCTATTGCATTTCTTTGAGGATGCATTGGAAAAGACTTTTGTCAGATTTTAGTTATATACCCCCCCCCCCCCTCCTCCTTTTTGGTACAGAAGTGGCTGACCTGTTTAAATCTTTGCAACAGAAAGGAAAATAATTACAGGACCTTAAACACATCCTGGTCTCACCTGTTCCAAAGTTCCAGAGGAACTACCCGGCAAAGACGCAGTTTAAAAAGGAAAATCTCCAGGCCTGTACCCCCCCCCCTCCCAACACACACACACACACACACACACACACACACACACACACACACACACACACACACGCACACACATCTAGAAGACAGCCTTCTCAGGTTAGGCCTTCTTAGTCTTCCAGCCAAAGGCCCTCCCTTTCCTGATAGAGCAGGTAGTGTCTGACTGCCTGCCAAAACTTCAGCTCCCCCCCCCATCCGTACCCCTATCTGCCAGTCTCTCTCACTGTCTCCCTTCATGGTCACTCATTACCACAGACAAATGCGTTCTGTCCATCATACAGAACTGCTACTTCATGTCCTGGATCACCCCCCCCCCCCATAAGACTGGGTATACCACAGACTCCTCCCAGTCAACTACCCCTCCTCTATCAGGTTTTGCAAACCCTGCTACTACAAGGCACCATAGAACCAGTACCTGCACAATCAAAAAGAAAAGGATTCTACTCCAGAATATTCTTGGTACCCAGAAACATACCTCTCAACCTGGAAACATCAAAAATCTGGACAAAGCCCATGAAAAATAGGTACAAATCTGTACAGCGATCAACATAAAATTTGCATACATAATTATGTAACCCTGCCCACACCAATGGAACTGTGAGATACCAACTTCAAATGCAAACTGAAGAACAGACTCCCAAAATAAGGTTCCCTGGCCCAGACCCCCCACTAATCCCTTCAGCAGTATGTCTCCAAGTATGTACAAGCACCAAAATGAAACGTTTTCCCAAGTGATCCATTCCCTCAGTGGTTTCAAGTATGCAGAAGCTTCTTCTTTCAGCTGCTCCCGTTTGGGGTTGCCACAGCGAATCATCTGTTTCCATTTCTTCCTGTCCTCTGCATCTTGCTTTGTCACACCAACCACTTGCATGTCTTCTCTCACCACATCCATAAACCTTATCTTAGGCCTTCCTCTTTTCCTGTTACCTGGCAGCTTCATCCTTAGCATCTTTTTCCCAATATACTCTGCATCCCTCCTTAGCACAAGTATGCTCAAGCACCAAAATGAAACATTTCCCTCACCCCAGCGATTGATTCCCTTCAGTAGTTTCAATATGCACACAAACACCAAAATGAAACATGTCCCCCAGAACCCTCCACTAATCCCTTCAGCAGTATGTACAAGCAGTTTTTAATGACCATTATGCTTGACAGCGGTAACTTTCACTCATAACACTCGCAAATAAATTTACTAGTTACTAATTGCTGTTGCATTTCATTAACTACTCTCCCAACACTCCCCTGATTTGCCAGGTTTACATCCAATCATCCTATACAGGTGCACATGCTACATTTAGTAAGAATTAGTGTTAGCACAGTCAGCATAACAAACAGGTATAAAAAGGCAACTTCCAGGTACACAACTTCTAAACACTATTTCACCAATTCATCTTGCTGTACACATGAAGCATCCTGCAAACACTGTAAAAGAGCCTAAAAACTAGGCGAACAGAAAAAATGCTATGTAACTTATGAATCTGATTTATGATTTCCAAAGCACTCCACTGACACATGCACATTAGAGAAAAGACATTCCTCTAACTGGGTACATATCAGGCAAGAAACATTTCTTAGACTATCATTAGTATATTCTGAAAGTAAGCAGTATGTTGGATAACACACTGAGAATTTTGAACTGTACTCCATAAGAAATATGGTACTTAGTGATAAAGGACTTTATCCAAATGGGGAAGGGAACTTTTCACCTAGTCAGACAAGTGAAAAAGCACACCATTCACTCACTCAATGTTTCAGGCAGGGAAATATCCATTGGGCTAATGCATAAATGCCAGCCAACACACGCTTATTATTGCTGTAAAATAAAATGTCAACAATTTCACATATAAAAATCAGCCAAAATATGCTTTTTGCTCTATAATGAATGTACAGAAAAGTTTCCAAGAATCTCTGCCAATTTTCCTGGGGCACACTGGTGCCAGACAGCCCAGTTTGTCACCTACGGAAATGGTTAGAATAGTTCGTATGCAGAATATCCAGGAAGATATGAAAGGTAAAAAGTTTTACATGCAGACGTGTAGTCCACCTGACATTAAGCTGGCATCCAGTCATTACAAACATCGATATGACATAAATACTGGAAAAAAAAAAAAAAAAAGAACTTTGCGGGCCCAGTTTTTTTTTTTTTTTTTATATGATTCACCCTGTTCAATGAATCCAACAGAAATCATCTTAAAATGTTAACAAGGCTGCCGGCCTGTCACTCATGTTTATGCAGAGAATATTTAATGTCTTTGGTATAGAACTCCAACCCACTGCAAGCCAGCAATTACTGGCCTACGCACATTTAACCATGCCCAATAAAAACAAAATAAAACACTTTGAATTTTCATTCTTCCTGTCCCAAGTACAATAAATTTAAACTTAAAGAAATTAGAAACCCACAACTCGCCTACCCTACTGTTTCTCGGTTCATCCCTGGACTTTTCCACAAACCTAATAGTTAATACTCGCCCTGGCCCTTGCTACTAGTAGTCAAGCAGAAGTCAAGTGTTGACTCCGGAACTTAAGACTACCTGTCCTCTGTCCTGTTTCGCCATGATGGACTGGACATTCTCCTCCAGGAAATCGGTATGTACAGGAGCCAGACTTGGGATTTGTGTCCCAGAGCCAGGCATTTCCATTAGAAGCCATTTTGTTTAAAAGATCTTGTTTTTCAGGGAAATTGAAGATGATGTTCGTGTTTCACTGTTGCAGTCATCACATTTGGGTTATCTGCCTGCAGGTAGCCCTCAGCCAGCCTGAATACCAGAATTTTGGATTCCTGTGTTGGATGCCGTCTCTTCTTCCATGACGTAAGGTGTCAGGGGTATAAAACATGCAGCCGACACCATTACATCAGTCTTTCTTGCCATGCGGTGCCCAAAGCAGAAGCAGTTCGCAAATGCCGGTTGGCCGACTCTTGAAATTTTCATTTTCGAGTTTCAGAACCCAAGTCTGCAAAAAAATAAGTACATAGTTTGGGATCTTTTTTCTTGCTCCAACCGATGTCAGTAAACGTTAACAATTGTCTTGTGTGGAAAACAATCACCTCATAAAGATTTTCATTCGTACTGCATTCCCTGGTTAGGCTCAGAGCATGACATCCCTTGCTGTCGGTTTTGTGCCTTGTTCAACCCCCGAGCTATTCGTTGTCTGGCTATCTTTGCAGCAAATTATTTTGGTACTTTGTATCGGTACTCTGAAATTTGCTTTGTTAAGCCATCTGACTACTGATCTTCCAAAAAATCGTAAGGGTAAAGACAGAGACAGACCGCATAGGTCAAAAAATACCGATGACGCTTCCGTTAAGCTAGTCGCCAGTCTGTCGGTACTCAGGTGCTTTCGCAGCCCCCGATACCAGCTACTTCAGATTCGCAGGTCTCTACTGAGACCCTTTCGTAGTCCGGTATGCCGCGAGATGCCTCTTCAACTATGGAACCTGCGGATGACTCTACCTTGGATGGGTCCGGAGCCACTCTGCAGGCACCGGCTTCTGAGGGTGTAGTCAGGCCTACAGACTTACATTTTAAACGGATGCCATCTTCTTCTTCCAGGCCTAAAACTCGCACCACGTCTAGAAATCAGACATTGAAACTGCATGCTCAGGCCGATATGCCTAAAAAACAAATGTGTAGAATGGCTGAATACCTTATTACCTTAATTAGGGGAAACCAGACTTCTCCCTCTAAGAGACCTAGAACTGATTTTCCTTCTGATTCTTCTGATCAGGAATCTGATATTTCTGTTCCTTCTGATTACCAGGATTTGCCCTTACCTACCTATGAGGATTCTGATGCAGTGGATTCTATTCCCTCTGCTTCCCCTCCAGAAGGCTTTTCTTTTGGAGAAACCTTGCACACTCTTGGGGAGCATTTCCGCTGGGAAAGCCAGGATTACTCTGACTCCAAAAAAGAGGCTTAGGGAATTCTTACTCTTTCCTCAACACAGGTCTTTAGCTATCCCTCCTGTTCTGGACATTCTAGATGATGCTTTCTTGGAATCTAGCCTTTCCTCAGACACTTTACCTCCAGCTCCCTGAAAACCTGACAGGTATTAGAGTACCTGACTCTCGCAAGTTCCTCTTCAAGAATCCTACTGCAGATCCAGAGACCATTTTCCAAGGGCCAAAAGGCATTAAGGCTACTGCTGCCAGAAATCCTACCCCTTCTGATAGAGATTCTAGAACCTTAGACAGATGGGGGGGGGGGTAAGAAGGTATACACTTCTGTTACTTTGGCCGTTAGGGCTTTAAATTGCCAGTTTCATATGTTAAAATACCAGCAACTTATTATGGGACTACTTAAACAGAAAATGATGTTGAATTCTGACTGTGCTGAACACAAAGAATTACAGGATTTAATACATTCTGCAGAACAAGTTGATAAACATACTTTGCAATGTGGTTTTGACTCTTTAGAAGCATCTTGCAGGGCTGTTGTCACTGGGTCTGTACATATAAGGCATGCTTGGCTTAAGGAGCAAAACTTGCCAGATCATGTTAATGCTAAATTACTGGATGCTCCCTTAAACCAAGACCGCCTTTTAAGCAACAAAGCGGAAGCTTTCAAAAGTATGGAGGAAAAAGCTAAATATATGCAAACTGTTAGATTTCCTGCAAGTACAGCCTCCCAGATTTAGTAGGCATTGGCCTTCAAAGAATTGGTCCTTTCCAGTCTCTTCCTGGCCCTCTTAGTCCAAACCCAGGAACAGCAGACCACCTAGGTTACAGTCTCAGACTGGCACAGGCCTAAGCAGTGGGGGGCTCCCACTTCCAAAGCAGGGAGCAGTAAGCCACCCTCCTACAGAAAAATGGCACAATGAGCTACCCTTAACCCTCCCAAACCCTGCTCAACTGCCTGCTCCCTTAGGTGGAAAGCTCGCCCTGCATGCAAAAAACTGGGAACTCGTTACCCAGGACAACTGGGTTTTGAATGTAGTTTCCCAAGGATACAGATTCCATTTCCACTCGCTACCAACCCCAAACGGTTGGCCAGTCCTACCCCCAAATTAGTGGACGGAGGCCCAACAACAGGTTCTCTCTCTTCTAAGTGTCAGGGCTTTTCAACCTGTCCCAGCAGAACAAAAGGGCAAGGTTTTTATTCGACTTTTCCTGGTAACCAGAAAAGGCAACTCCTTGTGTCCTATCCTGGACCTCTCTATTCTAAACACCTTTCTGGTAATCCCCAAATTCAGAATGCTAACACTTCATCAGCTTCTTCCTGTGCTAGGCAAAGATGCCTTGTTGGCAACCTTAGACTTAAAGGAAGCTTACCTGCACATTCCAGTAAGGGAATCTTGCAGGAAATACTTACGCTTCAGGGCAGGCTCCATGCACCATCAGTTCTCTGTACTTCCCTTTGGCTTATCTACTGCACCCACAGTATTCACAAAGTGTCTAGCTCCAGCCATTGCATTTTGCAGGTGGAGAAATATTCATATGTACCCATACTTGGATGATTGTCTGACTCGGGCAGAAAGCCAGGACAACATCTGGCATTCGTAAAGAATCTTCTAACCTCTCTGGGGTACACCATAAATGAAAAGAAATCACAACTAGTACTTTGCCAACAGAGTGTATTCCTGGGAGCAAGCTTGAATGCAACTTTCCAGATGGCTTTCCTCACTCCAACGAAACAAGTTTATTTGACAACCTACTTCTAACTATTGGCCACAAAACCCTAGCTATCTGCAAGGAAAATTCTGCAAGCCCTGGGGTTCATGGCCTCTTGCATTCTACTAATTACATATGCAAGACTACATATGAGGAAACCACAATGTTATCTAAAAAGCCTATGGTGTCAACATTCTCAGGACCTGAAATCAATGATTCCTGTCATTCCTTGTATAAAGACAGAATTCCTTTGGTGGGCAGAGGCCTGCTACCAAAACAAGGGGCTCCCTTTCACTCGACACCCTGCCGGCCAAACCCGAACAGACACATCAGACTATGCATGGGGGGCTCACTTGGCAGGGCAGTGCATTCAAGGCAAATGGAACCCGAGACAGATGCACCTGTATATCAACCAAAAAGAAATGTTAGCTGTACTGAATTCCCTGACAGCCTTCAAATATAGCATTCTTCCAGGACAACTATTGGTAAAGACAGACAACACCACAGTTATGTGGTACATAAACAAACAGGGGGGGACCCACTTGTGCCCTTTCTGCAGACTAGCCATGGCTCTGTGGAACACAACCTTGAGCTACCAAGTGCACCTAGAAGCTCAATTCCTGCCAGGCAAGCTAAATTCACTGGCAGACGACTTAAGCAGAAATCTCATGGACCCGCGCGAATGGAAACTGGAACCAAAAATATTCAGCCTCTTGAACAAATCAAGGACTCCAGAGGTAGACCTGTTTGCCTCCCCTCAGAGCTACCGATTGGACAAATTCTGCACAAGGACTCCCCACAGTCAAGCTTGGAAAGTGGATGCCCTGCCCTTTACCTGGGAAAGCCTCTCAGTTTATACCTTTCCCCCTCTGCCTCTCCTCTCGAAGGTTCTGCTAGAGATCAAACAGGACCAACCAAGGACAATACTGATTGCAGCAGACTGGCCACGCCAGCACTGGTACCCCCTCTTGTGCAGTATGAAACTGCTAGAACCATGGCACCTGCCTCTGACCCCTTCCCTGCTGTCCCAGCAGGAGGGCCTGATTCTGCATCCTCAGCTTCAAACCCTGAATTTTGCAGCCTGGCTAATTCCTTGAGCTCTCCAATAGCATCCCTCAGTAAGCAGGTGCTAGTTGTCATTCTGGAGGTAAGTAGGCCTAGTACTAGAAAATCTTATGCTGAAAAGTGGAAAAGACACTGTTCCTGGAGCCAGGCTCAGGGGATGGGCACAATGGTGCCCAGCTTACCTCATATTTTTCAGTACTTAACAGAAATGCTCCTTAAGGGCCTATCCTTCTCATCAATTAAAATTAATGCCTTTGCCATTTCAACTCATAATACTGAGCCACCCCTCTTCTCTCACCCTCTGCTAAAACAATTCCTTAGAGGGGCCAAAAGTTTAAGACCCCCCCCAGGTGAGCCCCAACTTTAACTTTGTATTGGAAAAGCTCACCCCCCCCCCCCTTGAGCCAGCTGCAGCAGCAGAGTTGAAATTCCTTTCTTGGAAAACAGCCTTCCTTCTAGCCATCACTTCAGTAAGAAGAGTGTCTGAATTACAGGCCCTCATGTCAGTGGAACCCTTCAATTATCTTCCATGCTGACAGGGTTTCCCTCAGGACCAATCCTTCCTTTATGCCCAAAGTGGTGTCTAATGTGGCCGTAAATCAGTCCATTCATTTGCCTACTTTTTTCCTTAATCCACAAAGCAAAGGAGAATGAATACTGCACTCTCTGGACGTGCACAGACAACTTAGATTTTATTTAGACAGGACTAAGCCTCTCAAAATCTCAACAGGTGCTAGTTGGCTTTGCTGCAGGGGCAGAGGGGAAGGCCATTTCAAAGCAAACCATTTCCAAATAGATAGTCCATTGCATTCATTTCTACTACAAGCACCATGGAAAACCTACCCCACATGGGATAAGATCACATTTCACCAGGGCTGCATCTACCTCTGCAGCCTTTTTCAAAGGAGTCCCTACCAGAGACATCCTAGAAGCTGCTACCTTGAGCTCTGTACTTACCTTCACCAAGGTTTACCACATGCCTCTCTTTTTTAAATCCAGAGCTGGTTTTGCCACTGCAGTCTTGCAGGGCTTAATAGCTGGCCCTAATGCTCTCTAACTTCCTCTTCCCTTCCTTAGGTTTGGGAATCAACCCAAATATGATGACTGCAACAGTGTAACGCGAAGAACATTGTACAGTTGTGTACACTGTAGATGTTAGAGTATGTTCACTGTTGCAGTCTTGGTTACCCTCCCTCCAGCCCCCTGACTTCTCTTGGCTCTACCTTTCCTTCTTGTTTGGTATATTTAAGTTTTCTGATATATTTTCTTTTTGTTGGAGGTGTACCATAACATATAATTGCTTCCCATTGTGGGGGCACCTGACATCTGGGGCAAGAAAAACTGATGTAATAGCATCGGCAGCATGTTTTTATACCCATGACAACCTGACGTCATGGAAGAGGAGGCAGCATCCGACGCAGTAATCTAAGACTCTGGTATTCAAGCCGGCTGACTGCTACCTGCAGGCAGATAACCCAAATGTGATGACTGCAACAGTGAATACACTTGAACATCTGCATTTATGATGTGTACACAACTGTACTTTTCTCAAGTTACACTGCCTCAACAGTGATAACTTAATCCCTTAAAAAAAGGCCAGTTTCCAGCCCAACTCCTCACTGCTTCTACAACAAAGAAGACAAAATGTTCTGTAGTCCTATCTCGCCTACATTCTTACACATGAGTTCGGAGCTGATCCTCGGCTCCGACTCAGTCTTTTTACAAGGTCAAAGTCTTCTAGTTGGCTCGTGGCTAGGTAGGTATCCCATGGTGCACTAGTACAATCCCTAGATCTCGTTTGCCGTGTCGACGAGTTCAGATGTGCTTCTTCTTGGCCGTGGCTAAGTCTAACACATTTTGCTGATATTTTTTTTGGCTAATTTGTACTGTTATATTTAGATAGCTTTATATAGCTTTTGCTAGTGTCGTTTCTTTAGTTAGATAGTTGAGCATTTACTGGGTATTTCCCTGTGTGTAAAGTTTTTTGAGAACAATTGGCCATAGGTCTTATCATTCTCATTGGTATCCTGTGTGCCAGTTAGATCATCTCTGGGCTTTGCCATATATATAACTACCTTTAGTGCACAGATCCATCTTTGCACTAAAATATTGCAGAAAAATTGAACTTTTCAGGACTAACCAAATGTTTAATAAACTAGGATGTGTTCACCTCCTAGAGTTTTTTTCAGACATGGTAGGAATCTGAAGCATCTATTGGAAAAACAGTATCATAGGGTTCCCAGAATAGTTGACATGAACAAATGTGAGAATTGTAATTTTTGTAGAAACGTGGAGGTGGCCAATTCATTTGTTATTGACGGTGTACAGTTTAAACTTAAATATAGGTTTAACTGTAATTCCAAACTTGTCATCTGTTTGGCCAAATGTACATGTTGCCCTGCCTTTTATATAGGCAAGACGGAGCAAAGACTCCGTGACAGAATGTATGAACGTCTTTACGCAGTAGGTCACAATAAGACTGATAACGCCTTGGTCAAACACATCCAATTAATTCTTGACCATAAATTCAGATTTGTTGTCATAGATCATCTGGTACAAGACATTAGAGGTGGTCCCACACCTCTAAAACCTGAAGAGCTTGAGCTTATTTGGCAAATCAGACTTAATGCAGACAATTTGCCAAGTCTCAATGAGGCTTGTTATATTAGTAGTAGTATAAAATTGAGGCGTTTGCAAAGATAATGGCTTACAATAGTTAAGTAAATATTTTTAAGTTTGACTTAATGGTTAAATAACTGTTAGTATACAAGTCAATTTTTATTTGTACTATTTAGGTATTAGTTTCTACATCTGTGTTAATTGGTTATTTATTTGCAATATACCATTGTATCTTTATCATTTGTAAAAGTTTGGAATGCCACTTTATAACATTTTTTTATAGTTTTAGCTTTGTATACCACTTTAAATGTACTGTGTTAAGTGATAATAATTGATTAGTTTGTCCCGCGTTTTTTTGATTGAGAGTTTAAAAGGTTGACGTATTCTTAATTGTTTTACTTCTGATGAAGTTTGCATATTCAGCAAACGAAAAGTGCTTTAAGGGTTTTAATGAATTGTTGATGTTTACTCTACTGCTGCTGCGATCGTTTCTTTGGTTATCCTGAAATGACGCCAGTTAGCCATCCGACTACCGGAGTACCGAAAAAACGTAAAGAAAAAGAGAAAGGCCGTTGTGGTCCAAAACTGCCAACAACGCTTCTCCTAAGCCAGTCGCCAGTTCACCGGTACTCAGTGAGGCTCTCACAGCTCCTGATACCTGCTACTTCTGATTTGCAGGCCTCTACTGAGACCCATTTGGAGTCCGGTATGCCACGAGATGCTTCACCTACGGAACCCGCAGATGTCTCTACCTTGGATGGGTCCGCAGCCGCTGTGCAGGCACCGGCTTCTGAGGGTGTAGTCAGGCCTACAGACTTGCATATTAAACCAACACCACCTTCAATTTTAAGGCCAAAGCCACGATCCATGTCTAAACAAATGATGCCCAGGCCACATGTTTAGGCCCGTATGCCTAAAACACAAATGGTCAAAATGGCTGAAGATTGTATTACTCTAACCAGGGGTAGCCAACCCCCCCCCCATCTAAGAGGCCTAGGGCTGAACCTGACTATGAATCTTCTGAACAGGACTCTGTTTCTTCTGACTCTTCTAATGAGCTGGATTTGTCCACACCTACTTATGAGGACTCTGATGCAGAGGATTCCATTCTTTCTGCTTCTCCCCCTGAGGATTTTTCTTTTGGGGAAACTTTACATACTATAAGGGAGCATTTCCACTGGGAAAATCAGGATTTTTCTGAATCCAAGAAGAGGCTTAGGGATTTCCTTCTTCCTCAGCATAGGCCTTTGGCTGTTCCTCCTGTACTAGACATTGTTGTGTTTTCAGAATCCACTATGGCTCCTGATTCCCTGCCTCCAGCCCCTTGTAAACCAGAGAGATACTAAAGGGTTCCTGACTCCCACAAATTCCTCTTTGAAAATCAGGGGTCCAAGGGCATTAAGGCTTCTACTGCTAAAAATCCTACTTCTTCTGATAGAGACTCCAGGGCGCTGGATAGATGAGGTAAAAAGGTTTATACTTCTGCAACCTTGGCAATCAGGGCTTTACACTGTCAATTCCATATGCTAAAATATCAACAGCATATCATGGGACTGCTTAAACAGAAAATTGTTGATTTCTGACTGTGTGGAAAATGAGGATTTACAGGATTTATTGCATTCAGCTGAACAAGTTGGAAAACACACTTTGCAATGTGTTTTTTATTCTTTGGAGGCCTCTTGCAGGGCTGCTGTTACTGGGTCTGTGCTTAGAAGGCATGCTTGGCTTAAGGAGCAATCTCTGCCTGATCATGTTAAAGCAAAATTGTTGGATGCTCCTTTGCAGCAGGACCGTCTGTTTGGCAGTAAGGCTGAAGAAGTTCTAAAATAGATGGAAGATAAAGCTAAATCTATGCAAACTGTGAAAGATTTCTTACAAGTACAACCTCCAAGATTTAGTAGGCACTAGCCTAAGAACTGGTCCTTTCCAGTTCCTTCCAGAGCTACTCAAGCCAAACCCAGGCATTCCAAAAGCACCAGGTTTCAGTCCCAAGGGACTTTCAGAACTAAGCAATGGGGTGCCTCCACTTCCAAATCTGGAAACAACAAGACACCACCCTATGGTAAACAGTTACAATGACTTTCCTTTAAAATTACCAAGCACTTATCTCTTAGCCGCCCCTTTGGGAGAAACTAGCACTTCATGCAAGAAACTGGCAGCTTATTAACCAGGACAACTGGGTTTTAAATATAGTATCCCAGGGATACAGATTTCACTTCCACACGTTGCCAATTCCAAACGGATGGCCAGATCTGCCCCCAAATCAGTAGGCAGAGGCCTAGAAACAAGTTCTGTCCCTCATGAACATGGGGGCTGTTCAACCATTACCAGAAGAGGAAAAGGGGCAAGGTTTCGATTCCAGACTTTTCCTGGTACCCAGAAAAGACCAATCATGGCGTCCAATTCTGGACTTATCCATTCTAGACGTATTTCTGGACATTCCAAAATTCAAGATGCTGACTCTTCAACAGTTACTACCTATGCTAGGCAAAGATGCCTGATTTTACTCTAGACTTAAGAGGCTTACCTGCATATCCCAATCAGGGAATCTTGCAGAAGATATCTCCGTTTCAAAGGAGGCTACTTGCATTACCAATTCTCTGCATTGCCCTTTGGCTTATCTGCTGCGCCCAGTGTCTTCACAAAGTGCCTGGTACCAGTAATTGCATTTTGCAGGCAAAGAAATATTCAGATATATCCATACCTGGACGATTGTCTAATTCAGTCAGAAAACAAGGACATTCTTCTAAAGCATCTGGCGTTTGTAAAATAAAATGTTCTAACTTGTCTAGGGTGCACCATAAATGAAAAGAAATGACAGGTGGTTCCCTCTTAAAAAATTACATTCCTGGGTGCAAGCTTGAATACAACTGCCCAGATGACTTACCTTACGCCAGAAAAGCAAATTCAATTGATGCCTTACTTCAAACAGGTGGCCACAAAAAACCTGCTATCTGCAAGACATTCTGCAACCCTTGGGGTTCATGGCCTCCTACATTCTTCTAATTCCATATGCAAGATTGCATATGAGGAAACTTCAGTGGTACTTAAAAAGTTTATGGAGTCAACATTGTCACAGCCTGGAAACAGTGATTCCTATTATACCTTGCCTGCAACTAGAGTTCCTATGGTGGACAGAGGCCTGCAACCAAAACAAGGGACTGCCATGCACTCCACCCCCTGCCGCCCAAACCCTAACAACAGATGCTTCAGACTAAGCTTGGGGGGGGCACATCTGGCAGGGAAGTGCATTCAGGGCAAATGGAGCATAATTGAAATTCACCTGCATATCAATCAGAAAGAGATGCTGGCTGTACAGAATGCTCTGACAGCCTTCAAGTACTACCTTCATCAAGGACAACTAATGATAAAGACAGACACCACAATTATGTGGTACATAAACAAGAGGGGGGGGTTACACATTCATTCCCCCTTTGCAGACTAGCCATGGCATTGTGGAACACGGCCTTGACCTATCAGATACAACTACAAGCTCAATTCCTGCTAGGAAAGCTAAATACTCTGGCAGACTAAGCAGAAATCTTATGGATCCACACGAATGGAAACTTGAACCACAAGTTTTCAGCATGTTGACACGCAAATGGGGGAACCCAGACAGATCTTTTTGCCTCACCCCAGAACTATCAGTTGGACAAATTCTCCACAAGAATTCATCACAAGAAAGCTTGGAAAGTGGATGCTCTATCATTCAGCTGGAAAAAACTGTCAGTCTATGCTTTTCCCCATCTGCCTCTGCTCTCCAAAGTTCTACTAAAAGTCGAACAGGACAAACCAAAAATTATTTTTATTGCTCCAGACGGGCCTCGCCAACACTGGTACCCATTCCTGCACAATGTGTCACACCTTCCTTCCTTCGTGGCACCTGCCTCAGACACCTTACCTACTGTCTCAGCAGAACTACCAAATTTTGCACGCTCCGCTCCAAACTTTGAATCTTGCAGTGTGGCTAATCAACGAAGTTCACCCTTGGCATCCCTCCGCAAACCAGTGATGGATGTCATTTTAGAAGCTCGATGGCCTAGTACTAGAAAATCTTACGCTGACAAATGGAAAATATTCTGTGCCTGTAACCAGTCACAAGGAATAAGCAATGCCCAATATTCCTCAGATTCTGCAGTACTTAACTGAGATGCTTCACAAGGGCCTATCTTTTTTTTCCACAAAAATTCATGCCTTTGCCATTTCAGCTCATTACAACACAGCACCTCCCCTCTTCTCTCATCCTCTGCTAAAGCAGTATCTCTGAGGGCCCAAAAATTTAAGACCTCCCAGGAGAGCACCAAGTCCTGCATGGGACCTCAATTTTGTTTTGGAAAAACTCACTCTACCTCCTTTTGAGCCAGCTGCTACTGCAGACCTAAAATTTCTCTCCTGGAAAACAGGTTTCCTTTTAGCAGTCACTTCAGCTAGAAGGATTTCAGAATTACAGGCTCTTATGGCAGTGGAGCCTTTCATTATTTTTCATCCGGACAGGGTGGCTCTCAGGATCAATCCATCATTCATGCCTAAGTTGGTATCCAGTGTGGCTCTTAATTAGACTATTCATCTGCCAAATTTCATCCCCAGTCCATAGAACAAGGGTGAGCGGATTCTGGATTCATTGATGTACACAGACAACTTAGATTCTACTTAAATAGGACGAAATCTCTAAGAAAATCTCAACTACTATTGGTGGCATTTGCTGCATGGGCAGAGGGAAAGGCCATTTCAAAGCATACTTTTTCCAACTGGATAAGCCACTGTATTTTTCTGCTGTACGCACCATGGTAAACCTATCCCCAAGGGGATTAGGTTTCATTCCACCAGGGCTGCATCTACTTCTACAGCCTTTCTCAGCGGGGTTCCTACCAGAGACATTCTTGAAGCTGCTACCTGGAGCTCGGTTCATAACGTTCACCAAACATTATCATTTATCTCACTTCTCTGAATCCAGAGCTGGCTTTGCCACTGCTGTCCTGCAGGGCCTTATAGCTGCTCCTAATGCTGTGTAAATCCATCCTCCCAACCATAGCTTTGGGATTCTACCCAAATGTAATGACTGCAACAGTGAAACATGAAGAAAATAGTACAGTTGTGTACACTTACCATAAATGTAGATGTTCAAGTGTATTCACTGTTGCAGTCCTGGTTACCCATATATTTTTTGTATTTTTAATTATATTCTTATATATATATATATATATATATATATATATATATATATATATATATATACACACACACACATATATATATATATATATATATATATATATATATATAAAATAAATATATATATATATGTGTGTGTGTATATATATATATATATATATATATATATATATATATGTGTGTGTGTGTGTGTGTGTGTGTATATATATATATATATATATATATATATATGTGTGTGTGTATATATATATATATATATATATATGTGTGTGTATATATATATATATATATATATATATATATATATATATATATAATTTTTTTTTTTTTTTTTTTTTTTTTTTTTTTTTTGCGCTCCTATTTTGGGTGGCACCTGACGTCTGGGGCAAGAAAAACTGATGTAATGGCATCTGCTGCATGTTTTTTTTTACCCCTGATGACCTGACGTCATGGAAGAAAGGACAGCAACTGACGCAGGACCCAAGACTTTGTTAATCAGGCAGACTGTGAGGGCAACCTGCCAGCAGATTACCCAAATGTAATGACTGCAACAGTGAATACTCTCGAACATCTACATTTATGGTAAGTGTACACAACTGTACTTTTACGTCCCTTCAGAATTGAACTCTCAGGCAGACACTTTAAGCAGGTCCATGTGACTGTCCCATGAATGGGTGCTCCACAGGGATGTTTTCCTGGATCTAGTCCACAGATGGTGTACACCTCAAATAGATCTGTTTGCCTCCCCATGAAAAGACATCTTCCATCCTTCTGCACCAGGCTGCCCAACCCTCTGGCAAGGCCAACGGATGCCTTTTCAGTTTTTTGGAAGGGGATGTTTCTGTATGCATTCTCCCCCTTCCCTCATTCAGAAAGTCCTACTGAAGATTCAGCAGGACAGACCGAAAATCTTCCCGGTGACCTGCTTTTGGCCAAAGCCGCACTGGTTCCCCCTCCTTCTGCATTTAGCCAAGGGCAATCTCACCACAAGTTATCCCACAGATTGGACCTTTTTGCATAGGACAAGGGATCGCTAATCCACCCACCCTGGCAATCTCTATACCTCTCCCTGTGGGTGATAGAATTCTGATCTTTTACAGACATCTGTACAATGAGGGGCTTGCTCACTGTCCTGCAGGAGGCTCGGAAACCTATTTCAAGGAGATCTTCTGTATCCAAGTGAAAAGGATTCTCCATATGGTGTCCCTAGAGACAGTTTGGCCCATAACAGAGCAAGGTCCTTTAGTATTGTCCTATCTGTCTGCACTCTCACAGACAGGATTAGCATACTCCTCCATCAAGGCTCATCTGTTTGCCATTTCAGCTGGTCTCCCTCTGGAGCCCCCCCTCTGGCTTCCAGATTGCCTGCAACATTGTTAAAGTGAGTACTACATCTCAGACCCCCCCCCAGGAAGCCCATCCCACCTCCATGGGACCTGAATTATGTTTTGGAGAAGCTGACGGTCCCCCCCTTTGAACCAGCTTCTAAGGCTTCCCTGAAATACTGCACATGGAAAACAGTACTCCTTGTGGCCTTAACTTCAGCTAGAGTTACAAGCTCTTATGGCCATCCTCCCCCCCCCTTTTCCTGTTCCACAGACAGGTTAACCCTCAGAACCGACCCATCCTTTATGCCCAAGGTGTTCAATGAGCTTTCCTTAAACTAAGCCATCCATCTCTCCACCACCTTCTCCCACCCACCAAAGAGAGTCCTACACTCCCTTGATGTGCACTGACAGCTTAGGTTCTACCTGCAAAAAATTAAGCCCCTCAGGAAGTCTGACCAGTTTTTTGTCTCCTTCCACCCCAGGGCCCTGGGGAAAGCAATAAGAAAACAGACTATCTCAGCCTGGATTTCCAGGGCTATTACCTTCTGCTATGCACACCATGGGAAGTCATTAGGATGCAAGGTTAAAGCACACTCCACTAGAGCTATGGCTTCTTCAGGAGCCTTTTTCAAAGGTTTGGGCACTTCCACAATTCTAGAGGCAGCCACGTGGACACCTGTCCTCACATTCACCAAACATTACAAGCTGAACTAAATCTCTAGTTCCAGGGATAGATTTGCCAGGACTATCCTCCATTGATTCATAAAGAATTCCTCTAGGCCACCACCCTTTTCCTCACAGTGAGCTTAGGCACTCACCCAAGAGTGCAGAATACTGCAACATGTGAATAGAATTACATAGAATAGTTGTGTAAAATCATAACCATAACCATAGATGTCCTCTTTCATGTTGCAGTATTCCTTCCCTCCCTTCTGTTAACATAGATTTCCCTTCTTAGATGGCACAGGACTTGCACAGCTTGTCCTGGGACTGGGGCACTCAGTTCTGAGGTGCGGTGCATTCAGACCTCACTTTTATGGCCCACGCCTATCTAGTCATGTCAGATGTCCCATGCACCTTGCAGTGACTACACACATTTGAAAACTGGATGGACGTTCAGGTAGTAGGAGGAAGAAACCCAAGAGTACAGAATACTGCAACATGGAAGAAAATTACATCTATTGTTATGGCAAGATTTTGCACAACTATTTTTCTTTCTAGAATTAAACCTTCTCACCAGCTTTTCAAGACAGACTGTTGCAGGACTCACTTTCTACTACTCTTTATGCCTCTCCTATTTTCACCAACCTCAAGAAAGCTGAACTAACAAAGCTTGATGCTTGGTGCAATAAAATTGGCAGATTTGCTACCAACTCTGCATGTAGATCTCATCACTGCACTGCCCTATACCAGCTAAACTGGATAGAGCTACCTAATTACCTAACTCTTATCCAACTGTTAATGGCCCATAGCATAATATACGAACCTGATAAATGATCTGCACCCTGTAGTCTACTTCAGCCACAAACTAACAGAAGACCTGTAAGATCTTCTGACAGATTTCTATTACAAGCCTCAAAAGCTAACAGTTACTATGGAGATGCTGTTTACTGTAATCAAATTTCCATGATTTGAACCCCCAGCACATCCCTCACAGTTGAAAATACTCCTAAAGTCTCACCTATTTAACTCTTGGCTTTGATCTTCTTTAACTCCTGGCTGATTCTCTATACATTCTTCTGCAGAGTATTTTCCAAATGTTGTATTTAAGTCTAACTTATCTTCACTACACTTCCCCACTGTTCACATCTTCAGTCTGTCCTGTTTGTTCTTTACATCCCTCTCACTTTCACCCTGTGTTTCTTTTCTGCACCTTAGTCTGTTAAATCAGCAAGTATTTAACATGTAAACGTATGATGTATTGTTTAACACAGTAATGTATTTAACACCGTCTTTTGATGTATTGTTTAACACAGTAATGTATTGTTATTACATTACCGCCACATAACGCAAGCACTCAGGTCACTCCAAAGCAAATACAAATATGACTCAGTCATTGTACATGCTGGTGTGAGTGACCTGAGACGTACCTCCCTGGACTACATGAAAAGAGACCTAGAGGAGCTCTCTGATCTTGTAGCCCTGGCTGGTATGACCCTGACCTTGAGCAGCATCTTACCCTCACCTAGAATGATGCCACAGTACAAAGACAAAATGATCGATTTTAACAATTGGCTAAAATTTTGGTGTCATTCAAAGGGGATCCAGTGTCTGTCAGCCTGGGATGACATGCTCGACAAGCCACGTTGCTTCGCTTGGGACGGCTTGCACCTGTCACCATTGGGCTTTCGGATATTGGCAAAGGCTCTTGCCACCCCCATAGTGCCTTTTTTAGGCAAGGCTCAAAAGTCAAACCCACCCCCATAGACAGCACAAGGAACAAGAAACTAAGGATAATGCTGCTAAATGCCAGAAGTCTTAACCTCAAGATGCATGCACTCGAAGCTTTCCTCAGTATGGAGAACATCTATATCTGTGCAGTGACAGAAACCTGGTTCAAGGCTCCAGAGAGCACCCCAGCACTACCAGGCTATACCTCATATGCTTTTCGGCCCCAAAACCCGGACCGAACCACAAAAGGAGGGGGAGTTTCCATATTTATCAAGGATATCCACACCTCCAGGTTAGTGGCATTGCACGAAGTATCGGAGACCATCCATGTGCAACTAACAGTGGGCAAGACTGCTTTTCAGTTTATAGCATCCTACAGACCACCCTCTGTCAGGAATCCCACTCGGCTTTCCTGAAAACATTGGAGAACATGAAGATCTCTCCGAACACCATTATATTGGGCGACTTCAACTACCCAAACATTGACTGGGAGCACTACTCAAGCCCCAGCACCTTAGCCCAAAGGTTCCTGGAAATTATAATCTCAGATTATATGGAACAACTAGTCACCACTCCCACAAGAGGGGACAACATACTAGACCTGATCATTACCAACATGGGGACTCTATGCTCCACACCAGAAGTATATCCCTCATTGGTAAGATCAGACCATAAATTAATTTCACTGGATGTCCACATCCTGACCCCACCCCCAGCCCAGAAAACCACAGTGAAAAACTTCTCAAAAGCGAACTTCTCACTTCTCAAAACCGAAGTGGGAATCCTTCAAGGCCCTAGGGCCAGTGGAAACTATGGCCCAAACTGCAGAATCCTATATAAACGCATTCTACGGACATCTCCAGGAATGCATGGATCATGCTATTCCAAACAAAACCAAGAACCAATCATCCAAAGGCAGGCGTCCAGTCTGGTGGACCCCTGCCATAAATAAACTGTACAACAGTAGGAGGAAGCTACTACATGATATAGCAAAATCTCTAATAGGGAAGGCATCTCTGATCAGTACTAGCAAAAAATTACAATCCCTCATAAAATCCTCCAAGGCCAGCTTCGAGAGAAGAATTACACAGGACACCAAAGACAATCATAAGGCTTTTTTCAGTTGTTAGAAACCTGGGATGCAACTCCCAGACTTGTTCTGAGTTGATTCTAAACGACAAAAAATACACTGAACCCACAGACATCGCCAATATCCTGGCAGACAGGTTCAGTGCAAACTTCTCCATCCCGAAAAAGCAAGTATCTATCCCGGCAGAGGGCTGCCTCCCAAACATCTCTGATGCTCAGGTGAAGGCTGCCCTCTGCAAAGCAAAAAAACACTGCTTCCATGGGATCAGATGGCGTCTCAGGTTGCATCCTACATGAACTCCAAGAGGAACTAATCCCTCAAATAAAACAGCTATACAATCTCAGCCTCACTACAGGATATGTGCCCACAGATGGCGCACAGCAACAGTGGTCCCACTCCACAAAGGTGGAGCCTCTACCGACCCTGGAAACTATCGCCCCATAAGCCTGACTAGCTTAGTCTGCAAGGCTATGGAGAGGATCATCGTGGAGCTCATAAACAAAGACATTGGGGACCTACAGACACTAGATCCTACCCAGTTTGGCTTTGTCAAGGGCAGATCCTGCCTTTTGAACCTGGTTGACTTCTTCGAAACAGTCACCAAAGCCATAGATGAAGGGAAGGTAGTCCACACAGCCTATCTGGACCTTGCAAAGGCATTTGACACAATACCCCACTCGGGCATCATAGATAAGCTATCCAGCTTAAATATAAACCCCTATGTCACAAGATGGGTCACAAACTGGCTCAAAGACAGAACCCACAGAGTGAGAGTTGCTGGAGCCATGTCAGACTCGAAACCGGTCACAAGTGGCGTCCCACAGGGTTCTGTCCTGAGACCACTCTTGTTCGGTATATACTTTTCCGAAGTACAGGCAAACGTGGGAGGACTATGGCTCACCAAGTTCGCAGACGACTACAAACTGGGCACCATAATCAACTCTCCAGCTGACACAAACATCCTTCAAAAAGGTCTCAGAGACAGATAACTGGTGCCAGCGCCATGGTTTAAAGCTAAATGCCAAAAAATGTATAGTCATACCCTTTGGCAAAAACAATGTGCCCACAAATTACCACATAGGCGGAAACCCATTAAGTACAGAGAAAGTTATTAGGGACCTGGGGACCCAAGTTGATAGCAATCTCTCCTTTGAAAACCACATTGCCAAAGTGGTTAGAAAGACCTTCTACATAGCCCACCTCATCACGAAGGGTTTCACATCTAGATCAAGAGAGGTAATCGTGCCCCTTTATTTCATCCCTCATCAGGCCCATCATAGAATACAATGCCCCTTTTGGGATGTACCTTACCCGACACCTGCAGCAATTAGAAAGTCCCTAAAAGTATATCACCAAGTGTGGATCAAGGGTCTCAAACAGATGCCATATGCTGCTCGGTTAAAAAAACTCCAGCTCTACTCAGTTGCATACCGCCTACTTCGAGGCGATCTATGCCTGACATACAAAGCTATGTCAAATCCAGAATTAATGGACATGCTCCACCTCAGTAAATCTAAATCCCTTAGAGCCACACGCTCGAGGGACTTGAACCTCAGCACAGAAATAAATAGAACTTGCTGGAGGGACAGGTTCATAACCCAGAGGCTCCCTTCGCTCTGGAATAGAATTCCAGTTCATGTGAGGCAGAGCACCTCACTGAATCTCTTCAAGAAGAATCTCGATAGGTGGGTGGGGGATCGTAGGTTTGTCCCAGGGACTACTCCCGTGTCACTATTAGACAGAGGCACAGTAAACTAAACCTTAAAAAGGGCACAGTATACTCAAATCAAGGGGTGGCATAAGCCTTACAGAATCGGGCTAGGCTTATTATTGCCCCAGGGCAGATAGCCTAGTATGAACCTATGAACCTAATACTGTCCTTCGATGTATTGTTTAACACAGTAATGCATTGTTAACCCTGTCTTTTGATGTACTGTTTAACACAGTAATGCATTGTTAATGCTGTCTTTTGATGTATTGTTTAACACAGAAATGCATTGTTTACACTGTCTTTTGATGTATTGTTTAACACAGTAATGCATTAACACTATCTTTTCATGTTCACTTTGTGCTCCTTTTGCTCCAATTTACTTGGTTACAAGTTTGTTATGCTACTTCTGTATAAGCTTTAAAATTATTTCTCTGTTACTTATTTTTTGTACATATTGACGTTGGTCGTAGGGTGTATGGGCTATAAAATTGATGTCTGTATGTACCTTTCCTCAGGACTTCTCTGCTGACAGTTGAATGTCAGCTCTTCCTGCCAGTGGATCTATGAATTTACGATAAGTACCCTGTTGGGGCTGTTATCTTTTTTGGTCACTGCATACCTGCTTTGTTTCATGTCATCCAGGAAAAGAAAGTGTAGGTGCGCACGTCAGATCCCCCATAAGAATGCCTGTGACCTCTGCCTTTTTCTGTCTAGGGCCCAACCATGACCATAAAACCTGGGCAGTTTGTCAGGCCTTTGTTCCTAAGACTCTTCACAGCCATCAGCATGCCCTAAGCATCATCTTAAACATCTGTCTGTGGTGATGGAAGGGTCATCCATTCAGACATTCATGCCGCTGAAAAAAAAGGCCAAAGTTTCCAGGCCTGAACCTACTGCTGGACCTCCTCCACCTGACAATTCTCCCTGTGGAGGAATGTATGGAGGCATCTGAGTTAGGTATAGCGGGTACCATTCGGGAGGCTGCAAAAGCTAGGACTTGAAAGTACATGTATGGAGGTTTTGTAGACGACGAGGGGAACCTTGGCTCGTAGTGGACATCCAGACCGGTCCTTCCACTGCTTTAGAACAGTCTGACTCTAGACCCTCCTTAGGCCCTACACACACTGCAAGCCTACCTCTTCTTTAAAAAGGAAACAAAAGACTAAACATGTCTCCTCCTTCAGAAAAGCCTGCCTGATTGGCAAGCTTTCTTTCAAAGCTTATTTAATGCCTTCATGGCCCTTTGGCCTTCTGTGCCTGCTTCCCCTCTGGCTGCCTCTCCAGTTATCAGTCCTAGGCCTCAGACTGAAGACCCTCTTCCTCTTGAAGCTGAGGACTCTTCAGAGGACTGTCTTTCCTATGCCTCTCTGTTGCCTTCTCTTGGGTATGCCTCCCCTGAGGGAGGACTCTGCTGAGGCAGATTCCCCAGGTGAGGACCTCTACAAACCCTGTCTCACAACCACCAGCCCCTAGAAGGCTTGACAGGTTTAAAAAGGTCCCAAAAAGGGCCAAATATCTGGTTAAATGCCCTGTTGCAGAACCTAGCACTGTTTTGTCTCTGCAGGCAAACCATCTAGATTACTTCCCTCCACCTCTGTCCTTCCCACCGATAAGGACAGTTAAGACCATGGAACCTATTGGCAGAAAAGTTTATATCTCTGCCACTTTGACTTTTAGGGTGGTTAACTACCAGACACACATGTCTAAGTATGCCCTGGCCCTTTTGTCCCAGGTTTCTGAACTTTTGGCTGATCCCCATGACCATATATATTTTTCAGATGTCTTCTGCTCCTCTTCTTTCTCCTTAGTTGGGGAATTTGTTGTTCCATCATGCGGTGATTATAACCTGTGTTTAGACTTTCTACACTAAATCCTTCATTTCATAAGTATTCCATAACTTCACCTTCTATTTCTTTTTAACTTCTACTTTACTAATCTTCTGTTTTACATTCCCTCTTTATGATCTTATATTTTGTATTGTGGATTTTTCCATATCTGGATGCATTTGCCTTTATTTCTCTGAATATCTTTGGTACTGTTTTTTTTGTATCGATTAATATGGCTTTCTCCTTTACATAAGTATTGCACCACATCAGGTCTCTTTCCAATGTCCATATTTTCCTTTTATCCCTTTCAAAAATCTCTTGATTCTGTTTATATATTTGCACTTCCTCAGTTGCTTCTTTTTCCAAATGGCCTAAGGGTTATTGGTGTGTATGTTTTTCATAAATCTGTTGTATTAATGAATACGAATTTGTATTTGAATATACTGAGAGTTTTTCTTGTGCAAGTATTTTTCTTACCTCTAATTTCTCTCAATCTTTTTGTACATCTTCTGTCTGGAAATTCTGGGTTTCTTGTATAATAGTAACAATGCATAATGTCTGTCTTATTCTCAGTAGTCCACTCTGTCATCTTTATGGTTGTTTTTGTGATTTTTGTGGACTACTACTCCCTTCTGTAACACGGGGGCCATATTTCCCATAGGCCTGGCTTAACCCCATTGTAGGAATGTTTCCATGTCTTGTGGTGCATTTTTCCCAGTCCTGACACCAGTGCACCTATCAGGATTGAGCACTTTATCCTAGGTCTTGTGCACCTTTATTTTTTTAACCTGCCTTTGTCCATGATGTTTACTATATAAATTACAGTCTACATATCGGTGTTGTCTTTGTGAGATTTTGTGAAAAACAGAGTCCACCTCGTGAAGGTACTCATCAAGACTTGAGGATGAATTCAGTTCTGGCAATATTACTCTCCTTTGCTTGCTGATTTATCAATTCTCCATTCAAACCTTGTATGTCTCTGTGGGAGTCTTCCAGTGTGTCAGAAATTTTGCTGTAATAGTAGTGATCAGTCCAAGTAACTCACCATAACATTAGAAGTTCAGGTAAGATCAGTATTGGAAATGTGCTGTGTCTGTCCTTACTCTTCTGCCATAGCAGTCCTGTTCTCTGGAGGTAAGAGAACAGCAAAAACTGAGGAAATAATTTTCATTTTTCTTGTCTGTACCTACTTTTACCTTGGTACCAAGGAGAAGGGATTGCATTTGAGTATCTGAAAAGTGAGATTTTTGTGATGGAAGGCTCTTCTCTTTGCAAGGTATAACCTTTTTATATGCCGGCAGAAAAAAAGAGCAAAGGATAGCACAGGTGGGCTGTTTTTAAATCCAGTATGCAGTTATGAGTCCATGAATGGGGGATGAGTCAGCCCTTGCTGTCTTGTCCTTGAGGTGTGGGACTTGGAGTAGTCAGGTGGACATTTGCCTGTGGTGGATTCCCATATATCAAAAGTTGTACTTCAGCAGTGGTTCTACTTGAACATCTGCTGCTGTGGTGAGTTACTTGTGGTCTGAAGCAACCAGTGTGGTGAGTTCAAATTCAGCACTGAAGTGTATTGCACTCTTAAGTACATCTTGTACCTGAGTATCCTATTTAGAATCCCTGAAAGTTTTACTAAATTGTAAAGAAGAATTGACATGCTGTTTTTAATATATGGGTACCAAGTGGAGGGATGTTCTGTAGTCCTATCTCGCCTTCATTCTTGCACATGGGTTCGGAGCCGATCCTTGGCTCCGACTCGGCCTTTTTGCAAGCTCAAAGTCTTCTAGTTGGCTCGTGGCTAGGTAGGTATCCCATGGTGCACCAGTACAATCCCCAGATCTCGTTTCCCGCAGCGACGAGTTCTGATATGCTTCTTCTTGGCCATGGCTAACTCTAACACATTTTGCTAATTTTTTGGCTAAATTCTGCTGTTTTTCATATTTAGATAGTTTCAAGTTAAGCCGCGATGGTGCAGCGGTAGCATTGTCGCCTCACAGTAAGAGGTTCTCCTGTTCGATTCTTGGCTGGAGCGCCTTCTGTGTGGAGTCTGCATGTCCTTCCTGCGGTCGAATGGGGCTCGAAAGACATGCGTGAGTGGGCGTGCCTTCATTGAAGGTTGGGAGTCGAGCTGGCACCTGGGCACCATAAAAATCTACTGCCAATCATTAGCGGACTGGAGTTCTGCAGTGGTGACCCCTAACCGGGAAAAGCCGAAAGAAGAACAAACCTATAGCTGTTATTAGAGTTGTTTTGTAGTTTCATAGCTTTCAAGTTACTAGAGTTCTTTTGGTGGTAAGAATTTCTGAGAACAGTTGGCCTTATCTTTCTAATTGGTATCCTGTGTGCCAGTTTCTTCACTGGGGTTGTGTTATATATTTATATATTCCTAGATGTTCATCGTGCATACAGCTGCAGTCATAACAGATGGGTTCTCCTGCCGTCAGGCGGGTCTTCGGTCGGCCGAATTCCAAACTCTATGTCCGGCGTCGGTTGTTGTCGCTTCTTCCCTGACGTCAGTGCGACAGGGGTATAAAAGAACCAGCCGACGCCATTTTCTTCAGTCTTTCTTGCCGCGCGGTGCCCGAAGCAGAAGCAGTTCGCAAGTGCCGGTCGGCCAGCTCCTGAGATTACGAAAATTTGGAAACCGAAGTCTTCTTAAAAGCTAAGTACCCCGTTGGGGAAACTTTTCTAGCCTCAGACCGATGTCAGACAAAGTTTATAATTGTATTTCTTGTGGGAAGCAAATACCGCATAAGGATTTCCATTCCCTCTGTATTCCTTGCTTATGCCCAGACCACGACGTCTCGATCTGTTGCTTTTGTGCTACATTCAACAAACGCACTATTAAGTTTTGGGCGGAGTTCGCCCAGCATTTTTTTTGGGAAAGCATTTAACTATACTTTGTCGTCGGATACTCCGACTCCGGTTTTGTCTAAAAAACGCAAAGACAAGGACCAACACTCGAGGTCCGCGGCCTCTACCGACACCACGCCAAAGCCGACTCCATGTGGTCCGCTTCTCAACGAGGCACCTACGCAGCCCCTGATTACTGACTACACATCTTTGGCGGTGTCTCCTGTACCCGAGGTCGCAGGCTCCTCGGCCCACACCCCGACTACAGATACCGACGCCACTCTTGGCATTGAAACACAGAATGTGGACAGGTCCACCTCCACTCAAGGCGTCTTCAGACCTTCCTCTTCTTTCTCCATCAAGGCTTTCACCAAGTCTATAGCATCCATGCACTCTAAGAGACCAGCTACACTGGGCCCACCTCCAGGCCCCATGCTTAAGAAACAGATGCTTAAAATGACTGAGGATTTAATTACTCTAATCTGAGGTTCTCAGCCACCTCCGGACAAAAGGCCCAGAGTGGAGGAAGATTCCCCCTCCTCTGATCAGGGCTCCATTATTTCAGAGCACTCTGATGATCAGGAACAGTCTTACTCCCCTTTTGAAGACTCTGATGCAGAGGAGTCTATTCCTTCTGTATCCCCCCCCCCCCTGAGGATTACTCATTTGGGGAAACTTTGCATACCTTAAGGGAACACTTCCACTGGGAAGTTCAGGATTATTCAGATTCCAAGAAAAGGCTCAGGGAATTTCTTTTGTTACCCCAGCACAGGCCTCTGGCTATACCTCTTGTCGTGGACATCTTAGATGATGTTTACTCGTAGGCCTGCCTTAACCCGGACTCTCTACCTCCAGCTCCAGTTAAGCCTGACAGGTACTACAGGGTTCCTGATTCACACCAATTTCTATACAAAAGCCATGCTGCTGACCTAGAAACCATCTCACAGGGGCCCAAGGGAGTTAAGGCCTCCATTGCCAAAAATCCATTGCCTTCCGAGAGAGATTCCAGATCCTTAGAAAGGTGGGGGGGAAAGGTATACACCTCGGCTACCTTATCCATGAGGGCCTTAAACTGTCAGTTTCATATGCTAAAATACCAACAGTTTTTGTTATCACAATTGAAAAGTAAAATGTCACAACCTGAACAACCAGACTTGAAGGAGTTGCAGGATTTGATGCATAGTGCAGAACAAGTGGGTAAACATACCTTACAATGTGCTTTTGGTGCTCTAGAGGCCTCATGTAGAGCTGCTGTTACAGGCTCAGTCATACATAGGCATGCCTGGCTCAAGGAACAAGCCTTGCCTGATCATGTCAAAGCTAAATTACTAGATGCCCCTCTTCAAAAGGATGTACTATTTGGGGCTAATGCTGAGGAAGTATTACGGAAAATGGAGGAAAAGGCTAAATCAATGCAAACAGTGAAAGAATTTCTGCAGGTTCAACCCCCACGTTTTAGTAGAAATTGGCCTTCCAAAAACTGGACCTTTCCTGCCACAGACAGACCCCAAAGAGGCAGATACAGGCGCCCGAGGGGCAGAGGACAATCACAAGGATCGTATAGAGGTAGACAATGGCAAGCTCCTACACAAAGAGGTGGTAAGGACAACTCGCAATCTTTCAGAAAGCAAACCCAATGACTTTCCCCTTTGCATGCAACCAGGTCTCAAATGGCAGCCCCCTTAGGAGGAAAGCTGGCACTATTTTCAAAAAATTGGCATGTTGTCTCAAAGGACAAATGGATCCTGGACATTATAAACAGAGGCTACAAATTCCATTTTCATACCCTTCCAAAAATGAGAGGCATGCCAAACCTGCCACACAATCAAAGGGCAGAGGCACAAAGGCAAATTTCAGATCTCATAAACATGAAAGCTATTCGAGGTACCTACACACGAACAAGGTCAAGGTTTTTATTCCAGGCTATTTCTGGTGCCAAGGAAGGGAAAAGATTGGAGACCTATTTTGGATCTTTCCATCCTAAACACATTCCTACTCGTACTAAAATTCAAGATGCTCACTCTACAGCAACTTCTTCCCATGCTAGGCAAGGAGTCTTGGCTGGTAACATTGGACCTCAAGGAGGCATACCTGCATGTCCCAATCAGACAGAATTGCAGAAGATACCTCAGATTTCTTGCAGGTTCAACCCATTATCAATTCTCTCCATTGCCCTTTGGCTTATCTACTGCGCCCAGAGTATTCACGAAATGCCTGGCATCAGTAATTGCCTACTGCAGACTTCAAGGGATACAAATATACCCTTATTTGGACGACTGCCTGATCCAAGTGGACAGCAAGCACATTCTTCTGAAACATCTGGCTTGTGTAATAATGTTATTAAACTCTCTGGGATACAGTCAACAAAGAGAAATCAAGGCTAATACCCTCTCTGAAGATAATTTTCCTGGGTGCCAATTTGGACACAAACACCCAGATGGCCTACCTCACGCCAGAGAAGCAGGGGCAACTAATTCAATACTTCAGAACACTGGCAAATTGCACCAGGCTGACTGCAAGGAAAATCTTGCAGGCTCTGGGATTCATGGCATCTTGCATCTTACTAATCCCATGTGCAAAGCTGCATATGAGAAAACTACAATGGTACCTAAAAAACATATGGTCTCAACACAGCCACAGTTTGGAAACAATAATACCACTAATTCCATGTCTGCAAAAGGAATTTCTGGGGTGGGCTCAAGCATGTCAAACAAACACAGGTCTTCCAGTCAGCAAGCCTCAAGCAAATCAAGTCATCACAACAGACGCCTCGGACTACGCCTGGGGGGCGCACATGACAGACCGGTGCATTCAGGGCAAATGGTCCCAAAAAGAAAAGCACCTTCACATCAATCAAAAAGAAATGCTAGCAGTGATAAATGCTATTATAGCTTTCAAGGACCTTCTACAACCAGGTTAACTATTGATAAGAATGGACAACACCACAGTTACGTGGTACATAAACAAGCAGGGAGGAACACATTCTTACCCCCTATGCAGACTGGCCATGTCACTTTGGAACATGGCCATGGACTTACAAATGGAACTACAAGCACAGTACTTGCCAGACAAGGAAAACACGCTGGCAGACAATCTAAGCAGGAATATGACAGATCCACACGAATGGAAGTTGCATCCAAAAGTTTTTACAGAAATAATCCAAGAATGGGGAAGGCCAGACATAGATCTCTTTGCCTCCCACAAAAATCATCATTTGACAAAATTCTGCTCAAGGATCTTCCATCCAAAGGCCTGGAGAGTGGATGCTCTCTCTTTCAGTTGGACATCAATGACAGTTTATGCCTTCGCGCCTCTTCCTCTGCTGCCCAAAGTCCTATTGAAGACCAGAGCAGACAGACCAAAGATGATCCTCATTGCTCCGGACTGGCCAAGGCAACACTGGTACCCACTTTTGAGGAGCCTGACGCATTCCCCACCAAGGACCCTGCCTCTAATGCATCTTCTTCTGACTCAGCACAGCTTCAAAACTCTTCACAGTCGGCTAAAAGCACTCAATCTAGCTGCATGGAAGATTCCTTAGCATCACAGCAGGCCCTACTCCCCAAGGAGGTGCAGGATGCCATTTTGGAGGCCAGAAGGAAATCAACTAGAAAAGCTTACTCCGCAAAATGGAAATGTTTTTGCGTCTGGAATGAGAAAAAGGGCCAGGACCCTGGAAAACTGAATTTACCTCAAATACTACAATTTTTGGCAGAACTGCTAAGCAGTGGACTTTCGTTCTCCTTCATCAAAATCCATGCCTCAGCCGTTTCTGCAGAATACAACACTGATCCACCTTTATTCTCTCACCTACTCTTAAGACAGTTCCTCAGAGGGGCTAAGAATTTAAGACCTCCAAGGAAACCACCAATACCTGCTTGGGATCTTAATTTCATTCTGGAAAAACTGAACTTGCCTCCTTTTGAGCCAGCTGCCTAATCAGATTTGCAATATTTGTCCTGGAAAACAGCTTTCCTTCTGGCTATCACTTCGGCTCGTAGAGTTTCAGAACTACAGGCTCTCATGGCTGTCCAGCCTTTTATCTTCCATCAGGACAGAGTTTCCTTACGCACCAACCCGTCCTTTATGCCTAAAGTGGTATCCAGGGTAGCTTTAAATCAGGCCATACATTTACCTACTTTTTATCCTAATCCTCAAAACAAGGGGGAGAGATTACTACATTCCTTGGACATCCACAGACAACTGCGTTATTTGGACAGAACAAAGCCTTTCAGAAAAGCAGAACAGCTCTTTGTGGCCTATGCGGTAGGAGTTCAAGGAAAGCCAATTTCCAAACAGGCAATCTCAAAATGGATAGCACATTGCATACGCTTTTGATATTCTTTTCATGGCAAAACTGTACCTACAGGCATTAGAACCCATTCCACCAGGGCCACAGCCACCTCTGCAGCCTTCCTCAGAGGAGTACCTACCAAGGATATTTTGGAAGCAGCCACTTGGAGTTCTGTGCATACCTTCTCCAAGCACTACAACCTACCATTATACTCCAAATCTAGAGCAGGCTTTGCCACTGCAGTCTTGCAGGGCATTTTGGCTCCTCCTAGTTCCACCTAGTGCCTACCACCCCTTTCTTAGCTTTGGGATTCTACCCATCTGTTATGACTGCAGCTGTATGCATGATGAACATAGTACAGTTTTGTACCTACCATAAATGTAGATGTTCGAGTGCTAATACAGCTGCAGTCCAGGTTTCCCTCCCTCCTTCCCCTCTAGGGGTTTACTTTTATGGTGTATTTGCTTGCAACTACTGTTTTTTAATTATATTGCATTGCATTATTACATAATTTTATATATTTCCTTCCTTCTGGGGGCACCTGACATCTGGGGCAAGAAAAACTGAAGAAAATGGCGTCGGCTGGTTCTTTTATACCCCTGTCGCACTGACATCAGGGAAGAAGCGACGACAACCGACGCCGGACCTAGACTTTGGAATTCAGCCGACCGAGGACCCGCCTGACGGCAGGAGAGCCCATCTGTTATGACTGCAGCTGTATTAGCACTCTAACATCTACATTTATGGTAGGTACAAAACTGTACTTTTCAGATATTGTTGATATTAGTGCTTGTAGGTGCCTTTGCACATAGTTTAGACTGTGTGTGCATTAGTTCATATTAGATAAAGTTTCTCAGTATACTTAGATTAAAATAAATAGTTTTGCTTGCGGGGCTCCGCTTATTGGATTTGCAGTTAGATCGGGTTTTTTTTCCTTTGTTTTCTTGTTTTGCATTATAGAGATTGTATTTCTTCTCTGGTGAGTGAGAGATTCTTTCCTTTCTAGGTCCGTTTTAGAGGACCTAGATTTCTCCCTTCTTTCTCTGCCAGGGCTAGGCCCGTTTAAGTTAGAGGACCTAGTCCTCCCACTTTCCCTTTCTTTTATGTGTCTGATTGCAATCTTTTGTGAGATGTCTAAGGGAGGTCAAGGATCATAAGCCATCTGGCTTTAAAACGTGTGTGAAATGCTCACAGAAGATGTTTATAATGGATGGGCGCAGTAACTGGGTATACTTTCTTGGGGCCATCCACTTACAGGAAACATACCTATTTTGTCACTCATTAAGTGCATGGGTATTGATGGAGTGGAAAAATAAACTTGTATGAAAAGGTCTCCTTACGCCCTCTAAGGAAGATCTGGCTAGCTCTTCCTCCTCTGCTACGTCTCATGGATCTAAAAAGGAGAAATCTAAATCTTCTAAGAGGCCCTCCCTGGTGCCGGCTGGTGCATTGGAACCGCCTCTCAAAATTTCCAAATCTGACCAACCTGCTGCCTCTTCGACTCTGAGTTAGGGGCTGATCGAGGGATGTTAAGTTGTCAAACTTGCCTTCATTCTTGCTGGATGGGTTCAGAGTCCGACTCGGCACTTGCTAAGCTCGAGGCAACCCCATATCCCATGATGCAAGGCGGGACTACCCCAGATCTCGTTTGCCGCTTCGCGAAGAGGTCTCTTTTTACCAGCTCAGGTAAAGTTTTTGGATTTATACAGAGTTAGAGTATTTTTTCCCCCTTTTTTTCTAGTCTTCACTATAGTGTTAGCGCTTTGTATTAGATATCCTTTTACCCTATATTCCCTTTTCTTCCTTATATAAGGATAATTTTTCTCCCCTCAGGCCTTAAGCCTCCCTCCCAGTTATTTCTTGTCAGGGAGAGTGTCTGTTTTTCAGTTTTTCTCTGTAGATAACTGTGTGACTGTTGTGTGTCTGTGTGTTTTTTGGGCATACTATGTCTAAGGAAGTGAAGGTCTCAGGCTTCAAGAAGTGTGACTCGTGCTGTCAGAAAATGTCTCTGACAGATGGTCACACTTCTTGTGTGTACTGCCTGGGGCCTTTACACCTGCAGGACTCCTGTGCTATTTGTCACTCCTTTAGCCAGAGAGTCCTGCAGGAACGTAGAAACAAGCTGATTCTACGTGGCTTGTTGAAGCCAGAGGGTTCTCCGACCAAGAATGGGTCGGCTAAGCCCTCTAAGCCACCTAAAGCCCAGGCTGTGGTGCTTAAGCCTTTGGCGGTGGCTCCGACTCCTTCGGAGTCGAGATCGGCTCCGGCTGGAGCCGATCTTTCCACATTGGTGGTAGTGGTATCTGCCCTGTCTGGCTCTGATACACAAGTACCTATGACTGTCGGCTCCGGCCGGAGCCGACACATCTTTAACCAGCATTGGAGCCGATAAGCCTTCGGCTCCATCTGGAACCAAAGGGTCTTCGGCTCCGATGGCTCCGTCCAAGAAGAGATCTCGGTCTCCTTCCCTGGAGTCGATTCGTTCGGCTCCGGGATCTCCTCTACTTTCGGAGCGAAGCCATCGGAGCCGATCTTTAAGGTCTTCCAGGCTATCAGACCATGACTTAGAGAGGGTGGTAAGTAGACTGTTGAAGTCACAGGCACTAGCCCAAATGCTCCATTGCCTGTCTCAACAGACGACTGCTATTTCTCATCCCCCTGAAATTCCTCCTCCGACTCTCCTTCAGAGTTCGGAGCCGGAGCTTCTCGGAACGGTGACCGTGGGTGCGTCGGAGCCGATACTTCCCCTGTCGGCTCCGTCGTCTTCGACTCCGATCTCCTCCATGAGACCTTCCTTGGAGGGATCCGGTCATCGGGTCTCCCTTGTCGGCTCCGAGGGGGCGAGTGGCATCTGACCCTTGTCCGACCCCGCTCTCCCTCTTGGAGCTTCGGCATTGGTGAGCTCGGCACCAACATCTGCCTCGGAGCCTTCTCTTTTGGTGGGACCAGGGATTCCGGTTTCTTCGGAGCGGGAGTCTTCTGGTCTTCCTGGGAGGGGAGCCTTCGAGGTGATGAGGAGTGTTCTAGCCCCGGAGCAGAGTCAACGGTCTCTTCCATTAGCTCCTCCCTCTTTGGTGCCTGTTGATGTCTCTTGCCATTCTCTTGCTCCCGGACCCAGAGATCCATCGCCCCAGGTTTCCCCATTGGGAAGAACTTCCTCTTCCGAGGTTTCTCCTGATCCTGCTGGAGAACCCCCGCGTAAGAGGACGTGCAAGAGGAAGCACACAGACTCCCCTGAGTCTACGACATCAGATACCGACTTAGATGAGTCTGAGGGTTCACCACGGTCCCCCTCTGAGGATGCCTCCTTTTCAGACATCCTGGAACTCCTTAAGCAGAGGGGGAACTGGCCTTCCATTGACCCCTCCGAGGATGAGTCGGTATACCTGGAAGCTTTTGGATCTCGACCCTCCACCTCCTGGGTGTCTCCGCCTTTCGACCCGCTCATGCAAGTGGTGGCTCGGAAGGCGTGGACGGCCCCGGATTCTGTGGAACCAGTCCACAGGAGGCCCTCAAAATTCATCACGGCCCCTTCAGACAAACAGTTTCTTACCAAGGGTGTCCCGGTTGATGCCATGGTGGTGGCGGCGGCCACCAAGAAGGAACTTGCTGATCCTTCTGTACCTGTCCATCCTCCTAACAAGGACTCTAGGACCATGGATAGGTATGGTAAGCAGACGTTTTCTTCAGCGACCTTTGCTATGCGTTCGCTGAACTATCTCTGTCACTTTACCAGGCTTCAGAGACACATTCTCAAGGAACTAGGTGAGGTGGTTCAGGATCCATCAGCTGCTGGGGCTCAAGAAAAGATTGCCTCACAGCTAGGAATCCTAAATTCTATAACTCCTCCATGCGGCTAATTTCTTATGCAGCCGATGGAGCGAGTAGAGCCGCAGGCACAGGAGTGGCACTTAGGCGTCAGGCCTGGATGCGGCTTTGTAATTTCGCAGATCCCTTTATGGCGTCCTTCACTAATACGCCCTTCGATGGTTCAGCTTTGTTTGGGCCTCAGGTGAAGGATACATTGACCAGGTGTGAGCAAGACGGCAAGACCCTTTCTGCCGTAGGAGTCCATTTCTCCACCCCTTCAAGACCCTATCCAAAAGGGCAGAAGGGAGGGAAAATGTGGTTTCGTAAATCTCGGGGAGTCACGCCTGATGCACGTGGTCAGTTTACCCCCAGAGGCAGAGGGGTAATAACAATAGACGCCGCCCTAGGGGCAGAGGGGGTCCGCAGAATCAGGGTAGCAGGGAGCCTCTCTGTGATGAACCCTTCCAACATCCCTGAGGTGTTGCCCGACTGTCGACCCTTGAAGGCATTTGGGGGAAGATTGTCGCTATACCCAATAGCCTGGCGTTCCCTATCTCAAGACAAATGGGTACAGTCGATCATATCCGAGGGATAACAGTATTCCTTTCGAGAGATGTCCCGTTCCTCATCAGTCCCTTCCAGACGTTTCACCCTGTCTAAGGGAATTGGCAAAGCTGGAGGTATCAAAGCTCCTAGCAAAAAGAGCCGTCCAACTAGTTCCAGCAGACCAAGTAGGATCCGGCATCTACACAAGATTCTTTTTGGTCCCCAAAAGGACGGGAGATTGGAGACCAATTTTAGACCTCAGCAAACTAAACAAGTTTGTCAAGAAGGCAAGATTCCGGATGGTCACGCTTCAGTTCATTCTACCCTTTTTGGGCAAGGACAACTGGATGTGCTCAGTAGACCTTCAGGATGCGTACTATCACATAAAAATTCACAGACGCTCCAGAAGGTTTCTCTGCTTTCGGCTGGGGACCAGTCACTTTCAATTCAGAGCCCTGCCCTTTGGCCTCACTACAGCCCCCAGAGTGTTTACCAAATGTATGGCAGTGGTCACGGCTCATCCGAGTCGTCAAGGATTCCAGGTGTTTCCGTACCTAGACGACTGGCTCCTCTCTGCCACCACCAGGCATCAACTTCTCAAGCCCAGAGACTACACCCTTCACATCTGCAACCAATTGGGGATTTCTGTAAACTTCGAAAAATCTTCTCTGTCGCCTTGCCAATCTATTACCTTTATAGGCGCAGAATTAGACACTGTCTGTACGTCAGCGAGACTCACAAACCAAAGAATTCTGGACATCCAAAAGTACGTCCGAATCATATTACTCAACAAGAGAATCAGGGCCAGATTTGTCCTAAAGGTTCTAGGTCTTATGGCTGCGGCCATTGTTCTACTGCCGTTAGCCCGCTTCCACATGCGTCTTCTGCAGTGGATGTTTTTCACCCAGTGGTCATTCCAGCAGCTCCCCATGCGACACGAGATATTTGTGACACAATCGTGCAAGAGTCATCTAACTTGGTGGATGTCTTCCCCGCAACTCCATCAGGGCCGACTGTTTGTTCCCCCAGTCCCGGTTGCCACAGTCACTTCGGATGCCTCTCTGATCGGGTGGGGGGGGCATTGTCAGTGCAGGATGGTCCATGGGACTTGGCAACCAATAGAATACCATCTGCACATAAATGTCCTAGAGATGAGAGCAGTGCTTTTAATGTTGCAGGCCCTCAACGACTTTCTTCCTTTAGGGACTATTGCAGTTCAGACGGACAACATGTCCGTAGTCTGGTATATCAACAAGCAGGGCGGGACCAGGTCCTACCCACTGTGTCGAGAAGCTCTCAGACTTTGGCAATCTCCTCTCATCGGTTTCTGATAGCAACGCACATTTCCGGAAAATCCAACCTCTTAGCGGACAGGCTGAGCAGAGCTATTCTCATGCCACACGAGTGGTCTCTCAAACAATCGGTAGTGGACGAGATTTTTCAGAAGTGGGGCGTCCCTTGCTGCGACCTTTTTGCTACACCCCAAAACAGCAAATGCCTAGACTTCACTCTTTCCTCTACCAGGCCATCCCCCGAGAGATGCTCTAACCCAGGATTGGCCCCGGGGACTTCTTTATGCTTTTCCTCCATTCCCGCTGATACCTCAAGTGATTCAGAAAGCTACCGTCTTGAAAGCCAAGTTGATTCTCATTGCCCCTTACTGGCCTCGACAAATTTGGTTTCCGTCCCTGCATCGTCATCTCGTGGTACAGCCTTGGCATCTGGACCCAGTTCCAGATCTTCTGACCCACCGTTCGGGTCAACTGCACCGGTCCATTCCTTCCCTCAACCTCACTGCTTGGTTGCTCCACTTCCTTCCTTAGCCAGGCTTCCTATGATCTCTGACCCTGTTAGAGAGATCATAGTAGCTTCTCTAAAGTCCTGTACCAGAAGGATTTATGCTAGTAAATGGCAACGTTTTTCCTTCTGGGCAAAGTCTAGAGACTTGGATCCCTTTACTGCTCCTGTGCATTCAGTCTTGGAATTCTTAGCTGAGATTTTTCAACCGGGTTCTTCTCCCTCTACAGTGAAGGTTCAATTGGCAGCTATCTCAAATTTTCATGTGGGCTTAGCGGATCAAACTATTATGTCCCACAAGCTTTGCAAAGCTTTTCTGAGAGGGATATTTCTCCTAAAACCTCCTATCAAAGATCCCCCTCCGCAATGGCATTTGAATTTAATGCTGGCATCCTTGATACTACCCCCCTTTGAACCGGCTGCTTCATGCTCATTAAAACTTCTTTCCTGGAAGACAATTTTTCTAGTTTACTTCAGCCAGAAGGGTGTCTGAACTTCAGGCTCTGTGTCCGTTCCCCATATTTGGTTTTCCACAAAGATAGGGTATCATTAAGAACCAATCCATCCTTTTTGCCCAAGATTGCTTCCCATAAGAATATCAACCAATCTATTGATTTGCCCGTCTTTTTCCCTAATTATTCCAACAAGGCGGAACAAAAACTTCACTGATTGGATGTCCATCGTCAACTCGGGTATTACTTGGACAGAACTAAACAATTCAGGAAATCTGATAAACTGTTTCTTTCTTATGCAGAAAACAGGAAAGGTCTTCCGGTCTCCAAAGTGACCCAATCCAGATGGCTGTCTTCTATCATTTCTTATGTTTATCATCTTAGGGGCAAGCAACTGCCCTCGAAACCAAAAGCACATTCTACCAGGAGCCTAGCCACTTCCACAGCCTTTCAGGATAGGCTACCTATTGACACCATTTGTGCAGCAGCCACTTGGGCCACTCCTCACACCTTTGTTTCTCATTACAAATTGGACTTGGCCTCCAGGGACAGGGCTAGGTTTGGTTCCACAGTTCTCAAGAGTCTGTTCCATTGAGCCACCCAGGATAGAGGTGCTAGGGACGCGGTCCCATCCAGCAAGAATGAAGGCGAGTTTGCCAACTTAACATTTAGAAGTTATGTACCTACCATAACGTTCCATGTTAGTTGTCTTCTCTCGCCTTCTTTCTTGCGTCCCTCCCTCCTTCCCCCTAGCCTGGACAGACCTTGAAGTTGTACTCTTTTCTGGGGTTGGTTCACTCTTTCCATGAGCTCCCAGTAGGAAGTGTCACTACTGTTACTGGTTTTTGACCTGGTTTCTTCTACATTTGGTTTGTCTTCTTCCTTGTGAAGAAGTGTTTATGGCAGGGTTTTTTCTTGTAGCTACCAAACGAGATCTGAGGTAGTCACGCCTTGCATCATGGGATATGGGGTTGCCTCGAGCTGGTAAAATTAGCTCTCGAGCTTAGCAAGTGCTGAGTCGGAGCCAAGGATCGGCTCCGAACCCATCCAGCAAGAAAGAAGGCGAGAGAAGACAACTAACATTGAACGTTATGGTAGGTACATAACTTCTAATTCTACTACTACTACTGTTGCTACAGTGTCGGCACCAGGTAGTTCGGAACCGACCACTGGTAGTAGACATCGGAGGTGGTCTATGGATCCTTTACCAGTCTCCCCTACATTAAGGTCACCCATATTACAGAGATCCCTTTCTCCCACACTGTCTTTCATGTCTTCCAGGAGTGTATCGGAAGAAGATGTAGAGACAGTAGTGCTCAGACTCCTGAAGTTATCTGCCTTAACTAAAATGTTGTTGGCTCCGACCCAGTCGGTTCTGGGGCCACTTGAGTCCTTCATTCCTTCTGTGATTCCTCCTCCCAGCCATATTGGTCTTTCAGAGCCAGAGTGTTCGGTACAGTTGGTGGAACCCTTGGATGTTCTTCGTGTTTCACTGTTGCAGTCATTACATTTGGGTTGTCTGCTTGCAGTGGCCCTCAGTCAGCCTGATTAACAAAGTCTTGGGTCCTGCATTGGTTGCTGTCCCTTCTTCCATGACATCAGGTCGTCAGGGGTATAAAACATGCAGCCGACGCCATTACATCAGTCTTTCTTGCCATGCGGTAGCAGAAGCAAGTGCCGGTCGGCCGACTCCTGAAATTTTCATTTGAGTTTCAGAACCAAAGTCTTAAACTAAAGCCAAGTACCCCGTTGGGGAAACTTTTTGTTGCTCCTTACCAATGTCAGTAAAAGTTAATAATTGCATTACTTGTGGAACGCAAATACCTCACAAAGATTTTCATTCGTACTGTATTCCTTGCCTATGCCTTGACCATGACGTACCTTGCTGTCGGTTTTGTGCTTTATTTAATCACCGCACTATATGTCGGTATATTTTCGCTTCTAAATATTTCTGTTCTTGGTTTAATTATCCAGAAATGTTGTCGATTAGCCATCCAACTACCGGGATTCCAGAAAAATGCAAAGATAAAGATAGAGACAGGCTGCCGAGCTCCAAAGCTGCCCACAGCACTTCTCCTAAGCCAGTCGCCAGTTCGCCGGTACTCGGGCGTTTTCGCAGCCCCTGATACCCGCTGCTTCTGACTCGCAGGCCTCTACCGAGACCCATTTGGAGTATGTCACGAGATGCGTCAACTGTGGAACCTGCGGATGTCTCTACCTTGGATGGGTCCGGAGCCTCTGTGCAGGCACCGGCTTCTGAGGGTGTATTCAGGCCTACAGACTTGCGTATTAAACCGACGCCTCCTTCTTCATTTAGGTCAACATCTCGAACCATGCCTAAGAAACCGGCGCCCAGGCCGCATGCTCAGGCCTCTATGCCTAAAAATCAAATAAGAATGACTAAAGATCTTATAACTTTAATCAGGGAAAGCCAACCTCCCTTTTCCAAGAGATTTAGGACTGAAGTTGTTTATGAATCTTTTGAACAGGATTCCGATTTTTCTGTTTCTTCTGGTGATCTGGATTTCCCCTTATCTACTTATGAGGATTCTGATGCAGAGGACTCTATTCCCTCTGCTTCCCCTCCAGAGGATTTTTATTTTGGTGAGACCTTACATACTCTTAAGTGAGCATTTCCACTGGGAAAGCCAGGATTTTTCTGATTCAAAAAAGAGGCTTAAGGATTTCTTACTCCTGTCTCAGCATAGGCCTTTAGCTATACCTCCTGTACTAGACATTGTTGATGATGCCTTTTCATAATCTAGTTTGGCCCCTGATTCCTTGCCTCCTGCTCCCAGAAAACCTGACAGATATTGCAGGGTTCCTGATTCTCACAAGTTCCTTTTTAAAATTCCTATTGCGGATCTAGAGACTTTCACAGGGACCCAAGGGCATTAAGGCTTCTACTGCTAAAAATCCTACCCCCTCTGATAAGAGACTCCAGGGCGCTAGGTAGATGGGGTAAGAAAGTGTACCCTTCTGCAACTTTGGCCATTGGGGCTTTAAACTGCCAGTTTCATATGTTAAAATATCAACAACATGTTACTGGATTGCTTAAACAGAAAATGATAATTCCTGACTCTGCTGAAAATAAAGAATTACAGGATTTAATGCATTCGGCTGAACAGGTTGGAAAACATACTTTGCAATGTGGATTGGATTCATTAGAGGCCTCTTGCAGGGCTGCTGTTACTGGGTCTGTGCTTAGAAGGCATGCTTGGCCTAAGGAGCAAGGTTTGCCTGCTCATGTTAAAGCTAAATTGTTGGATGCTCCCTTGAATCAGGAATGCCTGTTTGGTAACAAGGCTGAGGAAGTTCTTAAAAAGATGGAAGATAAAGCTAAATCTATGCAAACTGTTAAAAGATTACTGACAAGTTCAGCCTCCTAGATTTAGTAGGCACTGGCCCTCTAAAAATTGGTCCTTTCCAGCCCCATCTAGGTCTTAAGCCAAACCCAGACACAGCAGAAACCCCAGGTTTCAGTCCCAAGGGACACACACGACTAGGCAGGGGGGGGGGGGTTTCCGCACCCAAACCTGGGAGTAGTAAGACTCCCACCTATGGAAAACTGTTTCAATGACTTGCTTTTAAAACTTCCAAGCACTTCCCAACTGAATGCTCCTTTAGGCGGAAAGATTGGTCTGCAGGCCAAAAACTGGGAACTCATTACCCAGGACAAATGGGTTTTAAATAGTGTCCCAAGGATACAGATTTCATTTCCACACTTTAGCAGCACCAAGTGGGTGGCCAGATCTACCCCCCAAATCTGTGGGCAGAGGCCCAAAATCAAGTACGCTCTCTCTTAAACATGGGAGCTATTCAGTTGGTACCAGAAGAGAAAAAGGGACAAGGTTCCTATTCCTGACTTTTCCTGGTACCCAGAAAAGGCAATACATGGCGTCCTATCCTGGACCTTTCTATTCTGAGCATCTTTCTAGTGATTCCAAATTTCAGAATGCTGACTCTTCAGCTGCTTCCTATGCTAGGCAAGGATGCATGGTTGGCAACACTAGACTTGAAAAGAAGCATACCTGCACATCCCTATCAGGGAGTCTTGCAGAAGATACCTACGCTTCAGTTCAGGCTACATGCACTATCAGTTCTCTGCACTGACCTTTGGCTTATCTACTGCGCCCAGGGTAGTCACAAAGTGCCTAGCTCCAGTCTTTGCATTTTGCAGGCAAAGAAATATTCAAATATACCCATACCTGGACGATTGTCTAATTCAGGCAGAAAGCAAGGACATTCTTTTGAATCATCTGGCCTTTGTTCAAAGGGTACTGACTTATCTGGGGTTTGCCATAAATGAAAAGAAATCCCACCTGGTACCTTTTCAACAAATTATATTCCTGGGAGCAAGCTTGAATACAACATCCCAGATGGCTTTCCCCATGCCAGAGAAACGGATTTATTTGATGACTGACTTCAAACAAATGGCCACAAAAACCCAGTTTATCTGCTAGGCGAATACTGCAAGCCTTGGGGTTCATGGCCTCCTGCATTCCTCTAATATCATATGCAAGGCTGCTTATGAGGAAACTACAATGGTATCTCAAAAGCCTATGGTGTCAGCATTCACAGGATCTAGAAGCAAGGATTCCTATCATACCTTGCGTGCGCCTAGGGTTATTTGGTGGCAGAGGCCTGCCACCAAAACAGGGGACTACCATTCAGATTATCCCCTGCCGCCCAAATCTTAACAGACGCATCCGACTATGCATAGGGGGGCTCACCTGCCAGAGAAGTGCATTCAGGGCAAATGGAACCCAAGTCAAATGCACCTGCTCATAAATCAAAAGGAAATGTTAGCTGTACAGAATGCTCTGACTGCCTTCAAGGACCGCATTCTTCCAGGACAACTAATGGTAAAGACGGACAGCACCACTGTCATGTGGTACATAAACAAGCAGGGGGGTACACATTCTTCTCCCCTCTGCAGACTAGCCATGGCATTGTGGAAGACAGCCTTGAGCTACCAAGTGAATCTACAAGCTCAATTCCTGCCAGGAAAACTAAATACACTGGCAGACAGACTAAGCAGAAACCTCAAGGACCCACACGAATGGAAACTGGAATCAAGGATTTTCAACATGTTGACAAGCAAATGAGGGAGCCTAAATATAGACCTGTTTGCCTCCCCCCAGAACCATCAACTGGACAAATTTTGCACAAGGATTCCCCACAAGCTAGCTTGGAAAGTGGATGCTCTATCCTTCAGCTGGAAACGCCTATCAGTTTATGCCTTTCCTCCTCTGCCTCTGCTCTCCAAGGTACTACTTAAGATCAAACAGGACAAGTCAAGGATGATTTTAATTGCACCAGACTGGCCTCACCAACACTGGTGTACCCACTCTTACGCAGCGTGTCACGCTTGGCTCCATGGCACCTGCCTCAGACTCCTTCCCTGTTGTCTCAGCAGGAGAACCAGGTTCTGCACCCCCAGCTGCAAACCCTGAACCTAGCAGCCTAGCTAATTACCTAATCTCCTTTACTATCCCTTAGTAAATCAGTGATGGATATCATTTTAGAGGCAAGGAGGCCTAGTACTACAAAATCTTATGCTGCAAAATGGAAAAGATTCTGTGCCTGGAACCAATCTCAAGGAATGAACGCAGCAGTGCCCAATTTACCTCAGATTCTACAATACTTGACTGAGATGCTTCATAAGGGCTTGTATTTTTCCTCAGTCAAAATCCTGCCTCAGCCATTTCAGCTCATTACAGCACAGAGCTTCCTCTTCTCTCACCCACTGCCCAAGCAGTTCCTCAGAAGTGCCAAAAATTGAATGCCACCCAGTAGATCTCCAGCTCCAGTCTGGGATCTTAACTTTGTTTTGGAGAAACTCACTCTTCCTCCTTTTGAGCCAGCTGCTACTGCAGATTTAAAATTTATTTCCTGGAAAACTGCTTTCCTTTTAGCAATCACTTCTGCAAGATGGGTATCTGAATTACAGGCCCTTATGGCAGTGGAACCTTTCATCATCTTTCATGTGGACAGGATGTCCCTCAGAACCAATCCTTCCTTCATACCCAAGGTGGTATCCATTGTGGCTCTTAATCAGTCCATTCATTTGCCTACCTACTTTCCTAACTCACAGAACAAAGGGGAACGAATACTGCACTCTTTAGATGTGCACAGACAGCTTAGATTCTACTTGGACAGGACTAAACCTCAAAGGAAATCTGAACAACTACTGGTGGCATTTGATGCAGCGACGGAAGGAAAAGCTATTTCAAAACAAACCATTTCAAAATGGATAGACCACTGCATTCATTTCTGCTATAAGCACCATGAAAACCTATCCCACAGGGCATCAGACCCCATTCAACCAGGGCTGCATCTACCTCTACAGCCTTTCTCAGGGGTGTCCCTACTAGGGACATCCTAGAAGCTGCTATCTGGAGTTCTGTACATACTTTCACCAAGCATGATCATTTGCCAATTTTTTCTAAATCCAGAGCTGGTTTTGCCACTGCAGTCTTGCAGGGCCTTATAGCTGGTCCTAATTCTATTTAAATTCCTCCTCCCAACCTTAGCTTTGGGAATCTACCCAAATGTAATGACTGCAGCAGTGAAACACGAAGAACATAGTACAGTTGTGTACACTTAACATAAATGTAGATGTTTGAGTGTATTCACTGTTGCAGTACTGGCTACCCTTCCTCCATCCCTCTTTCTTCTTTTGCCTATACCTTTACTCTCACTTACTATGCTCTAAAAGCTTTTTGGTGTATTTGCTTTTTTGTTGGAGGTATATCCTTGTATTTATAGATTTGATTGCTTCCCATTAAGGGGGCACCTGACATCTGGGGCAACAAAAACTGATGTAATGGCGTTGACTGTCTGTTTTTACACCCCTGATCACCTGACGTCATGGAAGAAGGGACAGCAACCGACGCAGGACCCAAGACTTTGTTAATCAGGCCGACTGAGGGCTACTGCAAAAGCAGATTACCCAAATGTAATGACTGCAACAGTGAATACACTCGAAAATCTACATTTATGGTAAGTGCATACAACTGTAATTTCTAGCTCCCCCTGAGGTTCTCTCGGAGCAGAGTTCTGCTCCGACATACTCTGTGCCGTCCGTGGTGTCTAGGAGCCGAAGCTCCACTGTCGGCCCAGACAGGGATGCCTGGAACCGAAACTTTGGTTCTGAGCCTTCCTCTCCGCTCATTGGCTAGGGTGAGCTTGGACCCTACATCTGTCTCGGAACCGATGGCAACCTCAGTCTCCTCGGAGCCAGGTCGGCATTTGAGAAGATGAAGTGTGCTGTCCCGATCATCAGCTCCTGCCAGGGGTACTCTTCCCACCTACTTCTGTCTCAGCACCTACTCCCTCTCTGGACAGCAGAGACCTGCAGCCTCAGGAGCCACTGGCTGGTGGCCCCCGTTCTTCTGAGACCTCCCCTGAATAGCCTTCCGAGGAGCCCCCATGGAAGAGAACATGCAAGAGGAAGCATGTAAACTCTCAGGACGAGTCTCTTAACTCGGACACTGACCTCGAGGAGTCAGAAGGGTCCCCCATGTTTGTCCTCTGATGTCTCCTTTGTAGACATCCTGGAGATCCTTAAGCAGAGGTGCGGCTGGCCCACTGTCACCCCTTCTGATAAGGAGTCTGTGTACTTGAAGGCTTTCAGGTATCAACCTTCAGCCTCTTTGGTGTCTCCTCCTTTCGACGAACTGTTAGAACTTGTTAATCGGAAGGTGTGGGATACTCCTGATGCTGTGGAGCCAGTCCCCAGCAGGCCAAATAAATTTCTATCTGCTCCCAAGGAGAAGGAATTTTTGTCAAAGTGTGTTCCCGTAGATGCCATGTTGGTGGCAGGGGCCACTAAGAAGGAGCTAGCAGAGACTTCTGACCATCCGCCAAATAAAGAATCTCAAAAGATGGACAGGCGTATCTTTTCATCAGTGGCATTTACTGTTAGATCGCTGAACTACCTTACACACTTCATGGGGCTTCTGAGAGATCTCCTTAAGGAGTTAGGAGAGACTCTACAAGGTACACCCACCGAGGGAGTCCCTGAGAAGGTGTCTGCCCAGTTTTCCACCTTGAACTCTATTATCAACACGTCCGTGAGCCTCATCTCTTATGCAGCCGATGGAGCGAGCAGAGTAGCAGGTTAAGGAATTTCCCTAAGGCATCATTCCTGGATGCGCTTGTGTAACTTTGCGGAACCGTTCAAGTCTACCTTTACCAATGCCCCCTTCAGCTCTTCATTGTTTGGAGCTAAGGTAAAGGATACACTCGCCCGGTGCGAGCAAGAAGGGAAAGCAGTCTCTGCTGTGGGAGTACATTTTACTGTCCCCTCTAGACCCATACCCTAAGGGTCAGAGAGGTGGTAAATTGTGGTTCAAGAAGTCCTAGAGGTTTTTCCAGGATGGACAGGGTTGACTCCTCCTTCAGAGGCAGAGGAGGAGGAGAATGAGGAAATGGTAGATGGCGCCCTAGTGGCAGTGGTGGACCGCAAAACCGGGGAGGCCGTGATTTGTTTCTGGGCAGGCCCTACCAGCGCTCCTGGTGTGCGTCCTGACTGTGCTTCTCTGGATTCTGTCGGGGGTTGCATTTCTTTGTATCTGGAAGCCTGGCCAAGTATCACTCAAGACAGATGGGTACAAAGAGTTATCACCAGAGGTTATTTCCATACCCTTTACTCTGCCACCTCATGTTCCCAAGAGGATCGCGGATGTTCCACCCAATCACACAGGGATCAAGCAACTTTGGAGGTCAACAAGTTGCTGGTAAAGAGAGTCATCCAGACTGCCCCCACAGAGCAAATAGGATTCAGAACTTAGTACAGATTATTTTTAGTGCCTAATTGTACAGGGGACTGGAGGCCCATCTTGTACCTCAGCAAATTAAACAAATCCGTAAAGGACAAATTCCGGATGGTGACACTGCAGTCTATACTCCTGTTACTAGGGGAAAGACACTTGGATGTGCTCAGTAGACCTCCAAGACACTTATTACCACATAAAAAATGGACAGGGCGTCGAGGAGTCATCTACGTTTCTGGCTGGGAGCCAGCCACTACAGTTTTGTGCTCTGCCCTTTGGTCTCACCACAGCCCCCAGGGTGTTCAGGTGTGTGGCAGTAGTGACAGCTCACCTGAGTCGTCGAGGATTCCAGGTGTTACTGTATCTGGACGACCGGCTCCTGACTTGCCCCCACCAGGTATCTACTTCTTCAGACCAGGGACACTGCTATTCAACTTTGTGCCCAGTTGGGGACTACTGTCATTTGGGAAAAATTTGCCTTATTCACCTCTCAATTTGTGATTTTTATAGGCGCAGACATAGACACAGTAGCCATGTTGGCTCGTTTTCCAGTTAGAAAGGGCACAGAATCTGGTTCTTCAAATTCACAGTCTTCTACTCCTCCGAAAAGTCAAGGCCAAGACTGTTCTGAAGCTTCTAGGGACCATGGCTTCTACCATGCTACTAGTGCCGCTAGCCAGACTACACATGCGTTTTCTTCAGTGGCTCCTATTGTCCCAGTGGTCCTTTCAACTAACTACCCTTAACTCATCACATTTTGCTGACAGACCCTTGCAAGGACCACCTCATTTGGTGGATTCAACCCAGTCAGTTAACCACGGGCATTTCATTTGTCACACACCAACCCTTTTTCACTGTGACCACGGATGCCTCACAAATTGGGGGTGGGGGGCATTATCCAGGCAGTACTGTCCAAGGCACACATGGCAAGATCACGAGGCTCACCTGCATATCAATGTTCTAGAGATGAGGGCGGTGCTCCTGGCATTGCAAGCACTTCACAACCTTCTTTTTGGGATGATTGCAATACAATCAGACATGTTGGTAGTATGGTATATCAATAAACAAGGCGGATCCAGATCATACCCACTATGTTGAGAGACCATTCGAGTTTGGAAATGGGTGATATCTTCCCAGCGCTTTCTGGTGGCGATGCACATTCTGGGGACAACCAACGTGATAGCTGACAAACTCAGCCGGACAATTTTGATGCCTCACGAGTGGTCTCTGAAGCAGGAAATAGCTGAGCAGATTTTTCACAGATGGGGACAGCCTTGCTGCAATCTCTTTGCCAGCCCAGTCAATGCCAAATGCAGCAGCTATTTCTCCCTTATCCCCCCTCCTGGGGAGTCACCGAGAGACGCCCTTGTTCACGATTGGCCTCTGGGTCTCCTTCATGCTTTCCCTCCCTTTCCTCTCATATCCAAGATGATTCAGAAAGTGAAACAACTGGGAAGCAAACATATCCTCATTACTCCTTACTGGCCTCAACAGGTTTGGTTCCTTTTTCTCTGGCCTCACCTCCTACACGATCCATGGATTCTGGACCCAGTGTCAGATCTCTTGACACACATCAGGTTCGCTTCACCCCACCTTACACACCCTCAATTTGACTGCTTGGCTGCTCCAGTTCCATCTCTAGTCAGGCTTCACGATGTCTTACCCTGCATGACTCGTATCCTTACGTCCTCTCATAAACCCTCCACTAGGAAATTATATTCCAGCATATGGAGTAGACTTTCGATCTGGGCTGAGAAAAAGAATGTTGACCCTTATATCGCTTCCATTCCGGTGGTTTTGGAGGTTTTGTCTGAACTTTTCCACCAGGGATCTGCGGCTGCCGCAATCAGGGTTCAGTTAGCAGCGATTTCTAATTTTCATCTAGGCTTACAAGATTCTAATCTGATGTCACGTATGTTGTGCTATAGACCTTCCTCAAAGGTGCTACTTTAAGACCCTCCCTTTCAGGAACCGGTTGCTTCATTGGATTTGAATTTTGTGCTATCCAAATTAACGTCTCCATCTTTTGAGCCTTCTCATTCGTCGCCTTTGAAATTTCTGTCTTGGAAAACTTTGTTTCTGGTTGCAATCACGTCTGCTAGATGAGTGTCAAGAGTTACAAGCACTGTCTGTCAAACCCCCTTAACTGATGTTTCACAAAGACATGGTATCTCTTCGTACTAATCCATCCTTTGTCCCCAAAGTCCGTTCCCATAACACTTTTTGAACCAATCCATAGAACTTCCAGTGTTCTTACCTAATCATGCGAATGCAGCAGAATGCAGCTTTCATCAGTTAGATGTTCATAGACAATTGCGTTTTTATTTGCACCAGACTAAGGAATTCAGGAAGTCAGACCAATTATTTCCTTCTCAGACTCCAGATTAGGTCTACCAGTTTCCAAAGTGCCCCTCTCTAATCGGATCTCTAGCTGTATAGCTTACATTTACATTTCTGATGGTAAGCCTTTACCTTTCAAAATTAAGGCTCATTCTACGAGATCTCAGTCTATCTCTGCAGCCTTTCAAGCAAGGGTCCCACTTGATAGTATCTGTGCAGCAGCAACTTGGGCAACCACTCACACATTTTATTACTCATTACAAATTGGATTTAACCCCCAGGGGTAAAGTATCCTTTGGTTCTGTGGTTCTCAGGAGTATTTTTCCTTGTCACCCAATAATAAGGTGCTAGGGATGCTGTCCCATGTGTAATAATGAAGATGAAATAGGGACTACAGAACATAAAGAAGTTATGTACTCACTATAACATTCCATGGTTGTAGTCCATCTCATCTTTAATTCTTATGAACCCACCCACCTACCCCCATCCTGGAAGTATCTGGAGACAGTAAAATATTGCTGTTATCATTCACTGGAGACCTTTTATTATTGGGTTCTTTCTATATGGTTATTATTCTTTCTCTGAGTTAGCAGCAAACAAGATCGGGGATTGTACTGATGCACCATGGGATACCTACCTAGCCACGAGCCAGTTAGAAGACTTTGAGCTTGTAACAAGGCCGAGTCGGCTCCGAACTCATGTGTAAGAATGAAGGAAGAGATGGACTACCAACATGGAACGTTATGGTGAGTACATGACAGTTTTTTTTCTTGGGTTGTCACTGTCAGTGTAATTTTTTTTTTTTTTTTCAGGGGTGGGAGTATAGGAGTGCTCTTCAGGCTGGGCTGTGCAGTGTTACTCCAGAGTATATTGTTAAGTTGCGATTTATATTATAATTAAATATTGTTTGTATTTTACTCTTTTATTTATAATGTAACTTTTCAAAGTCCATGGTTTAAGCCGGCCAAAGTAGTGGCATCAAATTTAGTACTGAGCCACATGGTAAATCCTTGGGTAGAATTAGTCTTGTGGACAGTTTGAGTATTCTGTTATAGTTCCATGAAGATTTTGTTATGGACTCCAAAGTAAGAATTAACCTATAACAGTTGATACAAAGCTGCCACTTACAGATGTTTATAGGCATTGCATTGTCATTGTCTGATATTTTGCACTCCACTGGTTTCTACTGGGGGATACATATGACTTCTGCTCAGGAAGCAGAGCATATATCTGACTGTATATCTTTAGCAAATGGGTTTATCTATTTATCCTTTGTTGACCGGGTTAGTCCCATTCGGCTAGTAGCCTCTTCAGGGGAGACCCAAGGTGGTTTTTATACTACTATGGGGAATTTGATCAGTGCGTCAGTGAACTTTCCTTACTCGTGTTGGTAGGATCCATGGGATCCTTTTCATCCATCTGAGCTACCAGCAGCTCGAGCTCTTTTTAACTTTTCATCTCAAGGATAATGTACTCAGGAGTGCAGAACCTTCTATACAACAATTTATCTATCTAGTGTGGGAATAGACCCCAAAGCATTCTGCACCCATGGTGAGTGTGCAACATGTTGCTCCACCGACAATGCTATTATATATTACCACAGGAAGAAAGGAAGTTTTGATTTGTAACAAACCACCATAGTTTGAAGTAACCCAGATAGTGTGATCAACTGCAGGACTGATATGCTGTGGAATTCTTAAGGGTAGAATAGCATTTGTAGGTGCATTTTGTAGTAGAACTTGCTATTCTCTTTGCCTAAAATGTTTTGTAGTGAATCTTTTGAGATTGCCATATGCCCTTTTATACATGCGCAGCAAGTGTCATTATCAGTGTCTGACATTTGCACTATACTGTCTGTTTCCATGGAGGAAGATATACGATTTCTGCTTTGGCAAGTGTCTGCATCCCAATCCCGGAGTATGCATTTGCTGTATTATTGTAAATGCATCAAAATAAAAAATCTTTGTATTTCACCAGAAAAGTGTTTCCTTTAGTTTTAATGTTACAACTTGTATATCTTGGATTTGAGTCAGTGAGGGTGATTGATTTGTATGCAATTTTTCATTTCCGTTTCTTCGGGAGTGAGATATTTGTGGATATGCTGGTGGTGGTCAGTTATGACTGAGCTCAGCTATTCCCTTAAATGTCTGGTCACTCCATTCTCTTGAGCTGCTGCATACTGGAGTGTACCCTATAGGTGTTGTTTCTCTAGAATGGCCTTGCATCTAGATAGGCATAGCATTATGGCTCTGTTTGAATGCCGTGTGACCAAGGAGGGAATGAGATATAGAGGGTAGGAGTTATACTGTGTATGCAGCTGTTTAACTTGTGGGTTGAAGAGAGCCCTGGCTTCCCGATGTACTGTTCTGTTACATGGGTTATGGTTGGGCTTGTAGTGGGGCAATATGAGAGGTAAAGCCCCACCTGTTCTGTAATGCAGTCCTTTAACAACTTGTTCACACTTTTGCCACAACTTTGTCAGTCTCCCTGATTTCTGTTATCCATTAACAAGAGAGCAGATGCATGCCTTCTGGTGAATTCCCCTCCAATCAAGGAATGAGAGTAACCATAGCCTCACCATTCCTTGATCTTACCAGCCAGCTCCTCCTGTGCCTGACCTGCTTATTTGAGCCATGGTTTGCTTTCGTTTTATTCAGGGCTTTACCTGCCTCTGTCATGTGGTGTGTACTAGTTACCCATTCTTACTGTTGAGGTACATTTAGAACCCCCGAAGGTAAAACAGCAGTTTTAGGTGCATTTTTACATTAAATTCCTCTGCTAGATTCCAAAAAAAGAGTTTTGGTTTGCTACTATAAGCTATAGTACTTAAAGGTGTACATCAGATTTGGCAATAGTTGTCTGCAACTGTTTTTGTTCTTCCTGCAATAGATGAGCTTTTGCTTTTTATTACATCAGCCCAAAAAAATATTTGTGCTTGATATGCATGTAGCTTGTGCATTGATGATACAGGTTGTCATCTGTTTCACTAATGCAGTGGCATGCTTGGGTCTTGAATTATACAAGTTATAATATCGTATAATACTTAACTCTCCCTCGTCATTTCCTGAAGTTTTTGTAATAAGTTTTTAAAGACGACTAGATATTACCAAACTTAAGGTTGTGTGCTAAGTTTCATAAATTGTTGCTGTGGCAGTCTGGCATTTTGCATTATCTTACAACATTGGGGGTAAGATATACTACTACTCATGGTAATGTCTGCAACGATTTGTTATCAAAATTCAGAACGGCAGTTGTTTGTTTATGCACAATGCCAAACTGAAACTAGGCAAATGTGCTCACTGATCCCTTCATAAATTCGGAAATCATCGCGACGGTCCCATTGACAACACCGAACTTTCGGAATCGAAAGTCAGTATTGGCATCGATGTTTTGCAGGGGGTCAAGCCCCCCTGCACCCCACATGGGGGCTGCATGCCCCATCCCCTGCAACTTAAATATACCAACTGCGAGATCGCACTACAGTGTGGAAAATGAAAAATTCCCCACTCCCCACTGTACCGAGATCTACATTCACAATGCCAAACTCATAATAACGAATCAAGCTCTACATTCGTTGTTATGGTTTGTAATATTGCAGTTCGACATTGCAGACCTTGAGTGCCGCGATTTCGAACAAGTGGCAGTCAAAAAGCTGCCATTCCATATTTTGATTGTAAGCCGTCTACAACATGTGTCCAGAATGTGTTTTTACTGAGGTATGCAATTACAAGTAACACTCCTGAATATTTCCCTGAGTAGGGAAGATTGTTTTTGAGTAGAGTTGTGATTGCATCCCTTCCCTCATACACTTGGATTTGTATGCAGTAAAACTCAGTTGCCTGAAGATGAAGTTGTGTACACGTTTATTGCTGGAATCACCAACTAAGTGCATTCTTTAGCTGATGATCATGTCCTATTCTGAGAGTATTTCACAGTTTGAGATTTGGTCATATATTACTAGTTGCCAGTTGAGGTCCTGTGCTACCATTTGGGTGTGCCTCCTCCCCCCAATTCATTTAAAAACCTGTATCTTTTTTGTTTCCTGGCTGACATGCACTGTGTGTGGGAGGGCATACTTTTGTGTGTGTGTATCCTCTTTAACATGATCACCAATACCCACCACATAACAGGCCTCCCCAAGACAGTACTCAGATGAGTCAACACTCATTTGCACATCTGACAGCATAGTATGCCTCCAAAAAAATACTCTGGAAGCTTTAACAGCAAATGAAATATGACTTTGTAACTCGCAGCTCATGCTCGACCCTTTAAAAAAGAAAAAAACTACCCCCCCCCCCCCAAAATCCTTTTCCCATGAAAAAACAAAATTTAAAGCCCTCTGTCTTGGTAATATAACTGTTGAGGTCACTTCTCATAGCAGATTGAGGGATGATAGTGGATAGTGATGTTAAATTTGACCTGCATATACAAAATTGTGTAAGAAAAACTCATCAAAATCTAGTATTGCTTTACAGAGCCAAAAACTTTCTCGATGCAACTAAAACTGCATTTCCAATACTTATCTCCTCGTTGCACTTCATAATCCTCCCATCCTTACTAACCTCCAGGCGTCACTAGAAATAAAACTTGAATAATGCTATAAGAAAGTTGCTAAATTGGCAAGAAATACTTTCAGAACCTACCACTGTATAGCACTAAAAAGCCTAAATTGATTAGAACTACCCCATCAACTAACATGTACACAGCTTCTCACCACCTATAGAATTATCCAGAATCCACCTGCTTGTCCAGCAGTAAATATTCTACAACAAATATGTTCCCAGTTGGTTATTACAATCCAGTCCCAAAGATTCCTCTGTCCACAAACCTATCAAATGTGCTGGACATTATTTGCAGTTGTACCATGTTTCAAAGGCCTGGAACTTCTTATCTCAGTTCATCAAGGCAATTTCCTCCCTCCCATCCATAAAAATCACTCTAAAAGACTTCCTAGTCAGAAGCTGGCTTTGTACTTGCTCAGCACCATGGTAAACTATATCCCTGAATGTGAACAAATGCTTATTTATACCTTACATTTCTTTACTCTCCATATAAAGAGATGTATTGATGTAAATGTAAGTGATGTCAGTGACCTCTTGTGAAAAGGAAACAACCTTTTCAAGATAGTGATGTCTTTCAAAGATGCATCTGCAGTCCTTACATATGGGTTGTCCTGCCTCAGGCAGCCCTTTGGTCGGCCGGATTCCAAAGTCTGGGTCCGGCGTCGGCTGATGTCGCCCTTTTCCCCGACGTCAGAGCGCCTGGGGTATAAAAGCGTCAGCCGACGCCATCTTCCTCAGTCTTTCTTGCCGCACTGTGCCCGAAGCAGAAGCAGTTCGCAAGTGCCGGTCGGCCAGCTCCTGTGATTTCAGCTACCGAAGTTTTAAAAAAAGCTAAGTACCCCGTTGGGGACTCTTTCTTGCCTCAGCCGATGTCAGATCAAATGGTTAAAGTTAATAATTGTTTATCTTGTGGGAAACAAATACCTCATAAGGATTTCCACTCTTACTGCTTACCCTGCCTAGGCTCAGACCACGACGTCTCGGCCTGTTCTGCCTGTGCTTCCTTCAATAAACGCACTCTCAGGCATCGGGCAGAGTTTGCAGAGGAATTTTTTTGGGAAAATTTCAGTTATATCATGCCGTCGGAGCTTCCGACAGCTCATTTACTCAAAAAACGTAAGGATAAGGACTGACACACGCGGTCCGCGGTTTTGGCCGACTCCACGCCTAGGCCTACCGTGAGTGTTTCGGTCTCTACTGAAGCCGAATCTCTACAGCTTCAGACCGATGACACCGCACAACCGGTAACTTCGGTACCGGAGGCCATCACTGAGTCGGTCATAGAATTTCCGTCTGAAACCGGTGCTCAGGAAATATCCGACACCATTTCTGTTGATAAAACTACTCCAGCACGTGGGGCAGCCAGGCCTCCTGTATCCATGTCCATTAAGGCCTTTACACAGGCTAAAGCTGCTAAACAGCCAAAATCAATCCCTCCCAAGGCTATACCTCAGGGATCCACTACCGGTTCACAAATTTTAAGTTTGGCTGAAGACCTTATTTCCTTAATCAGGGGCTCTCAACCACATCCAGACAGGGGCTCTCAACCACCTCCAGGCAAAAGGCCCAGGGTTGAGCAGACAGATCCCCAGTCTTCTGATGAGGCCTCAGATGACTCTGTCCTTTCAGACTACATGGAGGAGGCCCTTCCGGCCTATGAGGATTCTGATGCAGAGGAATCTTTTCCCTCAGCCTCCCCCCCCCCGAAGAGTTTTCCTTTGGGGAGACCCTTCACTCCATGAGAGAGCAATTTAAATGGCAAGGCCAGGAATTCTCTGATTCCAGGAAGAGGTTAAGGACTTTCTTACATTTACCTCAGCATAGACCTTTGGCTATTCCTCCTGTTTCAAATGTTATAGAAGATGTGTCTAGTATTTTCCCTGACTCTCTTCCTCCGGCTCCTGTCAAACCTGACAGGTACTACAGGGTCCCGTACTCACATCTATACCTTTACAAGGGCCACTCTGCTGACCCAGAAACTATTTCCCAGGGCCCTAAAGGGGTTACAACCACCACTGCCAAGAATCCACTTCCTTCTGAAGGGAATCCAGGGCTTTAGAGAGATGGGGTAAAAAAGTGTATACTTCTTCCACACTTACTATGAGAGCATTAAATTGTCAGTTCCATATGATACAGTATCAAGAGTATCTGTTAGATGAATTGCATAAAAAACTAACCTCGCCTGAACCCCTAGACCGCAAGGCGCTTCAGGATCTGGTGCATAACTCTCAGCAGGTTAGCAACCATTTCTTACAGTGTGGTTATGATGCATTGGAAGCTTCATGTAGGTGCAGTCATACGTAGACATGCTTGGCTGAAGGAACAAACTCTGCCAGATCATGTTAAAGCAAAGCTTCTGGATGCACCACTGGAAAAACAAAAGTTATTTGGCTCCACGGCTCAAGAGGTCTTAAAGAAATTTGAGGAAAAGGCTAAATCAGTACAAACAGTCAAAGATTTTCTCCAGGTCCAACCACCAAGATTCAGCAGAAATTGGCCTTCTAAGAATTGGTCCTTTCCAGACACAGACATATTTCAAAGAGGCAAAAACAGGTGTGCCAGAGGTAGGGGGCAAGCTTGAGGCTCCTACAGAGGACGTCAATGGCAGCCTCCAAACCAGAGAGGTAGTGCAGGACCTACAACTACTGCACAAGGACAGACTCAATGACTTGACTTCAACTCCACCAACCAGGGCTCAATTGGAAGCACCTTTGGGCGGAAAGCTATCTTTATTCTCAGAAAACTGGCACAGCATTACAAAGGACAAATGGATACTGCAAATAATAGACAAAGGATACAGATTCCATTTTCATACATTACCAAAAAGACAAGGCATGCCAAACCTGCCACCAAATCAAAGGGCAGACGCTTTCAAGCAAATTTCCAAACTACTACAAATGAAGGCAATAGAGAAGGTTCCTTACACAGAACAAGGCCAAGGATTTTATTCCAGACTATTCCTTGTTCCAAGAAAAGAAAAGCAATGGAGGCCTATTCTGGACTTGTCTGCACTGAATACTTATCTCATTGTGCCAAAATTCAAAATGCTGTCCTTACCGCAACTCCTTCCCATGCTGGGCAAGGGGTCCTGGCTGGTAACTCTAGACCTCAAGGAGGCATACCTGCATGTCCCTATCAGACAAAGTTGCAGAAGACGCCTCAGATTTCTTGCAGGTTCAGAGCATTATCAATTCTCAGCATTGCCCTTTGGCTTATCTACTGCGCCCAGAGTATTCACGAAATGCCTGGCATCAGTTATTGCACATTGCAGACTTCAGGGGATTCAAATATACCCATACCTGGACGACTGCCTTATACAAGCGGACAGCCAACAAACATTGGTAAAACACTTGGACTTTGCCATCCGCCTACTACAGGCCTTGGGATACACAGTCAACATTCAGAAATCAAGACTAGTTCCATCCCAACGAATAATTTTTCTGGGTGCAAAGCTGGATACAAACACCCAAATGGCTTTTCTCACAGAAGAAAAACAAGAACAATTACTGGATTATTTCAGAAATATGACAACACAAACCCAGCTGACTGCAAGGAAAATCCTGCAGGCCCTGGGTTTCATGGCATCTTGCATTCTTCTGATTCCACAAGCAAGGCTGCATATGAGGAAACTACAATGGTACCTAAGGAGTCTATGGTCTCAACACAGTCACAGCCTAGAAACTTTGATCCCCCTCATTCCATGCCTTCAAAAGGAATTTGTGGTGGGCACAAGCAAGCCAGTCAAACATGGGCCTGCCTTTCAGCAAGCCACATATCAGCCAAACCATTACAACAGACGCCTCAGACCATGGATGGGGGAGCGCACATGAAGGACAGATGTATTCAAGGGCAATGGACACAGAAGGAATTGCGCCTGCACATCAACCAAAAGGAAATGCTGGCAGTGATACATTCAATCGAGGCCTTCAAACATTTCCTGCATCAAGGTCACCTGCTAATAAAGACAGACAATAGTTATGTGGTACATAAACAAGCAAGGAGGTACCCATTCCTACCCTCTTTGCAGGCTGGCAATGAATCTTTGGGAACTTTCCCTAAAACTCAATATAGAGCTGCATTCCCAGTTCGTACCAGGAAAGGACAATGTACTGGCGGACAGCCTAAGCAGAAACACCATGGATCCACACGAATGGATGTTGCATCCAGACATTTTTCTTCGGATAGTACAATTATGGGGAAGGCCGGACATAGATCTTTTTGCCTCCCCCAACAACCATCACCTGAAGAAATTCTGCACAAGGACATACCATCCTCAAGCATGGAAAGTGGACACCCTCTCCTTCAGTTGGAATGCTCTAACAGTATATGCATTCCCACCTCTTCCGTTAATGACCAAGGTCTTGCTGAAGATCAGGTCAGAGCAACTAAAAGTGATTCTGATAGCTCCGGACTGGCCAAGACAACACTGGTACCCACTGTTAAAGAGCATGTCACGCACGAAACCGTGGCCTCTACCACAATGGCCACTTCTGACACAGCACAATTACAAAACTCTGCACTCCAGCCTAAAAACCTTGCAGTTGACAGCCTGGAAAATACCTTGACTCCTCGCCAGGATAAACTATCCAAGAGGGTAAGGGATATCATCATGGAAGCTCGGCGGCCTTCCACAAGAAAGGCATATTCAGCGAAATGGAAAAGATTTCGAACCTGGAGCACCGCAAAGGGTCAGGATCTGACAGTGATGAGCATTCCCCATGTCCTTGAATACTTGGCTGAAATGCTCCATAATGGCCTTTCTTATTCATCCATAAAAATTCATGGTTCAGCTATTTCAGCAGAGTACAACACTGATCCACCTGTATTTTCTCATCCTCTGCTAAGGCAGTTTCTAAGAGGGATAAAAAACATCAACCCTCCAAGGACACCACCAGTGCCTTCATGGGACCTTAACTTCATGTTGGAAAAATTAACTCTACCTCCCTTTGAACCAGCAGCATTTTCAGAATTACAATTCCTGTCTTGGAAGACTGCCTTCCTTCTGGCCATAACCTCAGCAAGAAGAGTATCTGAGTTACAGGCCCTCATGGCAGTACAACCATTTCTAATTTTCCATCAGGACAGAGTCTCTTTGAGGACCAATCCTTCATTCATGCCAAAGGAGGTATCCAGGGTCTCACTGAACCAAGCTATCCACCTGCCTACTTTCTTTCCAAATCCACAAAATAAAGGAGAGAAACTTCTGCATACCCTGGACATTCACAGACAGTTGTGCTACTACTTGGACAGAACTAAGACTTACAGAAAAACTGACCAACTGTTTGTAGCATATGCTGCTGGTGTACAAGGAAAAGCAATTTCCAAACAAACAATTTCAAAATGGATAGGAAATTGCATTCGATTCTGTTACTCTTTTCATGGAAAAGCTGTGCCAGCTAACATCAGACCTCATTACACCAGAGCAACAGCCACCTCCACAGCCTTTTTAAGAGGGGTGGCTACAAAGGACATTTTAGAAGCTGCTACATGGAGCTCTGTGCATACATTTTCCAAGCATTACAACTTGCCTTTATATTCCAGATCCAGAGCAGGCTTTGCTACTACAGTCCTGCAGGGCATGTTAGGTACACCATCTTTTTCTTAGGTCCTACCACCCCCAGCTTGGCTATGGTATTCTATCCATATGTAAGGACTGCAGATGCATCCTTGAAGGACATAGTACAGTTTTGTACCTACCATAAATGTAGATGTCCGATAGGTATGCATCTGCAGTCAGGTTTTCCCTCCCTCCTACCCCTCTGTGGTATCCTTTGGGTTCCTATCCCTCATTTTAGCTAGCTGGGGTTATCTTTTATGGTGTATTTGTTTTTAATTTCTGTGCATGTTTGGAATTTATTCTTTTCTCCAAAATTTAGCCTTCTTTAGAGGGCACCTGGCATCTGGGGCAAGAAAAACTGAGGAAGATGGCATCGGCTGACACTTTTATACCCCAGGCGCTCTGACGTTGGGGAAAAGGGCGACATCAGCCGACACCGGACCCAGACTTTGGAATCCGGCCGACTGAAGGGCTGCCTGAGGCAGGACAACCCATATGTAAGGACTGCAGATGCATACCTATCGGACATCTACATTTTTGGTAGGTACAAAACTGTACTTTTAGCATATTAAGTGTTTTAGCAAAAAAAGTTTGTTTTAATTGTTCTGGCAGTCATGCGTTTCTGAAATTCTGCTGTTGTCTCTTCTAATTGCCGTTAGGTCATGTAGTAAAAGGTTGTCCATCCATGTGTCTTACTCTGAAAATTCATAAGAATATCTTCTAGTAGACGAGTACTGTCATTCGAAGGTAGAGGAAGAGTCGGACTGTACAGTGGTGGTTTGAAATTGCCAGCCTGCAACATTTGCTGTACATAGCTCTCTTCTGTGGGCAGTCCTTGTACTTCATCTAGGCTGAATGCAAACATTGCTTCAGTTAGACCTTAGGTAGACCTGTTGCAAGTACAGGGCATGTAACCATGCCTGCATTTGTACCTTTAAAATATCAAGTTTACTACAGTCCCAAAATGTTGTGCTCATGAACCAGTTCTGTTACTACAGCCTTGCCAACACTCAAGTGGCCTGGAGAAGCATGTACTTTATTCTCGTCAGGAATATAAAATTTTGTGCAGGCACTTCTTGTAAATATTAGTATTATGTCACAAGTGTTGCCCTTCCTCACATTGTAATATTGAAGATAAAGTTGTGTTTGTTTGTCTTTTCCGTTTTTCCCGGTTAGGGGTCGCCACAGCGGAACTCTGGTCCGCTAATGATTGGCAGTAGAATTTTTTATGGTGCTGAGTTGCCAGCCCGACGCCCAACCTTCAGCAAAGGCACACCCATTCACGCATGTCTTTCAGAGGTCACTTGACCACGGGGAGGAAATGCAGACTCCACACAGAAGGCACTCCAGCCGTGAATCGAACAGGAGAACCTTTTGCTGTGAGGTAGCAACGCTACCACTGTACCACCATGGCTACATGTGTTTATTGCTGGAATGACCACCTAAGTGCATTTTTAGTTCATTGTATTAATTTCTGTACCACACTCCTGCTCTGAAAGTGCAACATTTTCTGATCTTTTTAGTAAGTCCCTTGATAGTCTGTCTTGCTTTAGTCAAGAAACATTTGAAGCCTTGCTGGGTACCCTACCAAGGCCTGTACATCTCCAGTTCCATGACTAATGTAATAAGTCAGTAATGGCCCATCATGCATCCTGATGGTAGAAATCCACCTTCTGATCCCAGCTTAACTGTTGTTCCCAGTATTTCACTTTGGAGTCAAAAGGCCCTCCATTTGGATTTGTATGCATTTCTCCTTGTTTGAGTAACGGTCACATCCTACTTAGTTTGTCTTGCCTGTAGATCAGTGTGTGTGATATACCTTTAAGAAGCTTTCCGGTGAGTCAGTACATGCATACAAGTACTGAGCATGTGTAGGCAAGAGTGCCATTTTGAGTGAGCAGCCAGAGTGTGAGCATGCCAAGTATGTAGTCAGATTAAGTTTAATGTTCCTGTCATCCATCCTGATGTATTTGTATAAGTAAACCAATTAAACGAACACCCAAGCCTCAACGCCGTCTTAATGCACATTAGAAGAGCGACACTGCCTATCACTTAATTTCCAGTAGTCCTATAGATAGAGGCCTAATACCCTGCAAATTTCCTGGACTTGAGTGCTTAGGATTACTTTCCACATGGATGATACTGATGAGGCCAGATATTACCCTTTTGGGTTCAGCAAACCTAGGCACCCCTCCTCCCTTCTTGACGTAAGCTTGCCCCATGCCACTTTGGCCTAACCACATCCTGTGGGAAGTCTGTCATTATGCTCTTATTAAACTGAGTAAATAACTTGGGGCTGGTCTCAGGATGTACCTCAAAAACATTTAAAATAAAAGGCAGGAAAAAAAAAATCAAGGCCTGCACTTTCTGGTCCGTGTCTAGAAGATTCATTTATTTCTGAATTTCCCCTTTAGCCCTACTAGATGTACTAGTACATGCCTTTCCTATTGATTGATCGACTTATGATCCCTAGGTTTTCCCAGGTATTTGAAGAACTGTACTTTCTGTAAACAGGAGTACTTGCCTTTAGTGTATTTGATAGCACATAATTCAGTGCAGTTGCCATTAGTTTGTCAACGTTTATCTTAAGATCTAAAAAAAAAAAAAACTGACATGGTGAAAGCACTGAAGCAGAATATAGTAAACTTTTAACTGGCACCCTTGGGGGATTGGTGGATGCTGGATAAATGTAGATTTCCTTCTGTTCCTATGTTGCAGTATTACAGTTGTGGAATTTCCGCAACTCAGGCGAATTGTATGTCTGCTCGTATACAAAAGCTTCAGCTTGGCTGTTGCAGCGTGCGTGGGATGTCAGACGCAAGGCCATAAACCAGGGGCCTTAAATATGATGTCTGCATGCACAATCCTTAAAACCTTTCAGCCGCAGACTACCTATGCATCGTATGATCGCTAATTCACAGAGGTCGCAGCAGTAAAGCTAAGTAACCCATTGGGTTTCTATTTTTTCTTGCTTTGGTAATTGTTATTGCTTAGGCTTGGTTTGTTGTAGCCTTTAGCTGATGTCAGGTAAAAAGGGAAAGTGTCAATGCGGGTGCTAGGAGCCCCATAAAGATGCCCATGATAGGTGTGTTTTTTGCTTAGGTCAGGAGCGCGACCATTCCTCCTGCTCAATTTGTCAGTCATTTGTGCCAAAGACCCTGCACAGCCATCTGGCCACTTTAAACCTTTACTTAAAAAGCCAGCACCTAAAAAGGTTAGCTCTTAGTATGGACCCCGTATCAGAGGCTTAACACGAACCTCCGCGAAAGAAGGCCAAAATTCCTAGGCCGTCCTTGCCTGCTGCTCCGCTTCCGGACGCCCTGCCATCTGCCGATCTAGGAGTTGAGCGCTCGGCGGTTCCTTCGACTTCAATGACCCTTGAGGAAGCCATTGCACAGCCGGCCGGCACATCCTCAGAGCTTGCCCAGACACAGACTCCCGTCAATGTTGAGGGGGAACCAGATTCTGTGGTACCTCCGACCGGGATCCCGCCTTCAGAAATATCTTCCAGGCCAGTTCCTACCTCCACCCTGGACAAAAATAAACAAAAAAACAAGCATCCCTCCTCTTCTCCAGTTTCCTTTCCAGATTCGCAAGGCTTTCACTTCCTCACTAATGCAGGCCTCCATGGCCCTTAGACCTTCAGCCTCAGTCCCCTCTACTCTGCCTTTATTGAGCCCTAGGTCTACTTCTGCCTCTTCCGTCCCACACATGACCTCTTAGGTTAAGGAGGAAGAACATGATTTTTCCTTTTCTTCCTCGGAGGACTCCATTTCATATATATCTGATTGCTTCTCCCCAGGAGTATTATTCTCTTAATGAAGAATCTGTGGAATGGGATTCTTCCCCTGAGGATATTACCTTTGGTGAGACAATCACCAGGATGAAAGATTACTTCAGATGGGATACTTCCCAAGTGACTGACACCCAAACGAGGTATTGAGCTGCTTCAAGTGGAATCGCCTTCCCCCTCAGCGGTCCTTCGAGTGCTTCCTGCTTACTTGGATTCCTTTAATTCAGCCTCTAAGGCCCCAGAGTCCCAGCCTCTGGCCCCCAAGTACCCTGACCACTTCTATAAAGTGCCAGAGGAGCAAAGATTTCTAGTTAAACCTCCTGTGGCAGACCCAGCTGTTGCCACTGATAAACAGTCCAGGCTGCTGTCTTCCGCCTCCTTCCTACCCACTGATAAAGATAGCAGGTACATGGATAGGATGGTAAAGAAAGTTTACACATCCTCCACTTTGGCATTCAGAGCCATAAATTAGCAGACCCCACATGACTAAATATGCTCTAGACTTAGTGTCTCAGCCCTCCTCCATGCTGGCCTCTATGCCTGACACTCCCATTAAGGCTGACATGGCCTCCAAACTGTCCTTGGCTCAGCAAGTAGCCAGGCAGTCAGTCAGATGCAGCTATGATGCTGCAGAAGCATCTGTCTGCTCTGCAGCATCTGCTTCTGTCCTTAGGAGATGCTCCTGGCTAAGACTGCAGAATCTACCTGAGGACTTCAAGTCCAAAATCTTGGACACCCTCCCTGGATCACAACTTCCTCTTTGGAAAACAATCTGCAGATCTCTTCAAACATATGCAGGAAAAAAGTAAAGAATTACAGGACATAAAGCATCTGCTGCTGTGTCCATTCCCAAATATTACAGGAACTACCCTGCTAAAACTACTTTTGTAAGGCTTAACCCTCCTCAGGCTGCTGCCTCCTCTTCCAGGTCTAGAAGAGGGGCAAGAAGACCTACTTCACCCAGACCTAATGTACCACCTCCTCAACCCTTTCAGGATAGAGGAAGTCCCAATGATGCGCGACTGCCTGGCCCACCTGCCACACTCTGCATTCTTCCACACTCTCTCTCCCTCTGGCAAGCCATCACCACAGATCAATGGGTCTTATCCATTATCCAAAAAGGGTTCTTCCTAACCTGGAAAGAAAAAACACCCAGGAGAAGGATCCCCCCAAAACTAAATTAATCTCCTGCTGCAAGTCTTGTCAGAACTTCTAAAGCTAGGCACCATAGAACCTGTCCCCTCAGGACAGGAAGGAAAGGGATTCTACTCTCGTCTCTTCCTGGTCCCCAAAAAAGATGGCCCCTGGAGAACCATTTTAGATCTATCCTTTCTAAACCTACAACTTCAGGTACTCTCCTTCAAAATGCTGTCGCTACCCATTCTGCTGGCTCTTATTCCACACAGGGCCGTCATGGCCACCCTAGACCTAAAAGAAGCCTACCTTCACATACCCATCAGGACTTCCCACGGACAGATGTCCTTCAAGGATGCATCTGCAGTGATAACATATGGGTTGTCCTGCCTCAGGCAGCCCTTCGGTCGGCCGGATTCCAAAGTCTGGGTCTGGCCTCTGCTGATGTCGCACTTTCCCCGACGTCAGAGCGTCTGGGGGTATAAAAGCATCAGCCGACGCCATTTTCCTCAGTTTTTCTTGCCGCGCGGTGCCCGAAGCAGAAGCTGTTCGCAAGTGCCGGTCGGTCAGATCCAGTGATTTCAGCTACCGAAGACTATGAAAAAAGCTAAGTACCCCGTTGGGGACTCTGTCTTGCCTCAGCCGATGCCAAAGTAAATAATTGTTTAACTTGTGGGAAACAAATACCTCATAAGGATTTCCATTCTTACTGCCTTCCTTGCTTAGGCCCAGACCACGACGTATCGGCCTGTTTAGCCTGTGCCTCCTTCAACCGACGAACTCTTAGACGTTGGTCGGAGTTTGCAGAGGAATTTTTTTGAGCCGCTTTTGCTTATAAAATGCCGTCGGAGACTCCGACTTCGCATATGGTCAAAAAACGCAAGGAAAAGGACCGACACTCGCGGCCCGCGGTTTCGGCTGAAACCACGGCTAGGCCTACCGCGAGTGTCTCGGTTTCGGCCGAAACAGAGTCCTCAGCGATTCCTTCTTCCGAAACCATACTTCCGACCACCGAGGCCCGAGAGGCCCCGGCTGAGTCGGCTTCAGAACTACCTACTGAAGCTAGTGTTCAGGAATTGTCCGACACCATACCTTTGGACATTTCTACCCCTGCACGTGGGGCAGCTAGGCCCCCAGCTTCTATGTCCATTAAGGCCTTTTCTAGGGCTAAAGCTGCCAAACTTTCAAAAGCTTTGCCTGCCAAATCTACACCCCAGAGGCCTTCCTCTAGTTCACAGATCCTCAGCCTTGCTGAGGACCCTATCTCCTTAATTAGGGGTTCACAACCTCACCCAGACAGGGCCTCTCAACCTCCTCCAGACAAAAGGCCCAGGACTAACCCCTCTGAACCACACTCCTCAGATGATTCCACGGATGGATCTGAGTTGTCAGACCACCAGGAAGGGGCTTACTCGCCTTATGAGGATTCAGATGCAGAAGAATCTATCCCTTCGGCCTCCCCTCCTGAAGAGTTTTCCTTTGGGGAGACTTTACACTCCATGAGAGAGCACTTTCAATGGCAAGGTCAGGATTTCTCTGATTCTAGAAAAAGATTAAGGACCTTTTTGCATTTGCCTCAGCATAGGCCCTTAGCTATACCTCCTGTTCTAAATGTAATTGATGATGTGTACAATGATGTCAGTACAGCCCCTGATACTCTTCCTCCGGCCCCTGCCAAACCTGACAGATATTACAGGGTCCCGGATTCTCATTTCCATCTGTATAAAGCCCATTCTGCAGACCCAGAAACTATTTCTCAGGGCCCTAAAGGGGTTGCAGCTGCTACTGCCAAAAATCCCCTACCCTCTGAAAGAGAGTCTAGAGCTTCAGAGAGATGGGGAAAGAAGGTGTATACATCTGCAACTCCTGTCAGGGCATTAGCTGTCAATTCCATATGATACAGTACCAAGAGTATTTGTTAGATGAACTGAATAAGAAACTTTCTTCTCCTGAACCCCTAGACCGTAAATCCCTTCAGGATTTGGTACATAACTCACAACAGGTTAGTAATCATTTCTTAAAATGTGGCTATGGTGCACTGGAGGCTTCATTTAGATCAGCTATGACTGGGGCAGTTATTCGTAGGCATGCCTGGCTGAAGGAGCAATCTTTGCCAGACCATGTCAAAGCTAAACTCCTCGATGCTCCAATGGAGAAACAAAATTTATTTGGCTCCCCTGCACAGGAGATTCTAAAAAAGGTTGACGAAAAAGCAAAATCTGTGCAAACCGTTAAAGATTTCCTGCAAGTTCAACCACCGAGATTCAGCAGAAACTGGCCTACAAAGAACTGGTCCTTTCCAGACTCGGACAGAGCCCAGAGAGGCAGGAACAGGCGCCCTAGAGGCAGAGGTCAATTGAAGGGCTCCTACAGAGGCCGTCAGTGGCAGCCTGCCAACCAGAGGAGTAGTGCAACAGCTACAACGACAACCACTACTACAGGACAGACTCAATGACTTGACTCTGATTCCGCCTACCAAGGATCAACTGGAAGCACCCTTGGGCGGAAAGCTGGCTTTATTCTCGAAAAACTGGCATTATATTACAAAGGATACATGGACATTGCAAATAATAGACAAAGGATACAGGTTTCACTTCCACACTTTACAAAAAAGAAGCGGAATGCCAAACCTTCCACCAAATCAGAAGGCAGAGGCTTTAAGACAAATCAGCAATTTACTTCAGATGAAAGCTATAGAAAAGGTACCATGTTCAGAACAAGGCCAAGGATTTTACTCCAGACTATTCCTTGTACCAAGAAAAGAAAATCAATGGAGGCCTATTCTCGACCTGTCCGCACTGAACACTTATCTCATTGTGCCAAAATTCAAAATGCTGACCCTACAGCAACTTCTTCCCATGTTGGGCAAGGAGTCTTGGCTGGTGACTCTAGATCTCAAGGAGGCATACCTGCATGTCCCTATCCGACCAAGTTGCAGAAGACACCTCAGATTTCTTGCAGGATCAGAGCATTATCAATTCTCAGCATTGCCCTTTGGCTTATCTACTGCCCAGAGTATTCACGAAATGCCTGGCATCAGTAATTGCACATTGCAGACTACAGGGAATTCAAATTTATCCATACCTGGACGACTGCCTAATACAAGCGGACAACAAGAAAAAATTGTTAAAGGACTTGGCCTATGCCATACACCTGTTACAGACCTTGGGATACACAGTCAACATCCAAAAGTCAAGACTAGTACCATCCCAAAGGATAACCTTTTTGGGTGCAGATCTGGACACAAACACCCAAATGGCCTTTCTCACAGAAGAAAAGCAAAAACAACTTCCAGATTACTTCATGATTCTGACAAGACAAACTCAGCTTACTGCAAGGAAAATCCTGCAGGCCCTGGGTTACATGGCATCCTGCATAATTTTAATTCCACGTGCCAGACTGCATATGAGGAAATTACAGTGGTACCTAAGGAGTGTATGGTCTCAACACAGTCACAGTTTAGAAACCATGATACCAATCTTTCCATACCTTCAAAAGGAATTCCTGTGGTGGGCTCAGGCCTGCCAGTCCAACAGAGGGTTACCTTTCAACAAACCAAAAACAAGGCAGACCATCACCACGGACGCCTCAGACAGAGGATGGGGAGCACACATGGAGGACAAATGTATCCAAGGCCTATGGCCTCAAGGGCAGCTAAGCATGCACATAAACCAAAAGGAAATGCTGGCAGTGAGGCATGCAATCGAGGCATTCAAACCCTTCCTCCAACAAGGACATCTGTTAATAAGGACAGACAACACCACGGTCATGTGGTACATAAACAGGGAGGCACACATTCTTACCCTCTATGCCGGATGGCTATGAATTTGTGGGATCTATGCCTGAATCTCAATATCCAACTGCAGGCCCAATTTGTGCCAGGGAAAGAAAATGCACTGGCGGACAGCTTAAGCAGAACTACCATGGATGCACACGAATGGATGCTGCACCCAGACATCTTCAAACTCATAACAAAGACATGGGGAATGCCGGAGATAGATCTGTTCGCCTCCCCACTCAACCATCAACTGAAGACATTCTGCTCAAGGACATACCACCCACAAGCTTGGAGGGTGGACTCTCTCTCTTTCAGCTGGAAAGCCCTAACAGTATATGCCTTCCCACCTCTCCCATTGATGTACAAGGTTCTACTGAAGATCAAGGAGGAACAGCCAAAAGTGATACTAATAGCTCCGGACTGGCCAAGACAACACTGGTACCCACTATTGAGAAGCATGTCTCAGGCAAAATCATGGCCTCTCCCCCTATGGCCTTTTCTTCTAACGCAGAACAATTTCAAGACCCTGCATCCCAACTTGAAAACATTGCAGCTAACTGCCGGGAAAATTCCTTAAATCCCAATCAAACTGTTTTATCTCAGAGGGTGAAGGACATTATCCTGGAGGCTCGCAGGCCTTCCACAAGGAAGACATACTCAGCTAAATGGAAGAGATTTCTCATTTGTAGCACATCAAAGGGCACAGATGTCACAGTGGCAAACCTAGCACATATCCTAGAATATTTAGCAGAATTGTTCCACAATGGCCTGTCCTATTCTTCCATTAAGATCCATGCTTCAACAATTTCAGCAGAATACAATGTGGATCCACCTATCTTCTCACACCCTCTCCTCAGACAATTTCTGAGAGGGATCAAAAATGTTAAACCTCCAATAAGACCCCCTCTACCTGCCTGGGATCTCAACTTTGTGCTGGAAAAACTGACACTACCTCCTTTTGAACCAGCAGCATCAGCGGATCTACAGTTTCTGTCTTGGAAAACTGCATTCCTTCTGGCAATCACTTCAGCAAGAAGAGTATCTGAGTTACAAGCATTAATGGCAGTGCAGCCTTTTCTTATTTTCCACCAGGACAGAGTGTCACTAAGAACCAATCCTACTTTTATGCCGAAGGTGGTATCTAGGGTATCCTTGAACCAAGCTATTCACTTGCCTATGTTCTTTCCTAATCCACAGAATAAAGGGGAAAAACTTTTGCACACCCTGGATATACACAGACAACTATGCTACTACTTGGACAGAACAAAAACTAGCAGAAAAACTGACCAACTTTTTGTAGCATATGCAACTGGGGTGCAAGGAAGAGCAATTTCCAAACAGACAATTTCAAAATGGATAGGAAATTGCATTCGCTTTTGCTACTCCTTTCATGGAAAGACAGTTCCTGAAAATATCAGGCCTCACTCCACAAGGGCCACAGCCACCACAACAGCCTTCCTACGGGGGGTGGCTACCAAGGACATTTTAGAAGCTGCTACTTGGAGCTCCGTGCATACATTTGCCAGGCATTACAATCTACCTTTATACTCTAGATCCAGAGCAGGGTTTGCAACTGCAGTCCTGCAGGGGATCTTAACTACACCATGCTTTTCTTAGTACCTCCTCTCCCAGATTGGCTATGGTATTCTACCCATAAGTTATGACTGCAGATGCATCCTTGAAGGACATAGTACAGTTTTGTACCTACCATAAATGTAGATGTCCGATAGGTATGCATCTGCAGTCAGGATTACCCTCCCTCCTTCCCCTCTGTGGTATTCCTAGGGTGCTTACCCCTCTTTTAGCTATCTGGGGAATCTATTATGGTGTATTTGTTTATTCATGTATATAATTTGCAAATGTGTGGAACTTTTCAGCATTTATCCAAATTTAGCCTTCCTAGAGGGCACCTGGCATCTGGGGCAAGAAAAACTGAGGAAAATTGCGTCGGCTGATGCTTTTATACCCGAGACGCTCTGACGTCGGGGAAAGTGCGACATCAGACGAGGCCAGACTCAGACTTTGGAATCCGGCCGACCGAAGGGCTGCCTGAGGCAGTACAACCCGAATGTTATGACTGCAGATGCATACCTATCGGACATCTACATTTATGGTAGGTACAAAACTGTACTTTTCTATGCTTCTCTCGACCATCCTCTCATTTCCAATTTACTGCCTTGCCCTTTGATTTATCCACTGCCTTTTGAGTCTTTACAAAGTGCCTAGCCCCAGCCATTGCTTTCTGCAGAACGCAGGGAATCCAGATTTACCCTTATCTGGACGACATCTTAATACTAACGGAGTCCAGAGATACCCTCTCAAGGCATCTGCTCTTCACCATGTCCCTTCTGCAAAATCTAGGGTTTACCATGAACCTCCCAAAGTCCTCCTTGAACCCAGGCCAGGACAAGATTTTTCTAGGCTGCAGAATCAGGACAGACAAAATGAAGGCCTTTCTCCCATAGGACAAGGTTCTATCCCTGATTTCCCACTTCCAGGAAACCCTTGATTCCCAGAAGTGTACGGCAAGGCAATTCCTGCATCTCCTTGGCTTAATGACAGCAACCATCCCCATGCTACAACTGGCCAGAATGCATATGCGCAAACTACAGCAGTACTTCAAAAGCATTTGGTCCCAGCACCCACATCCCTTAGAACAGGAAATTCCCCTCCTTCCCTGTCTGAAGAAAGAAATTAGCTGGTGGATCCAGCAAATCCATCTAAGCGCGGGACTTCCACTGCGACCACCCACCCCAACCCAAACAGTGCATACAGATGCCTCAGATTGAGGTTGGGATTCAACTGTGGCATCCTACAGGGTCCAGGTAAACTGGCACCCTTCTCTACAGACAAGCACATCAATATCAGGGAAATGACAGTGGTCTTCCTAGTCTTAAAGACCTTTATTCCCTTTCTGGTCCCAGGGGTGCTCCAGATTGTGACCAACAACACCACAGTTATGTGGTATCTCAACAAACAGGCAGGAACAAAGGCCTACCAGCTGTGCAGGCTGACCCCGCTGATACAGGACCTAGCTTCTCACCACAACCTGGTCCTGCAGGCGACCTACATCCCCTCACAGGACAGCAAACAAGCAGACCTAAGCAGGACCTCCTCACCACAGCACGAATGGATGCTGGGCAGGGGGGTTTCGTAGACATAGTCCACCGGTGGGGTACTCCACAAATAGACCTGTTTGCCTTCCCCTAGAACAGGCAGCTGCAGACCTTCTGCTCAAAGATGCACTCCCCTCTAGCATGGAGAGTGGACACTTTCAGCATCTCTTGGGAGAGGAAGTTTATTTATGCCTTCCTCTCCTTTCCAATGATTTAGAAAGTCCTCCTGAAAATACAGGAGGACAAACCAAAAATCTTGTTATTGACACCCTACTGGCCAAGGCAGCACTGGATGTCCTTCAAGGATGCATCTGCAGTCCTAACATATGGGTTGTCCTGCCTCAGGCAGCCCTTCGGTCGGCCGGATTCCAAAGTCTGGGTCTGGCCTCGGCTGATGTCGCACTTCACCCGACGTCATAGCTGCTGTGAATTGGGTATAAAGGCATCAGCCAACGCCATTTTCCTCCGTCTTTCTTGCCACGCGGTGCTCGAAGCAGAAGCTGTTCCCAAGTGCCGGTCGGTCAGATCCAGAGATTTCTACTACCGAAGACTTCTAAAAAGCTAAGTACCCCGTTGGGGACTCTTTCTTGCCTCAGCCGATGTCAGAAAAAGTAAATAATTGTTTAACTTGTGGGAAACAAATACCTCATAAGGATTTCCACTCTTACTGCCTTCCTTGCTTAGGCCCAGACCACGACGTATCAGCTTGTCTAGCCTGTGCTTCCTTCAACCGACGGACACTTAGACGTCGGTCGGAGTTTGCAGAGGAGTTTTTTGGTCCTGCTTTTGCTTACAAAATGCCGTCGGAGACTCCGACTTCACAATTATCTAAAAAGCGTAAGGGAAAGTACCGACACTCGCGGTCCGCGGTTTTGGCCGAAACCACGGTTAAGCCAACCGCGAGTGGCTCGGTTTCGGCTGAAACCGAGTCCTCGGTTCTTCCTTCAGCCGAAAGCTTGCCTCCTACAGCCGAGGCCTCACACAGCATGGCTGAATCTGCTACTGAAATTTCTCCTGCTGTAGCAGGCACCCAGGATTTATCAGATACTATTCCTTTAGACATATCTACTCCTGCACGTGGAGCTGCTAGGCCCCTTGCATCTATGTCTATCAAGGCTTTTTCTAGGGCTTAAGCAGCTAAATCTTCTAAGGCCTTGCCTGCTAAAACCCTCTCACACAGGCCTACCTCTAGTTCCCAAATGCTCAGCCTGGCTGAGGATCTCATTTCTTTGATCAGGGGATCCCAACCTCACCCAGACAGGGCCTCTCAGCCCCCTCCAGAGAAGAGGCCTAGAGCAGAGCCCCCGGATCCAGTTTCTACAGACTATTCCTCGGATGATTCAGAAAACTCAAATCCTCCAGAAGGCCCTTATTCTCCATATGAGGATTCTGATGCAGAAGACTCCATTCCTTCTGCCTCTCCTCCTGAGGAATTTTCTTTTGGGGAAACCTTACATGCTATGAGAGAGCAATTTCAATGGCAGGGCCAGGATTTTTCAGATTCAAGGAAAAGGCTAAGGACCTTTTTGCATTTACCACAGCATAGGCCTTTAGCCATTCCTCCAGTACTAACAGTTGTGGATGATGCATTTAATGATGCCTGTACTGCCCCTGACTCTCTTCCCCTGGCCCCTGCTAAGCCCGACAGATATTACAGGGTCCCGGGCACACACTTTCACTTGTATAAGGCTCCTATTGCAGATCCTGAAACCATTTCACAGGGCTCCAAAGCTGTAGCAGCTGCCTCTGCCAAAAAACCCCTCCCCTCTGAAAGAGAATCTAAAGCATTAGAGAGATGGGGTAAAAAAGTTTATACTTCTGCTACTCTTTCGGCTAGGGCCTTAAACTGTCAATTCCACATGATTCAGTATCAGGAATTTGTTAGACCAGCTAAATAAAAAACTGTCCTCTCCTGAACCTATAGACCGCAAGTCCCTTCAGGATTTGGTACACAACACTCAGCAGGTCAGTAATCATTCCTTAAAATGCGGCTATGATGCACTGGAGGCTTCCTTTAGATCAGCTATGACTAGAACAGTGATCAGAAGGCATGCATGGTTAAAAGAGCAATCCTTACCAGACCATGTAAAGTCAAAGCTCCTAGATGCTCCCATGGAGAAACAAAGTTTGTTTGGCTCCCCTGCACAGCAAGTGCTAAAGAAGGTGGAAGAAAAAGCAAAATCTGTCCACACAGTCAAGGATTTCTTACAGGTCCAGCCTCCGAGGTTTAGTAGAAATTGGCCTTCGAAGAATTGGTCCTTTCCAGACACCTCCAGAACACAGAGAGGCAGAAATAGGCGCCCAAGAGGCAGAGGTCAATCCAGAGGTGCCTACAGGGGACATCAGTGGCAGACTAACAACCAGAGAACTACTGCCACAGATCCAACTACTACCACTTCACAGGACAGACACAATGACTTGACTCTGATACCGCCTACCAGGGAACAACTGGAAGTACCCTTAGGCGGAAAGCTAGCCTTATTTTCCGTAAACTGGCATTACATTACAGGAGACAAATGGATTTTACAGACAATAGACAAAGGCTACAGGTTTCACTTCCACACTCTACCAAAAAAGAGAGGAATGCCAAACCTACCACCAAACCAAAAAACAAACGCTCTAGGACAAATCAACCACTTACTAAGCAAGAGAGCTATAGAAAAGGTACCGCCTATGGAACAAGGACAAGGATTTTACTCCAGACTTTTCCTGGTACCAAGGAAAGAAAACCAATGGAGGCCTATTCTCGACCTGTCTGCTCTGAACACATATCTCATTGTTCCAAAATTCAAAATGCTGACCCTACAGCAACTTCTTCCCATGCTGGGCAAGGAGTCTTGGCTGGTGACTCTAGATCTCAAGGAGGCATACCTGCACGTCCCTATACGACCAGATTGCAGAAGATACCTCAGATTTCTTGCAGGATCAGAGCATTATCAATTCTCAGCATTGCCCTTTGGCTTATCTACTGCGCCCAGAGTATTCACGAAATGCCTGTCATCAGTAATTGCTCATTGCAGGCTTCAGGGAATTCAGATTTATCCATACCTGGACGACTGCCTAATACAAGCAGACAACAAGACCAAATTAACAAAAGATTTGGAAAAGGTTATACAACTACTGCAAGCCCTGGGATACACAGTCAACATGAAAAAGTCAAGGCTGGTACCATCCCAAAGGATAACATTCTTAGGTGCAGAACTGGACACTTCAAATCAGATGGCATTTCTCACAGCAGAAAAGCAAAAGCAACTAGGGATTAGTTGCTAGTGTCCTCTCCAGCTCAACTGGTGAACCTGGGAATATTGAGGCAATGTTACAATTGCCTCATGTACACAGACAATCCTCTCCTTCTCCCACAAAACACAAATACATGCGAGAGATGCAACTATACGGCCAAACTGGAGGCTGAGCTCTCTCACCATAGGACTGGCAAGACCAGACAGGAGGAGAAGGTAACCACACACAATACATACCCAGTCACACATGGTACCATCACAACTTCAAATCATACACATACTCGCACAAAGACATACTCGGAGGCTCTGATCAAAATTTACCAAAACAGCAGAGGCCACCAAAGCAGACACCCAAACAACTACCACCTCACGACCCAACACATGCAACACATAGACCACACAGTCAGAGTTGTCAAACAGTCACAGCCCTTAAGGCCAAACAAAATGCCAGACACACTTGTCATTGGTGATTCCATAGTCAGACACACTGACGTCCCGCTCACCAGACTGAGTAAGGAGAAGGTCACAGTAAGCTGCCTTTCGGGCGCTAGAATCCGCCACATAACGCAAGCACTCAGGTCTCTCAACAGCAGGTACAAGTACGACTCAGTCATTGTCCACGCTGGTGTCAACGACCTGAGACGTACCTCCTTGGACTACATGAAAAGGGACATCGAGGAGCTCTCTGATTATGTAGCCCAGGCAGGTATGACCCTGACCTTGAGCAGTATCCTACCTTCACCTAGAATGATGCCACAATACAGTGATAAGATGATCAGCTTTAATAATTGGCTTAAATTCTGGTGTCATTCAAAGGGGATCCAATGTCTGTCTGCCTGGGATGACATGCTGGACAAGCCACGCTGCTTCGCAAGGGACGGCTTGCACCTGTCACCCCTGGGCTTCCGGATATTGGCAAAGGCTCTTGCCACCCCCATAGTGCCTTTTTTAGGCAAGGCTCAAATTCTAAACCTACCACCAAAAAGGAAAAAAACTAAGGGTAATGCTGCTCAATGCCAGAAGTCTCAATCTCAAGATGCACGCACTCGAGGCCCTTCTCAATATGGAGAACATCGATGCCTGTGCTGTGACAGAAACCTGGTTCAAGGCTCCTGAGAGCACCCCAGCACTAACAGGTTTCACCTCATATCATGCGTTCCGGCCCCAAAATCCGGGCAACACCAAGAAAGGAGGGGGGTGTCCATATTCATAAAGGACACCCACACCTCAAGGTTGGTGGCAACGCACGATGCATCGGAGACCATGCAGGTGCAATTAACCATAGGCAAGACTGCTCTGCAATTTGTAGCATGTTACAGGCCACCCTCTCAAACTCAGGAACCTCACATGGCCTTCCTGAAAACATTGGAGGGGATAAATGTATCTCCAAACACCATCATACTAGGTGACTTCAACTACCCTAATATAGACTGGGAACAATACTCAAGCCCGAACACTCTAACCCAAAGATTCCTGGAGTTCATAAACTCAAATGCCATGGAACAACTAGTCACCATCCCCACAAGAGGAGAAAACATACTTGATCTCATCTTCACGAACATGGGATCAAAATGTTCAACACCGGAAGTATACCCCTCACTGGTGAGATCAGATCATAAACTAATCTTGCTGGAGGTCCTCATCCCGCCCCCACCTGAAACAAAAAAAGACCACAGTGAAGAACTTCTCAAAAGCCGATTTCACACTTCTAAAAACTAGTGTGGTCTCCTTTAAGGCCCCTGAGCCAGTGGTAAACATTACTCAAACCGCTGAATCACTTACAAATGCCTTCTACCAGCACCTACAGGACTGCATGGATCAGGCAATCCCAAACAAAACTAAGACTCTCTGTACCAAAGGCAAGCGTCCAGTCTGGTGGACCCCAGCCATAAACAAGCTCTACAACAAAAGGAGGAAGCTACTACAAGATAGAGCAAAATCCTTGAAAGGTAAGACACCTTTGATCATTATAAGTAAAAACTAAGAGCTCTCATAAAATCATCCAAGGCAAATTTTGAGAGAAAAATCGCCAAGGACTCTAAAGACAATCATAAGGCCTTCTTTAGCTATGTTAGAAACCTAGGAGGAAACTCCCAGATATGCTCAGAATTAGTTCAAAATGATGTGAAAATTACTGAACCTACACACATTGCTAACATACTGGCTGACAGGTTCAGTGCAAACTTCCCAAAAGGAGAGATCTATTCCAGAGGATTGTAGCCCCCAAACATCTCCAACGCCCAGGTGAGAACTGCCCTCACTAAGGCAAAAAACACAGCATCCATGGGACCGGATGGTGTCCCCGGCTGTGTGTTTCATGAACTCAACGAGGAATTAAACCCACAGTTAGGACAGCTGTTTAATCTTAGCCTCACCTCAGGATACGTACTCCAAGGAGTGGCGACGCACTGTGGTCCCACTTCATAAGGGCGGTGCCTCCACAGACCCTGGAAATTACCGCCCATTAGCTTGACAAGCCTTATCTGCAAAGCCATGGAGAGGATCATAATGGAACTCATAAATAAAGACATAGGGAACTTGCAGACTTTGGATCCAACCCAGTTTGGCTTTGTCAAAGGCAGATCCTGCCTCTTAAACTTGGTTGACTTTTTCGAGACAGTCACCAAGGCCATTGATGAGGAAAGGCAGTCCATACAGCCTACCTTGACCTGGCAAAGGCCTTCACACAATACCCCACTCAGGTATCATCGAAAAACTCATCAGCTTGAATGTAAACCCATACATCACAAGATGGGTTGCAAACTGGCTAAGTGACAGAACCCACAGGGTCTGAGTTGCTGGAGCCATGTCAGACTCAAAGCCTGTCACAAGTGGTGTCCCACAGGGCTCAGTCCTGGGTCCACTCTTGTTCGGCATCTACTTTTCTGAAGTACAAGCAAACACAGGAGGGTTATGGCTGACAAAGTTTGCAGATGACTGCAAACTGGCCATAGTAGAAAACACATCTGACACAGATATCCTCCAGAAGGGCCTCACAGAAACGGATAACTGGTGCCAGAGCCATGGCCTGAAGTTAAACGCCAAAAATGCATAGTCATACCCTTCGGGAAAAACAAGGTTACCCCTAGCTACCATATAGGTGGCAATCCACTGAGAACAGAAAAGTCATCAGGGATCTGGGGACCCAAGTTGACAGTAGCCTTCGCTTGACACTCATGTTGCTAAAGTAGTTAGGAAAACCTTCTATATCGCCCACCTGATCATGAAGGGATTCACATCTAGATCAAGGGAGGTCATCGTCCCCTGTACTCATCACTCATTAGACCTATGATTGAGTACAATGCCCGTTCGAATGTATCTGACTAGACACCTGCTGCAGCTTGAAAGGCCCCAAAAGTTCCTCACCAAAAGGATAAAGGGTCTCAAAAATGTCTTATGCTGCCTGACTGAAAGAACTCCAGCTCTATTCAGTCTCATACCGCTTGCTCAGAGGTGACCTGTGCCTGACATATAAGGCCATGTCAAACCCAGATTTGATGAATATGCTTCACCTCAAAAATCTAGATCCCTCAGAACCACAAGGGCAGGAGACTTAAACCTTGACACGGTTATAAATAGAACGTGCTGGAGGGACAGATTCATCACCCAGAGACTCCCTATGCTGTGGAACAAAATCCCGTTACATGTGAGGCAGAGCACCTCGCTGGCCTTGTTCAAGAGGAATCTTGACCAATGGATGGGAGATCGCAGATATACCCCAGGGATTACTTCAGTGTCACTGCTTGACAGAGGCACAGAAAAATGATAGGCATAGTTTTTATTCAAACTAAAGGGGTGGCAAAAGCCACATAACTATGGGCTAGGCTTATAAATGCCCTTGGGCAGATAGCCTAGTATGAACCTATGAACCTATGAACTACCACTCTATTTCATGGCATTAACAACACAGAACCAGCTTACAGCAAGGAAAGTCCTGCAAGCCCTGGGTTACATGGCATCCTGCATAATATTGATTCCACATGCCAGGCTGCATATGAGGAAGTTGCAGTGGTACCTAAGGAATATATGGTCTCAACACAAGCACAGTCTAGAAGCCCAGATTCCAGTAATTCCATGCCTGAAACAAGAATTCCTGTGGTGGGCTCAGGCCTGTCAGTTGAACAGAGGACTGCCTTTCCACAAACCTCACCCAAGCCAGACTGTCACCACGGACGCCTCAGACCTAGGCTGGGGGGCACACATGGTGGACAAGTGTATACAAGGCCTATGGACACAAGACCAGCTGAACCTACACATAAATCAAAAAGAGATGGTGGCAGTGAAACAGGCAATTCAGACATTCAGACCGTTTCTTCAACAGGGTCATTTGCTGATAAGGACGGACAACACCACAGTCATGTGGTATATCAACAAACAGGGAGGCACACACTCATATCCTCTATGCCGGATGGCAATGGACCTGTGGAATGTGGCCCTGAACCTCAACATTCAGCTCCAGGCCATATTTGTGCCAGGAAAAGAAAATATACTAGCAGACACCTTAAGCAGAACTACCACGGATGCCCACGAATGGATGCTGCATCCAGACATCTTCAAATCCATTACAAAGAAATGGGGACTACCAGAAATAGACCTGTTCGCATCCCCACACAACCACCAATTGAGGAAATTCTGCACAAGGACATACCACCCACTTGCTTGGAAGGTGGACTCCTATCCTTCAGTTGGGAAAACCTGACAGCATATGCATTCCCACCTCTTCCTTTGATGCACAAAGTGCTACTGAAGATCAAAGAAGATCACCCAAGGATCATCCTGATAGCTCCAGACTGGCCGAGGCAGCATTGGTACCCGCTACTGAGGAGTATGTCTCAGACACACACATGGCCTCTACCTCTAGTTCCTTTACTGCTAACACAGAACAACTTCAGGATCCTACATCCAAACTTGAAAACACTGCAGCTAGCTGCTTGGAATATTACATAAAACAAAATAACCCAGATTTATCTCAGAGGGTTAAAGACATTATCCTGGAGGCTCGCAGACCCTCCACAAGGAAGACTTATTCAGCCAAATGGAAAACATACCTCATTTGGAGTGCAGCAAAAGGAGAAAATGTATCATTAGCAAACATAGCTAACATCCTGGAATATTTAGCAGAACTTTTCCACAATGGCCTGTCTTACTCCTCTATTAAGATTCATGCATCAGCAATTTCAGCAGAATACAACATGGATCCTCCAGTCTTCTCTCATCCTCTACTCAGGCAGTTTCTGAGAGGAATTAAAAATGTAAAGCCTCCAAGGAAGCCACCTTTGCCTACATGGGACCTTAACTTTGTGCTGGAAAAGTTAACACTTCCCCCTTTCGAACCAGCAGCAACAGCAGAATTACAGTTCTTATCTTGGAAAACTGCTTTCCTGCTTGCAATCACTTCAGCAAGAAGGGTTTCTGAATTACAGGCATTAATGGCAGTACAGCCCTTCCTTATCTTCCATCAGGATAGAGTGTCCTTGAGAACTAACCCTACTTTTATGCCAAAGGTGGTCTCCAGGGTATCATTGAACCAAGCAATCCACTTACCAACATTCTTCCCCAACCCACAGAACAGGGGGGAAAGACTACTACATACCTTGGATGTGCACAGGCAATTGCGCTACTATCTGGACAGAACCAAGAACAATAGAAAAACTGACCAGCTTCTGGTAGCATATGCAACAGGAATGGAAGGAAAAGCAATTTCAAAACAGGCAATCTCAAAATGGATAGGAAATTGCATTAGATTTTGTTACTCTTTTCATGGAAAGACAACTCCAGAAAACATCAGACCTCACTCCACAAGGGCTACAGCCACTACTACAGCTTTCTTACGAGGAGTGGCTACCAAAGACATTTTAGAGGCTGCTACTTGGAGCTCCATGCATACATTTGCCAAGCATTATAATCTACCTTTATACTCCAGATCCCGAGCAGGTTTTGCAACTGCTGTTTTGCAAGGGATCTTAACTACACCATAATCATCTTAGTGCCTCCTCCCCCAGTTTGGCTATGGTATTCTACTCATATGTTAGGACTGCAGATGCATCCTTGAAGGACATAGTACAGTTTTGTACCTACCATAAATGTAGATGTCCGAGAGGAATGCATCTGCAGTCAGGATTACCCACCCTCCTTCCCCTCTGTGGTACTCCTAGGGTATTTGCCCATCTTGTAGTTAGCTGGGGGAATCTATTATGGTGTATTTGTTTGTATATATGTATATACATGTTTATTTTTATTTGCTCTCTACTGTTTGGAATCATTTGCATTTATCCAAATTTAGCCTTCCTAGAGGGCACATGGCATCTGGGGCAAGAAACACTGAGGAAAATGGCGTCGGCTGATGCCTTTATACCCAATTCACAGCAGCTATGATGTCGGGTGAAGTGCGACATCAGCCGAGGCCAGACCCAGACTTTGGAATCCGGCCGACCGAAGGGCTGCCTGAGGCAGGACAACCCATATGTTAGGACTGCAGATGCATACCTCTCGGACATCTACATTTATGGTAGGTACTAAACTGTACTTTCCCCGTACTTCTCAATCTAGCCAAGGGCAATCACTACAAGTTACCCTACAAGGTGGACCTACTGACACAAGACAAAGGAACTCTCCTTTATCCACACTTGCAGATGTTATCTTTGACGCTGTGGTTGATGAACTTTTGATCCCCTTCAGATACCACTACTCAGAGGACGTGCTTTCAGTCCTGAGGGAGGCAAGGAATCTTACCACCAGAAAATCATACCTAGCTAAGTGGGAAAGATTTACTAAGTGGCATCTGGACAAGGGAAGGGAGCCCTGTTCTGCAGGTGCCCACCTTGTTCTCACTTGTGTGTCAACTGATTAAAAGCGGACTTTCATACTCTTCAGTGAAAGTACACCTTTCCGCTGTATCAGCCTGCTTGCCCCTGGATCCTCCCTTGCTAGCCAGGCTCGACCTAAAGCTCTTCCTTAAAGGGGTCTTACACATGAGGCCGCCAAAGAAACCAATCCCTCTGCCCTGGGACCTCAATTACATCCTGGAAAAAACTAACCCAGCACCCTTTCGAACCAGCTGGGTCTTCTTCCTTACATATGTGTACTTGGAAAACCATCCTGCTGGTCGCTATCACTTCAGCCAGAAGGGTCTCAGAGCTGCAGGCCTTAATGGACTGCTCTCCCTACACCACCTTCCACATTGACAGTCAACCTGTGGACCAGTCCCCCCCTTTATGCCCAAGGTGGTCAATGACTTCTCTAAACCTATCTATCCACTTTACCCACTTTCTTTCCCTCCCCCACTAATGAAGGGGAGAGGATACTGCACTCCTTTGATGTGCACAGGCAACTTGGATTCTACCTGGACAAAACCAGAACCATTAAGAAATCTAAGCAGCTCTTTGTCTCCTTTCACCCCAGAGCCCTGGGCAAGGCAAGTCTCCAAACAAACCATCATTTGCTGGATCAGGAAAACTATTTGTCTGTTATTTTCACCATGGAAAAAAAAAACAGTGGGAGTAAAGGCCCATTCCACTAGGGCTGTGGCCGCCTTCAAGGCCTTCTTAAAAGGTCTGGGCACGGCATCCATCATGGAAGCAGACACATAGTCCACTATCCACACTTTCACCAAACATTACAAACTGGACCAAGTTTCCAGAGCAAGGGCAGGATTCGCCAGGGCCATCATACAGGGCTTTGTAGAATTCTCTTCAGCATCCAACTTCCATTTCCTACATCTAAGCTTCGATACTCTCCCACAACTAGAGTACTCCAACATAGGAATAGAAGGACATAAAATTGTTGTGTAAAATCTTACCATAATCATAGATGTCATTCTCTTCCATGTTGCAGTATTCCTTCCCACCCACCATTACCCCCCTATACTTTCTCCTTTAGTCCCAGCTAAGACCTGGATCTACCTAAGCTACTGAAGGACACCAAGGGCACACACCTGTCCCAATGGCATTCCTCCTGCTGGGCCGCCTTCTCTATCTGCTGGCCTTCAAGTTCTGAGGATTGTGCATGCAGAAGTCACATTTATGGCCCCCAGTTTATGGCCTTGGATCTGACGTCCCACGCACGCTGCAAAAGCCAAGCTGAAGCTTTTGTATAGGAGCCGACGTACAAGTCATGTGAAGGCAGGAAATCCCACAACTAGAATACTGCAGCATGGAAGAGAAGGACATCTATGTTTATGTTAAGATTTTATACCACTATTCTTCTGCTTCAAAACCCATGACATACCCCTACAAGTTAAAATCAGACTGCACTTCACAGGATTACAGGTGCTTCTCTTCCTTTTCAGGAAATAATTATTGCTTAAAATGTTTGTTGGCCATCCAGTCCTTATTACCCATGTCTTGCAACACAACAGGTTGGACATGTATTCCAGGGAAAGGCAGTTTTGCTTCAGTCATCCTGAGGGTCATACTTAGTCACTTTTGGGCATCTTTCCTAATGTGATGACTGCATCAGTGACTCCCACAACATCAACATAATGCAGTTTTAATCGTTTGAGTGTAGTCACTGATGCATTTACAGTATCCCTTTCTCCACCCCATCTTTTGAATTGCTAGGGTAGAGGCGAGGTATCTCCCTGCCCCTTCCTGCTTACTCAGCTGAAGTCCAAACTATATCCTTGCCTTCATTTTTGCCCCCCCCCCCTTTTTTTTAAAAAAAGGTGTTTGAATTTAGCCAGGTCTCATTAGGCATGGGGTAGCATGGCATCTGGGTGCATGCATGAGCTGTAGATCCCTTGCTGGAAGTCTGGACAGAGCAGAACATGTTGCAGGCCGACATTGCCTCTGTAACGGGCATATGAGGTGAAGGTGGTGTCAGCCCTGCCCGAGGGTGGGGGGTGCTCAGCTCTGAACGTCTGGATGTTTATCGCAGCTTGTCAAGAGTTCCCTAATGGGATAACTGCAACTGTGACCATACTTAACTCATTCACTCCAGTGGAGCTCAAGAAGTTTCCCAGTTGTCCAGTGGGTGGAGCTTAAGCCTTTTGACAGAATCAAATTATCCTCATATTTCAAACAAATGTTCATATTTTTGGAACCATAGAGTTTACCAAAGTATAAATGTGAAACCCTTCAGCACAAGCTATTTTTATAGTGGTAGTAGTCTTTTGGTTTTAGGTCTTAAGCTGAATTTTAGAAATCACAGTAATTATGTTTATAATATTTGTAAACAATTTCCAATATCTCAGCAACCACTCAAGTTACAAACATACTGTCAGCAGCATTTTTATCATCTAACAGATAGCTTTCATGTGAAGCTAAGGAGTTCTGTCTGTCACTTGGTCGCCGAGATATTTAGAAAGATGTGAAATTAGTATCTGTATAAATAAACAGCAGTTTACTTGCACTAGACAGAGGTAAAATATTAATGCAGTCGAATTTGCCATTGTGTAAGGTTTAAGAAGAAATCTTTTAAAATCTTGTACGTGGTATTGTTTGGGAATTATTGATGCAAATATGGACATGCGATATTTGACACCTAGAGGTGTCTGTAGGAATTAACTGCAAATGCACTTCGAGGTGTCACTTGGATGTAATGAGTCATCTACAATTATGATAAGTTGATAGCACAACTGTACTTTTGCCTCTGTTTCAGGGCTGGACAAAGCCTAATGCTTTCCATGTCTGCATCACATCCTACAAGCTAGTATTGCAAGATCACCAGGCCTTTCGGCGGAAAAATTGGAAGTATCTGATTTTGGATGAAGCTCAGAACATAAAGAACTTCAAGTCTCAGCGATGGCAGTCACTGCTGAATTTCAACAGGTAACCGATGTAACAGCTTGCATGAGTGATATTAACAGCTTGCACTGTGTTGCCATGGCTATCATGGCTTTTGTCTAAACCTCCTATTTATTTTATTTATTTATTTTACATTTGTTAACTGGGGGTGTCTGAGCCGAAAAGGCCCTTTTTCAGCAGAGTCCCGGGGAGAAAAGCTCCACAAAGAAAAATTACAGATGCATTTAGTTTAGACATGATCAGTACACACAAATTACAAAAAACATGTTTTTACAGTGGTATGCAGCACATCAACAGTTAGAAAGGAGAGAACAAACAAGAAAATATCAATTTCAAAATAAAGGTAATTAATAGATTTGTGGTGTACAGCTGAAATTTGGAACATAAGTAGAATACATACATAGTACACAGGTACAGTACATACATTGTAGATTAGCCAGTGTTTGTGAGTAAGATTGAAAACTATTATCAAGTACTCTAGATTTAGAATGTATACCTTATCCGCTTTCACTAGCCTGGGGAGCAATCATGGCACTGCCAACTTTGCTTGAGATGTTGCCTCATGAGGTCTTTAAAGGAGGCTTTGGATGATGTGTTTTGAATGCTAGTGAGGACAGAGTTCCATTTTTTAGCCACTGAACTGCTATATAGCGCATCTCCAAAGCTATTGTAGCTGTTGGTGACTTCTAGTAGTAGTTTGCTTGTAGATCTAAGAGGCCTTTTGGCTGAGTGATGTACTAGGTTTTTGAGGGCAGGACATTTATTGGGGAGGTAATAGAATGACAGAGGCAGAGCTTGGTTGTAGGTTAGGAGGTTGGGCAGTTCAAGCCAGTGGAGCTGTCTCAAAGTAGTATAGTGATGAGTTCTATATGAGCAATTTGCAGCAAAGCGGGCAATTCTGTTATAGCAGGTTCCATTTTGCTTAGTTCAGTTTTGTTGAGATTAGTCAGAATGGGAGATGCATATAGTAGGGTGGATAGAAGTTGGGAGCGAGCAATGGCTGATCTTGTGTTGTTGGTAAGAAATGGTTTGATATGGTAGAGTGATCCCAGTTTGGCATGTACTTTTTTAATAGTTAAGTTGAGATGACTATCAAATTTTAGGTGGGAGTCTGTGGTTATTCCCAATAGCTTAGCCTGTGCCACTGGAGCGATTGGAGTAGCATTTGTGGAGTAGATAGTGAATTGACTGTTGAGTGTTTTTGTTAGAACTGGTTATAATCATAAGCTGAGTTTTCTTTGGATTGAGGATAAGTTGGGCTTTGGTAAGGTAGTTTTTAAAGTCAGAGAATGCTAGTTGAGTTGTTTGCAGGAGGGTGGGAATGTTGTGTGCAGCACAAATTAAGCTAGTATCATCTACATACTGAATGATAGATCCATGCTGTGTGGAGGTATGGAGGTCATTTGTGAAGACTGTGAATAGTAGAGGTCCTAAGATAGAACCCGTTGGGTCTCCTGTAGTTATGGGCAGCTGATGAGAGAGAATTTCCCCATTTCACAGCTTGGTACCTGTCAGTTAATTAGCTTTGGCACCAGGTAAGAGTGGAATTTGATGGGTGATTTTGGTTTAGTTTGTTTAGCAGGATTTGGTGTGAGACTATGTCAAATGCTTTGGACATATCCAAAAAGAGTTGACACCTGTAGGCCTTCATATTTGAGACTTTTAACTGTGTCTGTGAAGCAGAGGAGGGCTGTAGTGGTACTATGGGCAGGTCTGAAACCATGCTGAGTAGGTGACAGGATGTTGCTGTCTAGGAGATGGTTTAGCACCTGGGTATGGATGCATTTTTCTGGGATTTTGGCCAAGGGGAAGAGTAAAGCAATGGGTCTGTAGTTAAGTTCAGTGGAGGGTCCCGCCTTTATGTATGGGTGTAACATAGGATATTTTGCAGAGTTTGAGCACATAGTTTTCAACAATTGATCTGTTTATGAGAGTGGAGACTGGGATAGCAATAGCATCTGCTGTGAGTTTTAAATAGCTGGGGAGAAGGTCTGCTGCTGTTGATGAGGTTTTTAGTTTGGAGAGCATGCTTTTGACTGAAGTGGTGGAAACTGTTTAGAGGATAATGCTTGTATTAGTGTTATTTGAGTTGGGGGGGGTAGTGAGGAAGGAACTGTCCTGTGATACTAAGGATAGAATTGAGTTCACAAAGTGGGAGTTGAATTGTGTTTCAATGGGAACTTTAGTGTCAGGGGTGGGTGGTTTGGGGGTAGCCTTTTGGGTGGATTTTAGTAGCTGGTTTACATTTTTCCAAAATTTTTGAGGGTTGTGTTGGTATTTAGTTTGTAATGTTGTGTAGTAGGATTTTTTTCCAGCCTAATGCATTTTTTTGCACTGTTGCGCAGTTCTTGGTACTTAGGCTTTGTGTTTCTTTGTTTTTTTGATAGTAAAGCCAGGCATTGTTTCTAGACTTGAGGATTTGTTTGGTTTCTTTACTGAACCAGGGGTTTGTAGAGGTTCTAACCTTGAATGTTCTTCATCCCACATTGCTGCAGTCCTAACACTAGGGTAGTCCGCTGTCCCAGTCGGCCCGAATACCAAAGTATAAGGCTGACGTCGGTCAGGGCGCATTAGTCTGATGTCAGGACGTCAGGGTACAAATTCGCATGACCGACGTCATATCCTCTGTCTTTTTTGCCGCATGGTCCGATGCAGAAGCAGTATTGCGAGTGCAGGTTGGCGTTCTGAAATTTTCTGAAGTCGGAGTTTCAGACCGAATCAAAGTTGGCTAAGTACCCCGTTGGGGAATATTTTGGTCTTTTCTTGCCTCAGTATTTAACCGGATGTCAGAAAAAGTGAATAATTGTATTTCTTGTGGGAAGCAGATACCTCATAGGGATTACCATACCTTGTGTATACTTTGCTTAGGGCCTGAGCACGACGTTGTTGGATGTTGCTCTTGTGCTAGATTTAACAAACGCACTATTAAGAGAAGGTTAGACTGTGCCAGGTTAGTTTTTGGGAAGCGTTGTAATTATAAAATGCCGCCGGATGCTCCGGCGCCGCTTCCAAAAAGCGCAAGGACAAAGCAGCAAAGCCTAGGTTGGAAGAGCCGTCTGTCCCGGACGTCGGTTCTTTAGAGGACTCGGTGGAGCCGGAGGTTCTGCCAGAAGTCTCTTTGGAGTCTCAGGGAGAGACTTTACTGTTACAGGATGTTTCCTCTCAGGAGGTAGGCCAGGCTGAGGGGGCTTCTCAGGTAGCTGTTCTCCCCTCCCTTCCTAAGGTGGTTAGGCCCTCCCCTTCTGTTTCCAAGGCTTCTTCGAGAGGCAGGCCAGGTTTAACTTCAGTGGGGGTTTCTCCTAGTTCTTCAGGGTCTCTGCCTAATAAACATATGCTTAAAATGGCAGAAGATTTGATTACTATGATTAGAGGTTCTATGCCCCCTCCTGATAAGAGGCCTAGGGTGGAACCTGAGCTTGAGAGTTTTGAGCAGTGTTCGAGGCTTCTGAGTCTTGGCTGAAGACTTGCAGGAGTATCCTCCTTATTCTGATTCTGATGTAGATGATTCTACTCCTTCGGCTTCTCCTCCTGAGGATTTTTCTTTTTCAGAGACTCTTCATTCCATGAAGGAGCATTTTAAATGGGAAGGTCAAGATTTTTCTGATTCCAGGAAAAGGCTAAGGGAATTTTTGTTTTTACCCCAGCACAGGCCTTTGGCTATACCTCCTGTTCTGGATGTGGTGGAAGATGTTTTTGCAGAGGCTTCCCTGAACCCTGATTCTTTGCCTCCTGCTCCAGTTAAACCGGATAGGTATTATAGGGTGCCTGAAGCTCATAAGTATCTTTTAAGAGTCCTAGGGCAGACCCAGAAACCGCTTCTCAGGGGCCTAAAGGTGTTAAGGCTTCTGTTGTTAAAAATCCTGTTCCTCCTGATAAAGAGGCAAGGGCTTTGGATAGATGGGGAAAGAAGGTGTATACTTCTTCCACTTTAGCCATGAGGGCTTTGAATTGCCAGTTCCACATGTTAAAATACCAAAATTATCTCCTTTCACAATTGAAGTCTAAGGTGGATGCTCTGGCGGAAGGTATTGAGTGTAAAGAGTTGCAGGATTTAGTTCATGTTTCTGAACAGGTGGGTAAGCATTCTTTGCAATGTGGTTTTGATGCTGTACAGGCCTCTCGAGGGTGGCTGCCACTGGTTCTGTTCTTCGCAGGCACGCCTGGTTGAGGGATCAGAATTTGGCTGAGCATGTTAAGACAAGGATTTTAGATGCTCCGTTACAATCTGATGTGTTGTTTGGTTCGCCTGTGGAAGCAGTTTTAAAGAAAATGGAGGACAAGGCTAAGTCTATGCAGACTGTTAAAGATTTTTTGCAGGTTCAGCCTCCAAGTTTAGTAGAAATTGGCCTACTAAGGGGTGGACATATCCTTCTTATGATTCCCAGTCTAGGGGTAGGTCTAGACGTGGCAGGGGCAGAGCTCAAGGTTCTTTTAGGCCTAGAACAGGAAGTTCACCTGCTCAGTCTTCTGGTGAGGGCAGGGGTCAGTCCTTTCGTAAACAGACCCAATGACCTGCCTTTTCAGCTGCCAGAGCCTTCTCGTCTGGCAGCACCTTTGGGAGGAAGGCTGGCACTTTTCAAAGAAAATTGGAGTTTAATTACCCAAGACAGATGGGTATTGGATATCATTCACCACGGTTACAGGTTTTATTTCCATACCTTGCCTCCTTTCAAAGGCATGCCAGACATTCCTCCTCTACAAAGAAAAGAGGCTCACAAGCAAATTTCTCTGTTACTCCAAATAGGGGCCATTCAGCCGGTTCCTGTGCCAGAAAGGGGCCTAGGATTTTATTCTCGCCTGTTCCTAGTACCAAAAAGGGGAACACGTGGAGACCAATTTTGGATTTGTCTATCCTCAACACTTATCTGGACATTCCCAAGTTCAAGATGTTGACGTTGCAACAGCTTTTACCTCTGCTGGGAAAAGATCATTGGATGGTAACTTTAGATCTCAAGGAGGCTTACCTTCATGTGCCTATCAGACTAAGTTGCAGAAAGTATCTGCGTTTCGAGCTGGGAATTCCCATTATCAGTTCTCTGCATTGCCCTTTGGCTTATCTACTGCCCAGAGTATTCACAAAAGTTCTGGCTCCAGTGATAGCTTACTTCAGGCTAAAAGGAATACAAATCTATCCTTACTTGGACGACTGCCTGATTCTGGCTCAAGAAAAGGAAGACCTTTTTCAGCATTTGGAATATGTGATAGCAGTGCTAAGATGCCTGGGGTATTCTGTGAACGAAATAAAGTCCAGTCTAGTACCCTCTCAAGACATGTGCTTTCTGGGTGTGAGACTGAATACAGCAACCCAGATGGCCTTTTTAACCCAGGACAAACAAAAGAATCTTTCACTTTACTTCCATCAACTATCTCTTCAGTCCGGGCTGACTGCAAGGACAGTCCTTCAAGCCTTAGGGTTCATGGCATCTTGTATTCTGGTGCTTCCCAATGCCAAACTGCATATGAGGAAGCTGCAATGGTATCTCAAAAATGTATGGACGCAGCACTGCCAAGATTTGGACACTGTCATTCAAATAATACCTTGCATGCAAAAGGAATTTTTGTGGTGGGCTCAGGAATGTCACCTAAACAAGGGACTCTCTGTGACCCAGCCAGAGGCGAGTCAGATTCTAACGACAGATGCCTCAGACATAGCTTGGGGAGCTCATCTGAATGGAAAGTGGATACAAGACAAGTGGCCTGCCAGACTACAGCATCTACATATCAACATGAAGGAGATGTTGGCAGTCCAGTTTGCATTACTGGCTTTCAAGGAGTTACTTCTTCCAGGGCAGGTGTTGATTCTAACAGACAACACAACTGTCATGTGGTACATCAACAAACAAGGGGGAACACATTCTTATCCTCTATGCAGGCAAGCAATGATTTTGTGGGAGACTGCGCTCAGCTTGCAACTAAATCTTCAGGCAAGGTTTCTGCCGAGCACAGAACTCCTTAGCAGATGTGTTAAGCAGGCAAATCATGGCTCCCCACCAGTGGAAACTGGATCTTCATGTATTTCAAAAATTGACAGTGTCATGGGGAACTTCAGACATAGATCTGTTCGCTTCTCCACTAAACCACCAGCTGCCAAAGTTTTGCACGAAAAGGTTTCATCACACAGCTTGGAAAGTGGATGCTCTTTCTTTCAGTTGGAAAAATCTTCATGTGTACGCCTTTCCGCCTCTGCCTCTCCTCCCAAAGGTACTCCTAAAGGTCAGACAAGACAAGCCAAGGATGATTTTAATAGCTCCAGATTGGCCTCGACAACACTGGTACCCATTACTGAGGAGTCTGGTAAGGAAGCCTCCATGGCCTTTACCTTTGATTCCACACCTATTGTCTCAGAGGGACGGTCATCTACTCAATGTCAAGCTTCACTCTCTTCATCTAACAGCCTGGCATATTCTGTTTTGAACCACAGCAGGTCTCAACTTCCTCAACAAGTTTTGAATGTGATTATGGAAGCCAGGAGACCTAGTACAAGGAAAGTGTATGCAGACAAATGGAAGAGATTTTTATTTTGGAGTGCAGCAAAGGATTTGGAGGTTTCTGAGCCTAATTTGAGTGTGGCTCTTCAATATCTTACTGAGTTATTGGACAAAGGTTTGTCTTTCTCTTCCATTAAGATTCATGCTGCAGCAATTTCAGCTCACTATGATTGTGTCCCACCATTGTTTTCTCATCCTTTGTTTAAGCAATTTCTTAGAGGGGCAAAGAATATAAGACCCCACGTAGAGCTCCTACTCCTGCTTGGGACCTCAATTTTGTGTTGGAGAAACTTACTCTACAACCTTTGAGCCTCGGCTACTGCTGCATTGAAATACTTGTCATGGGAGACATCTTTTTTGTTGACCATTACAACTGCAAGAAGGGTTTCTGAATTGCAGGCCCTTATGGCGGTTGAGCCTTTTGATTTTCCATAAGGATAGGGTATCATTACGCACTAATCCTTCCTTTATGCCTAAGGTGGTCTCTAGTGTGGCTTTAAACCAAACTATTCATTTGCCCACTTTTTATGCAGATCCCCAAAATAAGGGGAAAAGATTTTGCACACTTTGGATGTACACAGGCAGTTGCGTTATTATTTAAGCAGGACTAAGGATTTTAGGCAGTCTCAGCAGTTGTTTGTTTCTTTTGCTTTGAGTTCTCAGGGCAAGCCTGTGTCAAAACAAACTATTTCTAAGTGGATTGGGTTTTGCATTGCATTTTGTTATTCCCATCATGGCAAGGAGATTCCAGCTGGGATTAGGCCTCATTCCACTAGGGCTACTGCCACTTCAACAGCATTTCTAAGGGGTGGCAACTAAGGATATTTTGGAGGCAGCTACTTGGAGTTCAGTACATACTTTCTCTAAGCATTACCACCTTCCTCTCTACTCTAAATCTAGGGCTGGTTTTGCCACGGCTATTTTGCAGGGCATGTTGACAGCTCCAGCTTCTTTATGATTTGCCAGCCTCCCTTACCTCTGCTTTGGGATTCTACCCAAGTGTTAGGACTGCAGCAATGTGGGATGAAGAACATAGTACAGTTTTGTACCTACCATAAATGTAGATGTTCGAAGATCCACATTGCTGCAGTCCAATTTACCCTCCCTCCTTCCCCTCTGTATTTAGGGGTGGTTGTGTAAGTGGGGTTGTACTTTTGTAAATTGTATATATTGTATATATATTTGGTACAGGAGTGTTTGGTGTTGTTTGGTTTTGGCCTTATCTTTTTAGGGTCTTCTGATATCTGGGGCAAGAAAAGACTGAGGATATGACGTCGGTCATGCGCATTTGTACCCTGACGTCCTGACGTCAGACTAATGCGCCCTGACCGACGTCAGCCTTATACTTTGGTATTCGGGCCAACTGGGACAGCGGACTACCCTAGTGTTAGGACTGCAGCAATGTGGATCTTCGAACATCTACATTTATGGTAGGTACAAAACTGTACTTTTTGCGCAATGGAGCGACAGTGTCTAGGTGTTGTAGAAATGTTTCGTTGAAATATGCTACAGCCCGGTCAAGTGGGGGGTTTTAGGGGGGTCCAGTCACAGAGTAAAGTGTTGAGGACCTCAGGAGAGATTTTTTTGTGCGTTTCTAGTGGATATATAGTTAGTGGTTTTGCATATGCTTGTTCTACTACATATAAAGTATATTATGTTGTGGTCACTTAAGGTGTCTGGGAGACTGCCTGTGTGAGGGTACAATGTGGGGTTGTTAGGACCCAGTCGAGGATGAATTCCCTTTTAGATTTTTTATCACATCTAGTTGGAATTTGGACTAGCTGCTGGTAGCCATGGAGATTTATTAGATTACTTGGTGGTTCTGATATACAGGTGAACCAATCTAGGTTGAAGTCCTTCAGAATAAGAGTTTCTTGTGAGTATGTGGAAGAACACCAGGATAATAAGTCTTCAAGGCTAGCAGGTGTATTACCAGGTGGAATATAGATCACAATTGTGGTGATGACCTTTTTAGGGTGAAGTTGAAGTGAGATAAGTATGTCCCAATTATTGGGGGAGGGAGAGGAGTTTGGTAATTGATGGACAGTTAAGTTGAACTTGTACAGTAAGGCAGTTCCACCCCCTTTACGAAGTGGTCTGTCTTGTCTAATGATATTGTAGCCGGTATGGAGAACTTCTGAGTTGGCTATGTTTTTATTTATTTAGCCAGGTTTCTGTTAAAGCAACTATGTCTGAGGAGTAGTGTGCTCTTGTGGCCTGGAGTTCAGGTATTTTATTTTTGATACTTCTAATATTAATATTTAGCATTAAAAGATGGTTGGTTTTGCTGCTGCTGTTGATTTGCCCAGGGATGAAGAAAGGGTGGGTGTTACGTTCTGACATTTGTGTTGGACAGGATGGATTTGGGCCTGGTTTGGGGCGGATATCCCCACTTATGGTGAGCATGGTGTTAAAATGGTGATCCAGATGTTGGAGTTTGGTAAGGAGTGTGAGAAAGTGTTGTGATTTTTTGGAGTAGGAATGAGAGCATGTGTGTGTAGTTCTGAATTGGTCCGTTATGTAGTTCTTGAACAATTGTGGGCAAATATTATGTGTGGTGTCTGTATATGAGTGCATTATGTAGTGTTGTGCTACTAAGTTTAGGGAGATTGCTAGAGTGATAACATGTGGTGTTGTAAAGAATTATGAGAAGATAGGCCACACTTAGTTGTGTGATAGTCATGGTTATAAAGTTTGTTGGTTCTAGGTGGGGGGTCTGAATAGGAATTATAGGGTTGCACTATATGTGGATGGGGAAGTAGTGTGGGTGATGTAAAAAAAATGCCTAGTGGGAATGAGAGTGATTGGGAGTGTTTTGTGTGGAGCAAGTTGGCGTGGTATAATGTGATATGACTTGAGCTGTGATTGGTGGAGGTGATGTGAGGGTGAGCTGTGTGTGTGGCTGTGATTACTATAAATGTAGAGGTAGTGGGGATGGGAGGGAATAGGGGGCAGGGGAGAGGAGAGAACCCGAGTGTTAGTGAGGGTGAACTGAGCAGGGCAGAGCCCACCAAGACTTGAGTAAAAATAAGTATTACTTTCCAAATCTGAACACTTTGAAGAAATTCCTGAGGTGTAATGGCTTACCAGCAAGCAGAATGTAATTGCTGAAGAGCACTTGTGTCCTGGTGGGAGACTAGAAATTTAAAGATGGCTCCATGCTCAGCTGGATTCTAATATAGACTTAGTATTGGGGAAGGGAGAAAGCCCAAGGGGTGTAAACCAGGTGGAATGCAAAGAAACCAGAGGGGCAATCAGTGGAAATCAGTGAAGGCCTCAGAGGGAGTAAGTAATAATTCAAACTACCTGTAAAGTTTAAGAGAGGAGACCACAAAGTTTATTAAGGTTGGGAGTGTGTCTTCACATTAACTTGCTGATTAGTAACCAGTTTGTGCACAGATTAGAGTAGGGAGATGCATTAGCAATGAAGGGGAATGTATAGAGATGCAAATAAACAGGGGGGCCTCCAAGTGATTGAACTAAGGCAGAAAGCACTGAGAGGGCTGCTTGATGGTTAATTTCGTCACAGGGATCTGAATTAAATGTATACTGTCTATTGGACAGTTATGATTACTGTACTAGCTGGGGGGGGGGGGCACAAGGCTACAACAGTCAGTTTTATTAGCACGCTGAGAACTGCTAAGAAATACTTCTAATGTAATAGCTTTGCTCTCATAAAACATACAAGTAGAATGCCTGGGTGGACTGACCCTGCTCTTGAGGCTCAAAATGTATATCCATGTTTAGTTTGCAGTACTGATTCCTTCTTGTACTCTATGGGTGGAGTGATAGCCGCAGATTGCAGATTTGCTTGTGTGCTCTGAAGAGAGAGAGAGAGAAAAAAGAGGATGAAGCTAGTAGGAGGAGACAAAGACAGGTCAAAGGAAGATGAAATAAGAGGGTGTAAAAGATGCAAATCTGAGGATGGTGTGGATAAAGCAGGAGAATAGATGCTACTGCTAAAGTTTGAGTGTGCTTCAGTTACCACATCAAAGTGCCATAACTTAGTTTGGAAACAGGTTAATAAATCATGCAGAATACATTTATCAGCCAATTATCCTGTGCATACAAGAAAAAGAAAAATGAACAGTTAACAGTACAGCTGAAGCAGTAACAGACAACTGCACTGCTAAATCAGTAAATACTGTTTCTAACTCCAGCACTTAGTCAATTAGATTTACATTACAGTTATAACAGCCGTATTAGTACATCATAGTAGCATAGAGACAACATAGCTCCAGTGGTAGTGTCAGTAAAATCACAATTCCTGAATTACAGAATCAACCAGTTAAATAAACAAATAAGCAGATCAGTAGTCAGGAATCAGAAAAATGAATACTAGTTTCTTTTCGGCTTTTCCTGGTTTAGGGATCACCACAGCAGAACTCCGGTTCGCTAATGATTGGCAGTAGATTTTTTTATGGTGCTGAGTTTCCAGCCAGATGCCCAAACTTCAGCGAAGGCATGCCCATTCACGCACGTCTTCTGGAGACCACTCGACCGCGGGGAGGACATGCAGACTCCACGCAGAGGGCACTCCAGCCGTGAAACGAACAGGAGAACCTCTTGCTGTGAGGCAGAATGAATACTAGTTGTATAGATCCAAATACAGCAAAAAGTAAGTATTACTTTACAAATCTGAACACTTTTAAAACAAATTCCTGAGGTCTAATGGCTTACCGGCATGCAGAATGTAATTGCTGAAGAGCACTTGTGTCACACCATTCATCAGAAGAGTTGTTAACTCCCAATGCACCACTAGTTTACGCATTGGAACAACTTGCATCCTATGCTTTTTATGCAACTTCCTAAGCTTTTGCTATACTCTGCTTACTGAACCTTTGATTAGCAAACGTATTTACTCTATAACATATTACTTTACTTTTATTGTTATCCTTTTGTTTATAGTTTTTTTAGTTTGCAAACAACTGTGTGCAATTTGTAACTTCTTGAATATCTCTGTTATGTTAATGTTTTGCACATTTTGGAGCTTTTCTCCCTGGGCTTTTGCTGAAAAAGGTCTTGAACTCAGTCGGACACTCCCGGTCAACAAATGTAAAATAAAACAGATGTAAAATAAATACATTGGCCAGTTCATCTATTGAAGATCATTTATAATTGACTGATTTTAATGTAGAGGTCATTCCTTCATAGGTTCTAGGTTGGGTGTTTATCCCAGTCAGACAAAATTCAGCAGCTGTTTTTCCTGTAAAAGTGTGAATTTATAGATGTTTGTGCACCTGCAGTGTTGCACATTAAGATAGCTGAGAGTTTCATTTAAAGTTATTTTACTGATTACAAAGTTTCTTTCCCTGCCACTACTTTGAAGGGGGGGGGGGTGTAAGGCAGAGATTAGACTTATTTAAGCAAGTTCAATAGTGTGTCCATGTGTCACTTGAGTGACAAGAAGATGCAACGATGAATTGAAGCTTGATACACACAAGTGTGTACCAGGCTTGTGTATGTTCTTTTGTTAGTTGTAAGTTCGGTTTGAAATGGACAGATTAATTTATGGTTGCAGTAACTGATGACAAAGCACTTTTCCATTCACTCTCTTATGTATAACACACTATCACAGACTTTGGTATGCTCAGACACAAGTATGTTAAATGTGTAAAGTTGACTCACTTAGCTATGGGAACTGAAAGAGATTTCATCATAAGTGGTTGATTGTGAATTTTTAGTAAGTGATAAGTTGGATGTTCATCGTGTTTCACTGTTGCAGTCATTACACTTGGGTTATCCTGCTGGCAGGCTACCTGCAGTCGGCCTGAATTCCAAAGTCTAGGTCCGGCGTCTGTTGCTGTCGCCTCTTCCCTGATGTCAGTGTGCCAGTGGTATAAAAGATGCAGCAGACGCCATTTTCTTCAGTCTTTCTTGCCTGTCTGTTCCCGAAGCAAAAGCAGTCCAAGTGCCGGTCGGCCGACTCCTGAGATTTTCGAATTTGAATTTCAGATCTGAAGTCTTCAATAAAGCTAAGCACCTCGTTGGGGAATCTTTTTTTCTTGCTCCAGACCGATGTCAGTAAAATTTAACAATTGCATTTCTTGTGGGAAGCAAATACCTCATAAGGATTTTTATTCTTATTGTTTTCCTTGCCTAGACCCTGACCACGACGTTGCTAGTTGTCTGTTTTGTGCTAGATTCAACCAACGTACTATTAAGCGTCGGTTCGATTTTGCTTTACATTATTTTGGCCGAAGGTTTAACTGTATAATGCCATCGGAACAACCGACGACCGGAGTTCATAAAAAGTGCAAAGACAAAGAAAAAAACAGGCATCCGAGGTCCAAAACCGACGAAGCCTCTTCTAGGCCAGTTGCCGATTCTCAGTGAGGTGCTTTTGCAGCCCCTGATGCCCACTACCTCAGAGCCACAGGCTGCTGACGACTCCCACGTGGAGCCAGCTAGGCCTCTGGATACTCAAGGTATTGGACACTCGGAAACTATTCTCTCAGATGGGTCTGGAGCCGCTGGGCAGGCATCGGCTTTTGAGGGTGTTTTCAGACCTACACAGTTATATGTAAAGCCTAAAGACAAAGAAACAAGTACAGCATTCTCCTGGACAGACTTCCATGCCTAAAAAAACAGATGCTCAAAATGGCCGAAGACCTAATTACCTTGATCAGGGGTTCCCATCCCCCTCCTGGCAAGAGACAGAATATGAATCTTCAGATCAGGTTTCCATTTCCTCTGACTCCTCTTCTGAACAGGAATAACTCTCTTCCTCCTTATGAGGATTCTGATGCTGAAGAATCTATCCCTTCAGCCTCTCCGCTTGAGGATTATTCTTTTGGGGAAACCCTACATACCATGAGGGAGCACTTCCACTGGGAGAGCTAAGACTACTCAGAATCTAAGAAAAGGCGTAGAGATTTTCTTTTATTACCTCAACACAGGGCTCTGGCTATTTCTCCTGTGTTAGACATTGTAGATGTATTTTCAGAGTCCGGCCTTTCTCCTGACTCTACCCCCTGCCCCTGTTAAACCAGACAGATGCTATAGGGTTCCAGATTCACATAACTTTCTTTATAAAAACCCTGCTGCTGACCCAGAAACTATTTCTCAGGGTCCCAAAGGGGTCAAGGCTTCTACTGCAAAAAATCCTGTCCCCTCTGATAGGGATTCAAGGGCGCTAGACAGATGAAAAAAGGTTTACACTTCTGCTACTTTGGCTGTGAGGGCTTTAAATTATCAATTTCATATGCTTAAATATCAGCAATACTTAATGCCACTGCTAAAACAGAAAATGTTGTCAAATTCTGATTGTGCAGAAAATAAGGAAATGCAGGATTTATTGCATGCAACTGAACAAGTGGGAAAGCATACATTGCAATGTGGTTTTGATTCTCTGGAGGCCTCCTGCAGGGCCGCAGTTACGGGTTCTGTCATTAGGAGGCATGCTTGCTTAAAGGAACAGAATCTGCCTTATGTTAAAGCAAAATTATTAGATGCTCCATTACAGCATGATACTTTATTTGGTGTTAAAGAAAATGGAGGACAAGGCGAAATCTATGCAAACAGTAAAGGATTTCTTACAGGTACAGCCACCCAGATTTAGCAGGAACTGGCCTAGAAAGAATTGGTCCTTTCCACTGTCAGGCCACAAAGAGGCAGATACAGACGCCCCAGAGGCAGATCCCAGCCCCAGGGCTCATACAGGCCTAAACAGTGGGACGCTTCTACTTCCAAAAGCGGAGAAGACAAATCACAGCCATACAGGAAACGGTCCCAATGACTTTCCTCTGCCAGCACCAAGCACTAATCTTTTGGCAGCCCCCTTAGGGGGAAAACTATCACTTTTTTCTCAAAATTAGCACATGATCACCCAGGACAAATGGGGTCCCAGGGCTACAGGTTCCACTTTCACACCCTGCCAAGGGCAAAGGATATGCCAGACCTGCCACACAATGGGCAGAGGCACAAAAACAAGTTTCATCCCTCATGGACATGAGGGCCATTCAGGAAGTACCACAGCAAGAGCAGGGACAAGACTTTTCTTTGTACCCAGAAAGGACAAAGCCTGGAGACCAATACTGGATCTGTCTATTCTAAATACATTTCTGGACATCCCAAAATTCAGAATGTTGACTGCAGCAGCTTCTGCCCATGCTGTGCAAGAAGGCTTGGCTTGTAACTTTGTACCTAAAAGAAGCATACCTGCATATCCCAATCAGACAATCTTGCAGAAGATACCTCAGATTCATAACTCAATGCACTACCAATTCTCTGCGCTGCCCTTTGGCTTATCTACTGCGCCCAGGGTCTTCACAAAATGCCTGGCACCAGTAATTGCATTTTGCAGACAGAGGAATTCAAATATATCTGTACTTGGACAACTGCTTTATTCAAGCAGAGGAGGACATTCTACTAAAGCATCTGGCGTTTGTAAAAAGATGTTTAATTTGCCTAGGGTACACAGTAAACGAAAATAAATCAAATCTAGTACCCTCTCGAGATAATATTCCTGGGTGCAAGCTTAAATACAACTGCCCAGATGGCTTATCTCACGCCAGACAAACAAAGACAACTGACTTCTTACTTCCAAATGTTGGCAACAAAGACCCAGTTATCTGCAAGAAAAATTCTGCAGGCTTTGGGCTTCATGGCATCCTGCATTCTGCTAATTCCATATGCCAGACTGCATATGAGGAAACTACAATGGTATCTAAAAAGTGTTTGGACTCAACATTATCACAGTCTGGATACCCTCATTCCTTACCTGCAACAGGAGTTCCAATGGTGGGCACAGGCCTGTCACCACAAGGGACAGCCATTCACCCTACCCACAGCCAGGCAGTCAGTAACAACAGATGCATCAGATTATGCCTGGGGGGCCCACATGGCAGGAAAATGTATTCAGGGCACATGGCTCACAAGCTAAATGCATCTTCATATTAATCAAAAAGAGATTCTAGCTGTTCAAAATGCCCTGACAGCTTTCAAGGATCTACTTCATCCAGGACAACTACTGATAAGGACGGACAGTACTACAGTCATGTGGTACGTAAACAAGCAGGGAGGCACACATTCCTACCCCCTCTGCAGACAAGCCATGACTTTGTGGGACTCAGTATTGACTTATCAAGTACACCTGCAAGCACAGTTCCTTCCAGGAAAGAAATACTCTGGCAGACAAACTAAGCAGAAACCTCACGGATCCCCACGAGTGGAAACTGGATCCACAAGTCTTCAGCATGATGATAAAGAAATGGGGATGCCCAGACATAGATCTATTTGCCTTTTCTCACAACTGCCAACTACAGAGATATTCTGCACAAGGGCCTATCACAAGCAAGCATGGAAAGTAGATGCTCTGTCAGCTGGAAAACCCTGACAAGTATATGCCTTTCTTCCTCTGCCTCTCCTCCCCAAGGCACTCCTAAAGGTCAGACAAGAGAAGCCAAAAATGATTCTGATTGCTCTAGACTGACCCCGCCAGCACTGGGACCCAATCCTAAAGAGCTTGTCTCAAGGCCCAGCCTGGAAATTGCCTCTAATTCCTCACTTACTGACCCAAGAAAACAATCTGATCCTGCACAGCCAACTCAGAACCCTAAATCTGGCAGCATGGCGGATAATGTAGCCATTAAGAACACACCTCTCTCTAATGCAGTGATGGATGTTATTTTGGAGGCCAGGAGGCCCAGTACCAGAAAATCTTATGCAGAAAAATGGAAATGGTTCTGTGCTTGGAACCAGGCACAAGGAATTGACACGTTTGTACCAAATATTCCTCAGATTTTACAATACCTAACTGAGATGCTTGACAAAGGCCTATCCTTTTCATCAATTAAAATCCATGCCTCTGCCATTTCAGCTCATTACAATACGGAACCACCAATTTTTTCACATCCATTGCTAAAGCAGTACCTCAGAGGGGCCAAAAACATAAGACCCCCAAGGAGAGCACCAATATCTGCATGGGACCTCATTATGTTTTGGGAAAAAGTCACACTGCCGCCTTTTGAGCCAGCCATTACAGCTGAAATAAAGTTCTTATGTTGGAAAACAGCTCTGCTCCTAGCCAATAACCTCTGCAAGACGAGTCTGAGTTGCAGGCACTCATGGCTGTGGAACCTTTCATCATTTTCCATCCAGATAGGGTTTCTCTGAGGACCAACCCAACATTTATGCCTAAAGTAGTGTCCAGTGTGGCCCTTAACCAAACCATTAATTTGTCTGCTTTTTATCCAAACCCACAGAATAAGGGTGAGAGACTCCTGCATTCTTTGGACATACACAGCTGCGCTTCTACTTGGACAGAACTAAAGCTTTCAGAAAGACTGAACAACTCTTAGTGGCATATGCTGCAGGATCACAAGCAAAGGCCATCTCCAAGCAGACTATTTCAAAATAGGCCACTGCATTCTTTTCTGCTTTTCACAACATGGCAAATCAATGCCTAGGGGCATTAGGCCACATTCAACCAGAGCAGCAGGCATTTCAGCAGCCTTCCTCAGAAGAGTACCAACCAAAGACATTTTAGAGGCTGCAACCTGGAGTTCAGTGCACACTTTTACCAAGCACTACCACTTACCTCTCTACTCTAAATCCAGAGCAGGCTTTGCCACTGCAGTTCTGCAGGGCCTTATAGCCTCTCCTAATCCTATTTAGACCCAGCCACCCAACTTCAGCTTTGGGATTCAACCCAAGTGTAATGACTGCAACAGTGAAACACGATGAGCAGTACAGTTGTGTACCTACCATAAATGTAGATGTTCGAGTGTATTCACTGTTGCAGTCCAGGTTACCCACCCACCATCCCCCTTTTCTTTGCTGGGACTTATCTGTACTTCTCTATCTTATACAACCTATGTGGTGTATTTGCATGTAGATTAAGGAAATGTTTATTTTAGTGCATGCATACTTATTGGCATAATTTTTAACCTACCTGTTTGTGGGCACCTGACATCTGGGGCAAGAAAAACTGAAGAAAATGGCATCTGCTGCATCTTTTATGCCCCTGGCGCACTGACGTCAGTGAAGAGGCGACAGCAACCAACGCCGGACCTAGACTTTGGAATTCAGGCTGACTGCAGGTAGCCTGCCAGCAGGATAACCGAAGTGTAATGACTGCAATAGTGAATACACTTGAACATCTACATTTATGGTAGGTACACAACTGTACTTTTTAAGGTAGAAAGCTCACTCCGAACAAAGTAAGGCTAATACTGAGGTTCTTATTTCTGAGGGTTCTCAGATGGATATTAATTGCTTTATGGAGAAGAGTAATTTAGTTATAACAGATCTGTTGGGGAATTGTATATTTTCATCCAGAAAACTATGGACACTGGCTCAGACAGTTTATAAACAGAATAACCTTGTCAAAAAAATCTTTATTGCATACTGAATTAGATTTTCAGGAAAAGGCAGATGAAATTAATTTAAAGAGGAATAAATGAGGCAACAGTGATGGTGTCGACGCCAACCAGTCTGAGGCGATGTTAAGTAAATGTAGTAGGAGAAAAGCATTTGGCTGTAACTTCAGAATTGATATGGTAAGTACGGGAGAAAAGGTGAGCAATCATACTAATTAGGGAAAGTATTAGACCTCTTGTTAACACTGATACAATGTGACAGTTTCTAGTTTAGGGGATGTAAACTCCTGAGGTATTTAAGCAGGCCGTGTCAAATTGATAGGGAAGAAATCTACTTATAGTTCGGTAATTATACATGCAGGTGTAAATGAATGGTCAGTTATCCCTGTCTTTCACATGTGTAAGATAATTGAGAGTATTTCAGAGGTTTGTTTAAAAAACAAAATCAATGTTTGCTTTTCAGAAATTTTGTCCTCACTTGTCTTAGATTATCATTTCACAAAAGCAACACTGTTCAATGAATGATTACATAAATTTTGGATTCAAAAGGACGTTATATTTCTGGGATGATTTTGTGAATAACACTAATTACTTGGGCAAGATAGGTTCTTGAATCATCTAGGTGGTAAATTAAGTTAAAAATTGGTTGATATTGTTAAACATTTTTTAGATTTTACCCAGGCATTAAGGTTAGTTATGAGCATGCTAGACACCCCAGGTTACGAAAAGTGTATCATGCTAATGCTTAGTGTAACTAATAAATAAAATGAACTAAATGTAGCCTGTTCAATTTGTAATTATTGAATTGTGGGCTAGTGAAGGAATACAACTTTGTGGATACCAATCATTTAGCTGCTTGAGAAATGCTAGATCAAATAGGGGTTATCTTTGTGGCCCAATGGCTAAATGTTAAGGTGTTGGGAAGTGGCTTATAATTTTGAATTTATTTTTGTGGAAGCATTTATTGCTCACTCTGGTTTCCTACTACACTTGTTATAAAAGCCCTGCATTATCAAGCACTGATAAACTCTGGTGTATTGATGACTTGGTCAAGTTTGACTTGTGATAACCTGATATTCAGGTGCCCCCTAATGGGAAGCAATTAAATCTATAAATATACAAGGTTATACCTCCAACAAAAAAGCAAATACCTCCAATAAAAAAGAATAGATCAAAAAGCTTTGGAGCATAGTAAAGGAGGGTACTGGTATAGCCAAAAGAATTAAGGGGTCTGGAGGGAGGGGGTAACCAGGACTGCAACAGTGAATTATCTCTTAACATCTATATTTATGGTAAGTGTACACAACTGTACTATGTTCTTCGTGTTTCACTGTTGCAGTCATCACATTTGGGTAGATTCCCAAAGCTAAGGATGGGAGGAGGTATTTAGATAGCATTAGGACCAGCTATAAGGCCCTGCAAGACTGCAGTGGCAAAGCCAGCTCTGGATTTAGAGAAAATTGGCAAATTCGCAAATGATAATGCCTGGTGAAAGTATGTACAATACTCCAGGTAGCAGCTTCTAGGATGTCCCTGGTAGGCACACCTCTGAGAAAGGCTGTAGAGGTAGTTGCAGCCCTGGTTGACTGGGGTCTGATCCCTTGTGGAATAAGTTTTCCATCGTGCCTATAGTAGAAATAAATGCAATGGCCTATCCATTTGGAGATGGTTTGCTTTGAAATAGCCTTCCCCTCTGCCCCTGCAGCAAATGCCACCAGCAGTTGTTCAGATTTCCTTTGAGGTTTAGTCCTGTCCAAGCAGAATCTAAGTTGTCTGTGCACTTCTAAGAAGTGCAGTATCCGTCCCCCCTTTGGTCTGTGGATTAGGAAAGAAGGTTGGCAATTGAATAAACTGATTAAAGGCCACACTGGATACCACCTTGGGCATGAAGAATGGATTGGTCCTGAGGGAAACCCTGTCCGCATGAAAGATGATGAAAGGCTCCACTGCCATAATAGCCTGTAATTCAGATACCCTTCCTGCTGAAGTGCTTGCTAAAAGGAAAGCTGTTTTCCAAAAAAAGAGTTTTAAGTCTGCAGTAGCAGCTGGCTCGAAAGGAGGAAGAGTGAGTTTTTCCAATACAAATTTAACATCCCAGGTTGGAATTGGAACTCTCCTGGTTCCCCACAAGTTACAGAAGTTGACAGAATATAAGGATTTAGGTATTATTCTGTGTAATAATTTTAAATATAGGACTAATGCTTTAAAAGTTAAAGTTAAGGCATTAAAAGTTATTAATTTAATTTTTAAGAACTTTGCAACAAGAAGTAATGACTGAGGTTTGTTCATACCATATGTTCGACCCATCACTTGAGTACAGCATGGCATATGTTCGACCCATCACTTGAGTACATGTTTTACTCCAAGAAACAGTTTTCTGGTTTTAGAAGGTATTCATCAAAAATTTACAAGGCATATCATCACTTGTAAATTAGTGGCTTGCCTCTCCTTCAGTCTCAGCAAGGAGACTGTTGGTTCTTCCTCCTCCAGCATAATCACCACAGATGCCTCTTCCTTAGGGTAGAGGGGCATTTTGCGGGGCGAATGGTCGAAAGAACACAGAGTAAGACAGAGGTCATTCTTCACATAAACATCCTGGATATGAGTGTGATCCTTGTAATGTGGCAATTTCAGGACCACCTTCTTCCAGAGGTGATCTACACCCAGACAGCATGATGGTAGTATGGTATTTGAACAAGCAAGGAGGAGACAAATCTTACCCCTTTGTCAGGAGCCATGAGGATCTGGCAGGGGCAGTTGCTTTGCAGCATGTTGATAGTGATGCATGTTGTCCTTGCTTAGATCGATGTTGCAATTTTCCAAACTGTTGGGTTATCTGTCTAGATAAACCTAGACCTTCTTCTGGGTTATCAAAGCCAAAACTTTCCAGGCAGCTATACATCAGAGGTGTAACCTGTGCCTATGGGCATAAGGGTACATAAGTGGATGTATGAACGTAAAACATCAGACTACCTCTAAGCCAAGAAACCTGTAAACAGCTGAGGAAACTAGAGTGCCTGATCAGCTGAGAGAGAAGGCAGGAAAAATGGCTCCCCCTTGGTTCCTGAAAAGAGGTAAACAATCTAGAAAAGGGGGGATAGCAGTGTGGTACGGAACACTACTCCCCCTTGTCTCATCAAGGTACCCTTTGAATTACTTAAGATTTGGGAAACACTCATCCATTTGGAATAGTTGCAACAGTAATCAAAGGAAGGACATAGTACTGTTGTGCAAGAACTTTTAAGAGTAGCTGTTTTCCTGATCACTATTGCAGTGTTCCGTCCCTTCTATCTTCCCCCTGCTATTTGTGCTGATTTGTCAATACCTTGTGGACTGAGGAGGGAGCAGTTGCCCTCGCTTCGTCGTAGTTGCTCATATTTTTTCATTGCTGTATTTACTCAAACCTCTCCCGAGTCTTCTGGCTGTAGATATTTTGAGGATCTTAAATTCCTACATCTGCTAATGTACTCCTGTGCCCATGAGCTGAGATCATACACTTGCTTTACTTAAGTGTATCGAAGGTTTTTGGCTTTGGTACACTGACGGGACATCAGGTCACCTTGGGGAGATAACCCATCAATATTAGAGAAGTTCAGCGGTAATCACTAGATCATCTACTGTTATTGTATGGTATGCTCTTAAACAACTATACTTTTGTAGTGGTTGTCACTAAACATTTTACCTCAAATATGACATTGGGTGTGGTTCCCTGGGGGGAAATGTATTTAAATTGATTTTTATGAGAAAGTTTTACTTTATGGTCAAAAGTTTTGGCTAGGGGCTAGTAGTTGTGGTTCTGAGGGTCGTCATTAAAAATGGGCACCTCAAAACTTATTTTACTTATTTTTTTCATGTCATATTATTTTACCACCTCTCCTAAGCTCAGCTGTCTGATTGTCAGACATGTTTTTCAGTAGATGGATGGTCCCAAATCAGTGTAGTGTCCCTTATTTTTCATATTTTGTGAGTAAAAGTGTTAAACCTGCCTAAATGATTGGGACTTGGCCAAGTGTGTTTTGTGGTTAGCACATAAAAACATTTACCTGAGACTTCAGCTTTTCTGTCAGGCGGTAAGAGCGACTTTTCAAGGATTCACTAACAGCTTATTAGATGTCTAGTAGACAGTCCTGGATCCCCTTGCATAACTTTATTCCTCATCTTTGTGATGAAAAATAGTTTCTATCAAAATGGGTTAGGGACTGGGCTAGTTTGTTTGGCAGTTGTCACCTAAAAAAATGCCTCAAATTTTACTTTGTCAGGAGATGAGACAGACTCTTCAAAGGTCTGCTGACCACTTGTCAGACAACATTTGGGGCCAAGACCCATTTTTTGGTCCCAGTAACTTGATTGTTCTTCCCCGAACAAGAAAAAGAAGAGTTGTTGTCTTGGTGGCCTCTATCTAGACTCCGGCTTACCCTTTGTCTCTGCCACTTATGGGTGACTGCTATGACCAGTTTTTACATGCTGAGTTTTCCTTCCATTAAAAAAGGAAAAGATGTTCCTCTCTCTCTCTGTTTCTGATCCGTAGGCTGATATGGAGTATAGATGGCATAGCCCAGAAGAGAGGTTGAATAATTTCAGGTAGGGTGGGTAGGGGGTTGCAGAGGATAATAAGTTGTGTGAAGTAGGTGAAACCTGAAAGTGTTGGTAAAGGGTATGGGAGAGATTAACCAGGAGTGTGGCAAGAGCGCAGCCAGTGATAAGCAAGGTGCTCCTTTAGGAGGACCTTGAACTGATGGCAGTTAGGGATTCTAGTTATGGTACTGGGAAGAATGTTCCAGAATCTGGAAATTTTTTTGTGAATAGAGGAAGTTGACATATAGGTTGTGGGAGTTGGAAACCTTTAGCAGAGGTTTGTTAGAAGATCTGAGAGGTCGAAGTGTGTTATTGGGATGGACTAAGTTGAAAGTATCGGGGCAGTTGGGTTGGTTGACTGTTTTGTGGGTTAATGTTAGTTGATGTGATATAAAGTTGGGGAGTTCTAGCCAGTTTAATTGAGTGAGAGCAGAGCTGTGGTGAGAAATATGTGGTTGGTTAGTAGCATATTTTGCAATCTTGTTGTAGCATGATTCTAGGTTAAGGTCTGATTTTTGGAGGTTTGTGAGGGAGCCGTACAGGAGAGAGGATAGCATGGGAGAGTGTGGGCTGTAGAGTCTGGCTGTTGGAGTTAGGAATGGTTTGGCTCTGTATAGGGTGCCTAGTTTGATGTAGACTTTCTTGAATGTAAGTGCACTATGGTTGTCAAATTTTAGGCTATAGTCTATGGTAATGCCTAAAAGTTGTGTGGCTAGTGGGTAGTATGTTGGTACCATTTGCAGAGATGATTGAGAGTGGGGGATGGGAAGGTTTGAGTTTGTTTGAAAACTATAATCTTAGTTTTGTTGGGAGTCCAGAATGAGTTGTTGTGGGGTGAGGTATTTTCAATGCCCTAAAATGCTGATTGTATTTTTTGTTAGAGTTCTTCGGGTGAGGTGACTGAACAGGTAAGTATGGCATCATCTGCATACTGAACTATGGATGTTAGTTGAGTAGCAGAGTTGAGGTCGTTAGTAAATATAATAAAGAGAAGTGGACCAAGTGTGGAACCTAGGGGTAAACCTATTGAGATGGGGAATGGGGGGAAAGTAAGCTTTTCCCATTTAGTAGCCTGTTGATGATTGGAAAGATGGCTGTGGAACCAAGTTAGAGCTGATGGGCTGAGTCATGGGAGGGACAGTTTATTAATTGGCAGCTGGTGGGATACGGTGTCAAAGGCCTTGGACATGTCAAAAAAGATGGACATACTACTGAATCATTTGGTGTTTGTACAGTAATTGCTAACTTCCCTGGGGTACACTATAAACGAAAAGAAATCACATCTTGTACCCTGCCCAACAAATTATATTCCTGGGAGCAAGCCTGAACACAATTTCCCAGATTGCTTTTCTCACGCCAGAAAAACAAGTTAATTTGACAGCCTACTTCAAACTACTGGCCACAAAGACCCAGCTATCTACAAGAAAAATACTGCAAGCCCTGGGGTTCATGACCTCCTGCATTCTACTAATTCCATATGCAAGACTCCATATGAGGAAACTACAGTGGTATCTAAAATGCCTATGATGTCAACTTTCTCAGGACCTAGAAGCAATGATTCCTATCATTCGTTGTCTACAGATAAGAGTTCCTTTGGTGGTCAGACGCCTGTCACCAAAACAAGGGACTGCCATTCACTCTACCCCCTACCGCCCAAACCCTGACAGATGCATCAGACTATGCTTGGGGGGCCCACTTGGCAGGGAAGTGCATTCAGGGCAAATGGAACCCAAGTCAAATGCACCTGCACATCAATCAGAAAGAAATATTAGCTGTACAGAATGCTCTGACAGCCTTCAAGGACCACATCCTTCCAGGACAGTTAATTGTAAAGACTGACAACACCACTGGTATGTGGTACATAAACAAGCAGGGGGGAACCCACTCATACAGTCTCTGCAGAGTAGCCATGGCTCTGTGGAACACAGCCTTGAACTACCAAATGCACCTACAGGCTCAATTCCTGCCAGGAAAGCTAAACACACTGGCAGATGACCTAAGCAGAAATCTTATGGAGCCACACAAGTGGAAACTGGAACCAAAGATATTCAACATGTTGAGAAACAAATGGGGGAGCCCAGATATAGACCTGTTTGCCTCCCCCCAGACCTACCAACACTGGTACCCCCTTTTGCGCAGTGCGTCACTGCTGGCACCATGGCATCTGCCTCAGACCCCCTGTCCTGCTGTCACAGCAGGAGGGTCAGATTCTGCACCCACAGCTAATTATCTGATCTCTCCTTTACTAGAAAATCCTATGCTTAAAAATGGAAAAAATTCTGTTGCTGGAGACAAACTCAGAGGATGGGCACAGCAGCACCCAATTTACCTCAGATTCTTCCATACTTCATTGAGATGCTGCACAAGGGCCTTTCCTTTTTCTCCATCAAAATTCATGCCTTAGCCATTTCAGCTCATTATAACACAGACCCACCCCTCTTCTCTCATCCACTGCTAAAGCAGTTGCTCAGAGGGGCCAAAAACTTAAGACCACATAGGAGAGCCCCTACTCCAGCCTGGGACCTCAACTTTGTATTGGAAAAACTGACTCTACCTCCTTTTGAGCCAGCTGCAAATGCAGAGTTGAAATTCCTTTCTTGGAAAACGGCCCTCCTTTTAGCCATCACTTCAGCTAGAGGGGTGTCTGAATTACAGGCCCTCATGGCATTGGAGCCTTTCATCATTTTTCATGCGGATAGGGTGTTCCTCAGGACCAATCCCTCCATGCCCAGTGGTATCCAGCGTGGCCCTTAATCAGTCCATTCATTTACCAACCTTATTTTCTAATTCACCGAACAAAGGGGAGTGAATACTGCACTCCTTAGATGTGCACAGACAACTTAGATTCTATTTGGACAGGACTGAAACTCTCAGGAAATCTGAACAATGGCTGGTTGCATTTGCTGCAGGGGCAAAGGGGAAGGCCATTTCAAAGCAAACCATTTCTAAATGGATAGGACATTGCATTAATTTCTGCTATAAGCACCATGAAAAGCCTACCCCACAGGGGATTGGACCACATTTAACCAGAGCTGCATCTACCTTTACAGCCTTTCTCAGAGGTGTCCCTACCAGGGACTTCCTAGAAGCTGCTACCTTGAGTTCTGTACATACCTTCACCAAACATTACAATTTGCCAATTTTCTCTAAATCCAGAGCTGGCTTTGCCACTTCAGTCTTGCAGGGCATTATAGCTGGTCCTAATGCTATATAATTTCCTCCTCCCATCCTTAGCTTTGGGAATCTACCCAAATGTGATTGCAACAGTGAAACACGAAGAACATAGTACAGTTGTGTACACTTGCCATAAATGTAGATGTTCGAGTGTATTCACTGTTGCAGTCCTAGTTACCCTCCCTCCAACCCTCTGACTTCTATTGGCTATACTGCTATTCTTGCTTACTATGTTTAAAGCTTTTTGGTGTATTTGCTTTTTTTGTTGGGGGTGTGGTGTGTGTGTGTGTGTGTGTGTGTGTGTGTGTGTGTGTGTATATATATATATATATATATATATATATATATATATATATATAGATATGTATGTGTGTGTGTGTGTATATATATATATATATATATATATATATATATATATGTATGTGTATATGTATGTATGTATATATATATATATATATATATATGTGTATATGTATGTATATATATATATATATATATATATATCTATATACATACATATATACATATGCATATATATAATTGCTTCCCATTATGAGGGCACCTGACATCTGGGGCAAGGAAAACTGATGGAATGGCATCGGCTGCGTGCTTTATACCCCTGACTACCTGACGTCATGGAAGATGGGACAGCAACCGACACAGGACCCAAGACTTTGTTAATCAAGCCGACTGAGGGCTACTGCAAGCAGATAACCCAAATGTAATGACTGCAACAGTGAATACACTCCCAACATCTACATTTATGGTAAGTGTACACAACTGTACTTTCCATCTATACAGGACTAAGGAATTCAGGAAGTCGGACCAATTGTTTGTATCCTTCTCTGACTCCAGATTAGGTCTCCCGGTTTCCAAAGTGACCCTTTCAAATTGGATTTCGAGTTGTATCTCTGTCATTTATTCTTCCAATGGAAAGCCTTTATCGTTCAAGATTAAGGCTCTACACGATCCCAGTCTACATCTGCAGCCTTCCAAGCCAGGGTTCCAGTTGATATTTGTGCAGCAGCCATCTGGGCTATTCCTCACACTTTTTTATAACTCATTACAAGTTGGACCTCACCTCTAGGGGTAGAGCCCTTTGGTTCCACGGTACTCAGGAGTATTTTTCCGTGAGCCACCCAAGAATAAGTTGCTAGGGAAGCAGTCCGATGGGTAAGAATGAAGACGAGATAGGACTACAGAACATAAAGAAGTTCTGTACTCAACATAACATTCCATGATTGTAGTCCATCTCGCCCTTCATTCTTACGAACCCACCCTCCTACCCCTGTCCTGGAAGGATCTGGAGACTGGATAATTTTTCCATAACAGGTGGAGACCTTTCATTATTTTTCTTTCTGGGTAGCTTTAGTTCTGTCTTTCTTTAGTTTAGCAGCAAACAAGATCTGGGGATTGTACTAGTGCACCATGGGATTACCTACCTAGCTATGAGCCAACTAGAGAAGACTTTGAGCTTTGTAATAGGCCGAGTCAGAGCAGAGGATTGGCTCCGAACCCATTTGTAAGAATGATGGGCGAGATGGACTACAAACATGGAACGTTATGGGGAGTACATAACTTTCTTTTTGTGGTTATTGGTGTTTCAAGGGTTGCGTGGTGTACATGCCTTATTTTGAGTCCATTGCATTTTTTTTTTTTTTTTTTACATAAGGGATCTTCTACCAAGGATATCTCAACATCTGGCCATTATAGCAAAGCCTTTAGATTTTATATGTGCTGTACGTTGTACATATGCTTCTCGCATAAGGCATAGGACATAATGGTGATTTGTAGATGCAAGCAATCAGAACTTTGTCAAATGTCTGAATGCTATTGTCAGTCAGTCTGAACACATTTCTACAGTGCTGGTACCAAGCCTCCTTCAGGTAAGTGCCCTATTGGAGTTTTTGTCTGTCCCCCCCCTTTTTTTGTATTGTACTTGTGTTCATACCATCTAAGAAGGGAAAATGTCAGTTTTGGAGGCAGATTCCACATAAAGACCATCATAAACAATGTCTCTTTTGCTTGGGTGCTTCCTGCAACCATATGCAGTGCTCCATCTGTCAAGCATTTGACTCTTTAAGACCTTTTGTGGTCACTTATCCTCCTTTTTCCATATACCTTGAGAACCATTGACTTAAGATGTTGGCCCAGGGTGCTATGGCAGAATCCTCCCATCTTGAGGGTCATCCATTTCCCAAGAAAGCCAAAAAGTCTAGGCCTGATCTGGTTGCTGTCCAGCCTGTCAAGGACTTCTGTCTAGAAGCTAGTGAAGGCACTGAAGACCATCTGGTGCTTGCCTCTTGATTTCTCTGCTGCAACGCTGTTGGAGGCTGACATGGCTCCAAATTCCTGGACGACCTTGGAGGATTTTCTCACATTCTTTCTGGATATTAAGGGGGAACCTTGGCTGATTTCCGATGTGCTAGGGGGAATTCCTCAGATTTATTTTTAAAAAAAGATTCCAGTTATGATTTTTGAGTCTTGCCAAGGGTCTGAACCACTGATAGTCTTTTAGGTGGACATCGCTCTCAAGAAAAAAAAACAAAAACACTAGCACATTACCTTTTGTTGTTATCCCCAGTGTGAATGGCAGGATTTTACCCCAGGTCTTTTAAGTGTTTTAATGGGTTTGAAGCTTCCTTAAGGGATTATTTGTCCCTGCTCCTCCTTGGTCTTCCATCCCTGTTAAGAGGCCTAGGGAACTGGATTGCTCAGGTGAGGACTTGGCCTCTGGATTTACAATCCCCAACTTACTTATCTCAAATTCCTTCCCCTCTAGACTACAGTTATGAGGAAGAGGATTCTTTGAGCCCAGACTACCCCTTGGCAGAGTTATGCTTTGGTCATACTATTGCTCATATGATTGTGTACTTCAAATGAGATTGCTCCCAGGTCTCTGACGTTCATAAATTATATGAGCTTTTACAGCCATCTGCTGTTCCTCCTGTGTTGGCAGCCCTTTTGGACACCTTTTCTGCTGCCTCTGTAGCTCCTGATTCTCCACCTCCAGCTCATAAGAAACCTGAACGGTTCTCCAGGATACCTCAGGATTACATAATTTTGTATAGATGCCCGTCTGCTGATCCTTCATTCGTTTGTCTCACATGACAAGCCTTCTAAGCTCTTGCCATCTACTAAGCTCCTTCCTTCAGGTAAAGATCGTTAAGTTATGGAAAGGTTGGGTTAGAAAGTATATACTGCTGCCACCTTGTCTTTTAGGGCTATTGATTACCAGACCCACACGACAAGGTATGTTTTGGCCCTGCTTTCATGGGGAGTTTTTGTGGTCTGTGACTATCCTGACTCTGGGATGGCTTCAGCTCTTTCTTTCCTTGGATCCACTTCCCTGGTTGTCAGACACTCCATAAAATGTAGCTATTATGTTGCTGATGCCTCTTCCAAGGCTGCTGCTTTTGATTCTGTGATGAGATGTTATTCTTGGGTACATCTGCAGGCTTTACCTGATATTAAAGGTAGGTTTTTGGATGCCCCTCTGAATAATAAAAATCTTTTTGGGACAGTTGCTGCTGAGCTGTGTATGTCCCTTCAGGATGAGGGTAAGGCCTTGCAGGATCTCAAACATATTTTTGTCTCTCTTGTCCCCAAATTCCAGAGGATTTATGCTTTTGAGTCCACCTTTGTCATTAGAAAGACTTGCCTCCCCTCTCCCAAGGGTAAGAAGAGATCTAAGAGTATTCATCCTGCTAAATGCAGTTAGACTCCATCTTGTCAGAATCCTTCCTTTCCAAACAAGCCGGTCTCCACTTGACATTTGGCCTTCTCATCCCCTCTACCAGGATCCCCCATCTCTCCACCTTTCTCTGTCCCTTGTAACCAAATTCTCTTCAACCAAATTGGCATCAGATCACTTAGGACTCCTGGGTGCTATCTATAATTTATCAGGAGTATTTCATGGATTGATAATCCCCCTCGCCCTTCTCAGGCATTCCACAGCCTCCTCATGAACAGCCTCCTTGTCCTTCAGAGGTTTTGCAATCCCTTTTGGATAAGGGTGCCATTTACCCTGTTCTACCCTCTCAATTGGGAAAGAGTTTTTTTTCCAGAATGTTTTTGGTTCCTCGAAAGGAGAGTACTTGGAGACCCATTCTGGATCTTTCTGTACTCAGCACCTTTCTCAAGGCTGCTCCTTTCCAAATGTCTTTTCATACCTTGTTTCATCATCCACTTCTTCCCCAGGCTCTCTTGGTTTCTCTGGATCTCAAGGATGGCTTCCTTACATCCTCATCACTCTAAGAAAATGTTTACATTTTTCATTTCCTCCTCTCATATTCAGTCCTGTTGTTTGGCCTTTTTACTGCCTTAATGGTATTCACCAAATGACTCGCTCCTGTCTTTGCGTTTTGCAGAATTTAAGGGGTACATATTTTTCCCCCTATCTGAGCAGCCTACTCATTCAGGCTTCCTCTCTCAGCAGTCTGTCGTTGGATCCCCTCTTCCAGTTGTCATTTGCAAAGTCTGGTGTTCACCATGAACAGAATTATGTTGTCCTGGGGTGCAGGCTTCAGAGTCTTCCCATGTTGGTGGCTTTCCCTACTTCTGTCTCCTTCCTCTGCCCTCTTGCATAGCCTGGGAGTTTCTCCAGGTTCTTGGGTTTATGACCTTCACTATTCCCATAGTTACTCTTGTCAGGCTTCATACGAGGAAGCTACAATGGTGCCTCAAATCAATGTGGCTTCAACACTGCTGCCTCTGGACTCTCCTTTTTACCTTCTTTCTCGTCTTAAACTTGAGTTTCTGTGGTGTATTCAACAACTCTAGCAATCCAGGGGTTCCCTTCCAGACTGTAATTCTCTCCCAAGAACTGTACATGGATACCCCAGACTTGGGGTGGGGGGAACTCTTGTTATCTTCTGAAAGTCCAAGGTCTTTGGCCTCCTCAACAAAGATCAGATCATATCTGTGTAAGAGAGATAAGAGCTCTGCTTCTGGCTGTGCAAGCTTTTCCAGACAATACCACTGTGTTGTGGTTATGTCAACAAGCAGGGGGCACAAGGTCCTGTCTTCTTTGCATATTAGCTCTTCAGGCATGAGATCTACCTCAAATTTGTACTTGAAAAATTTGGGACTTGGGATCCTTTTGAACCTTTAGCTCATCTTCCTTGCAACAGTGTACTTTGGAAAACTGCTTCTGATGATCCTCACTTCAGACAAGAGTGTGTCTGAACTTGAGGCTCTCATGGCTATTCCTCCTTTTTCTCCCACAGAGGAAGGGTGTCTGTTGGGACTAATTCTCCTTTTAAGCCTAAGGTGGTTAATGAGTTGTCCCTGAATCAGGCTGTTCAATTTCCTTCCTTTTTTTTTCCCTTCTCCACAGTCTGGTAGTGAGAAGGTTCTTCTCATCTTGGATCTGCATAGACTGCTCTGATATTTGGATAAAACAAAGGCATTTCATAAGTTTGAACAGCTTTTTGTTTCTTTTCATCCCAGGACTTTGGGTTTAGTTGCTTCCAAGCAAACTATCTCATCTGAATTCTAAACCATTTCTTTTTGTTGTTCCTTTGATGGCAAGTGCCTTTCTTTTTCTGTAAAGATGCATTCTGCTGGGCTGTTGCCTCCTCTGGTGCCTTTATCAAGGGATTTGAACACCAGTTCCATCCTTGAGGCTGCTACTTGGTCCTCTGTTCATAATTTCACTAAACATTATAAACGGGATGTTGTTTCCAGGGTCAGGGTTGTTTTGCAAAGGTTTGTTAGCTTTTCTGTGCCTTTCTCATTCCATTTGTTTTCTTAGCTCTTGTTATTCCCTTCTGCTAGGAGTACTGCAACTATGATATGGAAGGACATAGTACCGTTGTGTAAAATGTTACCATAACCGTGGATGTCCTTCCATTCACTGTTACAGAATTCACTTCTTTCCTCCTCCCCCGTTTCCAAACTCTTGTCCCTGTGCTTTTGTTGCCCTCCTGGCCAAGGTACCCTTTCTTATTCTTTTTCCTTCTGGATGTACATGATGTCCTTCAAGGATGCATCTGCAGTCCTAACATATGGGTTGTCCTGCCTCAGGCAGCCCTTTGGTCGGCCGGATTCCAAAGTCTGGGTCTGGCCTCGGCTGATGTCGCACTTCACCCGGCGTCATAGCTGCTGGGGTATAAAGGCATCAGCCGACGCCATTTTCCTCAGTCTTTCTTGCCGCGCGGTGCCCGAAGCAGAAGCTGTTCGCAAGTGCCGGTCGGTCAGATCCAGAGATTTCTACTACCGAAGACTTCTAAAAAAGCTAAGTACCCCGTTGGGGACTCTTTCTTGCCTCAGCTGATGTCAGACAAAGTAAATAATTGTTTAACTTGTGGGAAACAAATACCTCATAAGGATTTCCACTCTTACTGCCTTCCTTGCTTAGGCCCAGACCACGACGTATCAGCTTGTCTAGCCTGTGCTTCCTTCAACCGACAGACGCTTAGACGTCAGTTGGAGTTTGCCGAAGAGGTTTTTGGTCCCGCTTTTGCATATAAAATGCCGTCGGAGACTCTGACTACACAATTAGCTAAAAAGCGCAAGGAAAAGGACCTACACTCGCGGCCAGCGGTTTCGGATGAAACCACGGTTAGGCCAACCGCGAGTGTATCGGTTTCGGCTGAAACAGAGTCCTCGGTTCTTTCTTCGGCCAAAAGCAGGCCACCAATAACCGAGGCCACACAGGCCATAGCTGAATCGGCTACAGAAATCACTGTTACAGAAGCAGGCACCCAGGATTTGTCAGATACTATTCCATTAGACATCTCTACTCCTGCACGTGGGGCTGATAAACCCCCTGCCTCTATGTCTATCAAGGCCTTTTCCAGGGCTAAAGCAGCCAAAATTTCTAAGACTTCGCCTACAAAAGCTGCCTCTCACAGGCCTACCTCTAGTTCCCAGATACTCAGCCTGGCTGAGTATCTTATTTCTTTGATCAGGGGATCCCAACCTCACCCAGACAGGGCCTCTCAACCTCCTCCAGATAAGAGGCCTAGGACTGAACCCCCTGAACCTCTCTCTACAGACTATTCCTCGGATGGCTCAGATATTTCTGACCATCAGGAGGGCCCATATTCACCTTATGAGGATTCTGATGCAGAAGACTCCATTCCTTCTGCTTCCCCTCCTGAAGAATTCTCTTTTGGGGAAACCCTACACTCTGAGGGAACATTTCCAATGGCAGGGCCAGGATTTTTCAGATTCAAGGAAAAGGCTAAGGACCTTTTTACATTTACCACAACATAGGCCTTTAGCCCCCTGTACTGTCAGTTGTTGATGATGCATATAATGATGCCAGTACTGCCCCTGATTCTCTTCCTCCGGCCCCTGCCAAACCTGACAGATATTACAGGGTCCCGGACACTCACTACCACTTGTATAAGGCTCATGTTGCAGACCCAGAAACCATTTCTCAGGGCCCTAAAGGTGTTGCAGCTGCCTCTGCCAAAAACCCTCTTCCCTCTGATAGGGAATCTAGAGCATTAGAGAGATGGGGTAAAAAGGTTTATACATCTGCTACTCTTTCGGCCAGGGCTTTAAACTGTTAATTTCACATGATTCAGTACCAGGAATTTCTGTTAGACCAGCTAAATAAAAAACTGTCTCCTCCTGAACCTATAGACCGTAAGCCCCTTCAGGATTTGGTACATAACTCTCAGCAGGTCAGTAGTCATTTTTTAAAATGTGGCTATGATGCACTGGAGGCTTCTTTTAGATCAGCTGTGACTGGAGCAGTAATTCGAAGGCATGCCTGGTTGAAAGAGCAATCATTACCAGACCATGTTAAGTCAAAACTCCTAGATGCTCCTATGGAGAAACAAAGTTTGTTTGGCTCACCTGCACAGGAGGTTCTAAAGAAAGTGGAAGAAAAAGCAAAATCTATCCAAACAGTCAAGGATTTTTTGCAGGTCCAACCACCGACGTTTAGCAGAAATTGGCCTTCGAAGAATTGGTCCTTTCCAGACACCTCCGGAGCACAGAGAGGCAGAAATAGATGCCCAAGAGGCAGAGGTCAATCTAGGGGTGCCTCCAGGGGTCGTCAGTGGCAATCTGCCAACCAGAGAAGTGCTGCCACAGCTACGACTACAACCACTTCCACAGGACAGACACAATGACTTGGCTCTGATTCCGCCTACCAGGGAACAACTGGAAGCACCCTTGGGCGGAAAGCCAGCCTTATTTTCAGACAACTGGCATTGCATTACAGGAGACAAATGGACTTTACAAACAATAGACAAAGGCTACAGGTTTCACTTCCACACTCTACCAAAAAAGAGAGGAATGCCAAACCTTCCACCAAGCCAAAAAAAAACAGAGGCTCTAAAACAAATCATCAACTTACTAAGGATGAGAGCAATAGAAAAGGTACCATCTATGGAACAAGGCCAAGGATTTTACTCCAGACTATTTCTTGTACCAAGAAAAGAAAATCAATGGAGGCCTATTCTCGACTTGTCCGCACTGAACACATACCTCATTGTTCCAAAATTCAAAATGCTGACCCTCCAGCAACTTCTTCCCATGTTGGGCAAGGAGTCTTGGCTGGTGACTCTAGATCTCAAGGAGGCATACCTGCACGTCCCTATACGACCAGATTGCAGAAGACACCTCAGATTTCTTGCAGGATCAGAGCATTATCAATTCTCAGCATTGCTTTTTCGCTTATCTACTGCGCCCAGAGTATTCATGAAATGCCTGGCATCAGTAATTGCTCATTGCAGGCTTCAGGGAATTCAAATTTACCCGTACCTGGACGACTGCCTAATACAAGCGGACAACAAGACAAAATTAACAAAGGATTTGGCCAATGTCATACAACTGCTGCAAGCCTTGGGATACACAGTCAGCATTCAAAAGTCAAGGCTAGTACCATCCCAAAGGATAACATTTTTGGGTGCAGAACTGGATACAACAACTCAGATGGCTTTTCTCACAGAGGAAAAACAAAAGCAACTACCAGTCCATTTCATGGCATTAACAACACAAACTCAGCTTACTGCAAGGAAAGTCCTGCAAGCCCTGGGTTACATGGCATCCTGCATAATATTGATCCCACATGCCAGGCTGCATATGAGGAAGTTGCAATGGTACCTAAGGAATGTATGGTCTCAACACAAGCACAGTCTAGAAGCCCAGAATCCAATTATTCCATGCCTGAAAAAAGAATTCCTGTGGTGGGCTCAGGCCTGTCAAATAAACAGAGGATTGCCTTTCCACAAACCACATCCAAGCCAGACCATCACCACGGACGCCTCAGACCTAGGCTGGGGGGGGGCGCACATGGAAGACAGGTGTATACAAGGCCTATGGTCCAAAACCCAGCTGAATCTACACATAAATCTAAAGGAGATCCTGGCAGTGAAACATGCACTCCAGGCATTCAGGCCATTCCTCCAACAAGGTCACCTGCTGATAAGGACGGACAATACCACAGTGATGTGGTACATCAACAAACAGGGAGGAACACACTCATACCCTCTATGCCGGATGGCAATGGACCTGTGGAATTTGGCCCTGAATCTCAACATTCAACTGCAGGCCAGATTTGTACCAGGAAAAGAAAATTCACTAGCAGACACCTTAAGCAGAAGAACCACGGATGCTCACGAATGGATGCTGCATCCAGATATCTTCAAAACCATAACAAAGAAATGGGGAATGCCAGAGAGAGACCTGTTCACCTCCCCACACAATCACCAATTGAAGAAATTCTGCTCAAGAGTATATACCACCCACTTGCCTGGAGGGTGGACTCCCTCTCCTTCAGCTGGAAAAACCTGACAGCATATGCAATTCCACGTCTTCCTTTGATGTACAAAGTTCTACTGAAGACCAGAGAGGAGCAGCCAAAGGTAATCCTGATAGCTCCAGACTGGCCAAGACAACATTGGTACCCGCTACTGAGAAGCATGTCTCGGGCACGCTCATGGCCTCTACCTCTATGCCCATTACTTCTAACACAGAACAACTACAAGACCCTGCATCCAAACTTGAAAACACTGCAGATAACTGCTTGGAATATTGCATGAAACAAAATCAACCAGATTTGTCTCAGAGGGTCAAGGACATTATCCTGGAGGCTCGCAGACCTTCCACAAGGAAAACATATTCAGCCAAATGGAAAAGATTCCTCATTTGGAGTGCAGCAAAGGGAGAAAATGTCAAATTGGTAAACATAGCACACATCCTGGAATACTTAGCAGAACTGTTCCACAATGGCCTGTCCTACTCCTCCATTAAGATTCATGCATCAGCAATTTCAGCAGAGTACAACATGGATCCTCCTGTCTTCTCTCATCCTCTACTCAGGCAGTTCTTGAGAGGAATCAAAAACATAAAGCCTACAAGGAAACCACCTCTACCCGCATGGGATCTCAACTTTGTGCTGGGAAAATTAACACTTCCCCCTTTTGAACCAGCAGCAACAGCAGACTTACAGTACTTATCTTGGAAAACTGCATTCCTGCTAGCAATCACTTCAGCAAGAAGGGTATCTGAGTTACAGGCATTAATGGCAGTCCAGCCTTTCCTTATCTTCCATCAGGATAGAGTGTCTCTGAGAACTAATCCTACTTTTATGCCAAAGGTGGTCTCCAGGGTATCATTGAACCAGGCTATTCATTTACCTACATTCTTCCCCAACCCACAGAACAGGGGGGAAAGACTACTACACACCTTGGATGTGCACAGACAATTGCGCTACTATCTGGACAGAACTAAGCTCAGCAGAAAAACTGACCAGCTTCTGGTAGCATATGCAACAGGAGTGCAAGGAAAAGCAATTTCAAAACAGACAATCTCAAAATGGATAGGAAATTGCATTAGATTCTGCTACTCTTTTCATGGAAAGACTACTACTGAAAATATCGGGCCTCACTCCACAAGAGCTACAGCCACAACTACAGCTTTCCTACGAGGAGTGGCTACCAAAGACATTTTAGAAGCTGCTACTTGGAGCTCCGTGCATACATTTGCCAAGCATTATAATCTTCCTTTATACTCCAGATCCCGAGTAGGTTTTGCAACTGCTGTTTTGCAAGGGATCTTAACTACACCATCATTATCTTAGTGCCTCCTCCCCCAGTTTGGCTATGGTATTCTACCCCTATGTTAGGACTGCAGATGCATCCTTGAAGGACATAGTACAGTTTTGTACCTACCTTAAATGTAGATGTCCGATAGGTATGCATCTGCAGTCAGGATTACCCACCCTCCTTCCCCTCTGTGGTATTCCTAGGGTACTTACCCCTCTTTTAGCTAGCTGGGGGAATCTATTATGGTGTATTTGTTTGTATGTATATATATGTGTATATTTTTTGCTCTCTACTGTTTGGAATTATCTGCATTTATCCAAATTTAGCCTTCCTAGAGGGCACCTGGCATCTGGGGCAAGAAACACTGAGGAAAATGGCGTCGGCTGATGCCTTTATACCCCAGCAGCTATGACGTCGGGTGAAGTGCGACATCAGCCGAGGCCAGACCCAGACTTTGGAATCCGGCCGACCGAAGGGCTGCCTGAGGCAGGACAGCCCATATGTTAGGACTGCAGATGCATACCTATCGGACATCTACATTTATGGTAGGTACAAAACTGTACTTTCTCCTTTGTCTTTGAGGGTATCCTTTTCCTCCTGGGGCAATTCAGTTCAGAGTGTTTGTGTCCGCACGTTGTCTTTATCCTCGTGCCTTACATGGGGAGCATACATGTGGTGTATGGTACCTAGAAAATATTAAAGGCTTTGGTTTACTGGCCAGATATTGGGCTGTCCTTGGCAGGCGGTCCCTGATGTAAAGAAAACTGCAGCAGTGAAGAGAAAGACCTACTGTTATGGTCAGGTTTTACGCAACTGTACTTTGAGAATCATTCAAAAAGGTCTGAACTGGCAGTGGGATTCCCTTCTTTGTTTCAAACATCACTCTTCATCCAGCCAATCAAAACTCCTTGTCTTCTATTTTAAACCAGTTAGTATCAGAGGGTTGTAGAATCTGTTCCCCCAGGGCTAAGACGGGAATGATTTTATTAAAGGCTCTTTTTGGTGTCAAGGGAAGGGACCTGGAGGCTTATCCTAGACCTTTTGCATCACATTCATATTCTCAAATATTTCAGGCCTGTTTTATATGTTTCTATGTCTGGTTTAAGTTTTCAATTTTCTGCTTTGCCCAGTGGTTTGTCAAATCAGGTTGGAGACAACACCAGCACCCTCTCTTGTTCCAGTATTAGGGTTTGTGAAAAAGGAGTTACTCTTGTGGGTGAATTAGTTGTCTCATCTCAGTTTTCCTTTTTCCCTTCCATAACGTATTTAGTCTATAACCACAGATTCTCACCCCCTTTGACAGCTCCTCAAGCAACATCTGATGAAAGTCTAAGGCTTCTGCATCAAATGTCAAGGAATTGTGCATTTCTAAGTGGTTGTCACTTGTGTTTTTTTGTTTTTCTCACCATAGCAAGACACTTCAGGCAGACTCGAGACTTGAGTATACAAGGGCTGTGACAACTACTGTGCCTTTTTTGGAAGGGGTTGGACTCCAGAAGTATACTAGAGGCAGCAACTTATCTATAAGCAGCTTTACTAAGCACTGCAAGCCAGATTTTTTCTCTAGGTCCAGAGCAGGCTTTGCTATGAGTATTTTCCAGGGGCTCCTGGAATTTGATCCTTTTTCCTCCTCTTTCTTTTTAAGCTCTAGCATTGATGTTCTTCATGCTTCACTGTTGCAGTCATCACATTTGGGTTATCTGCTTGCAGTAGCTCTCAGTTGGCCTGTTTAACAAAGTCTTGGGTCCAGCGTCAGTTGCTGTGTCTCCTTCTGTGACGTCATGTAGTCAGGGGTATAAAACATGCAGCTGATGCCATTACATCAGTCTTTCTTGCCGTGCGATGCTCGAAGCAGAAGCAGTTAGCAAGTGCCGGTCGGCCGACCCCTGAAATTTTCGTTTCTGAGTTTCAGAACTGAAGTCTTAAACTAAAAGCGAAGTACCCCATTGGGGAAACTTTTTCTTGCTCTAAACCGATGTCAGTAAAAGTAAATAATTGCATTTCTTGTGGAAAGCAAATACCTCATAAAGATTTTCATATGTACTGTATTCCTTGCCTAGGCCCTGACTACGATGTACCTCGCTGTTGGTTTTGTGCCTTATTTAAACAATGAACTATCCGTCGTCTGTATATTTTTGCTTCTAAATATTTTGGTGCTTGGTTCAATTATCGAGATATGTCGGTAAACCATCTGACTACCGACATTCCGAAAAAACGCAAAGATAAAGACAGACTGGCCGTCTAGGTCCAAAGCTGCTGACGAAGCTTCTCCTAAGGCAGTCGCCGGTTTGCTGGTACTCAGTGAGGTGGTATCGCAGCCCCTGATAACCTGCTACTTCAGACTCGCAGGCCTCTACTGAGACCCATTCAAAGTCCAGAAAGTCGCAAGATACTTCAACTGTGGAACCTGCGGATGTCTCTACCTTGGATGGGTCCGGAGCCGCTGTGCAGACAACGGCGTCTGAGAGTGTATTCAGGCCTACTGACTTGCATATTAAACAGACACCATCTTCTTTTTCAAGGCCTAAAACTCGAACCATGCCTAGAAAAGCGATGCCCAGACCGCATGGTCAGGCCTCTATGCCTAAAAAAACAAATAAGAATGGCTGAAGAACTTATTACGTTAATCAGGGGAAGACAAACTTCCCCCTCTGAGAGACCCAAGACTGAGTTTGCTTATGATACTTCTGACCAGGCTTCTTAAATTTCTGTTTCCACTGATAACCAGGATTTAACCTTATCTACCTGTGAGGATTCTGATGCTGAGGACTCTATTCCCTCTGCTTCCCCTCAGAGGACATCTCTTTTGGTGAAACCTTGCATACTCTTAGGGAGCATTTTCGTTGGGAAAGTCAGGATTTCTCTGATTCTAAAAAGAGGCTTAGGGATTACTTACTCCTGCCCCAGTACAGGCCTTTAGCTATCCCTCCTGTACTAGACATTGTTGATGATGCCTTTTCAGAATCTAGCCTGGCCCCTGACTCTTATCTCCTGCTCCCAGAAAACCTGATAGATATTACAAGGTTCCTGACTCTCTCAAGTTCCTTTTCAAAAATCCTTTTGTGGATCCTGTGACCATTTCACAGGGACCCAAGGGCCTTAAAGCTACTACTGCCAAAAATCCTACCCCCTCTGATAGAGACCGGGGCGCTGGATAGATGGGGTAAGAAGGTATACACTTCTGCAACCTTGGCCATTAGGGCCTTAAACTGCCAGTTTCATATGTTAAAGTATCAGCAATATATTGTTGGATTGCTTAAACAGAAAATTGTTGATTCCTGATTGTGCTGAAAATAAGTATTTAATGCATTCTGATGAACAGGTTGGAAAACATACTTTGCGATGTGGTTTTGATTCATTAGAGGCATCTTTCAGGGCTGCTGTCAATTGGGTCTGTACTTAGAAGGCATGCTTGGCTTAAGGAGCAGTCCTTGCCAGATCATGTTAAAACTGAATTACTGGATGCTCCCTTAAATCAGGACCGCCTGTTTGGCAACAAGGCAGAAGAAGTTCTTAAAAAGATGGAGAAAAAGCGAAATCTATGCAAACTGTTTACTTACAAGTACAACCTCCAAGATTTAGTAGGCATTTGCCCTCTAAGAATTGGTCCTTTCCTGCCTCATCCAGGCCATCAGTCCAAACCCATATCCAGCAGTACACCCAGGCTTCAGTGCCAGGGTATGCACAGGACTAAGCAGTGGGAGGCCCCCAATTCCAAATCTGGGAGTAGTAAAACTCCCCCTTATGGTTAACTATATCAATGACTTAACTTTAAAACTTCCATGCACTTCTCAACTGACTACCCCTTGGGGGGTAAATATTGCTGTACAAGCAAAAAACTGGGAACTCATTACCCAGGACAATTTGGTTTTTAAATATAGTCTCCCAAGGATACAGATTTCACTTCCACACGTTACCAACGCCAAATGGTTGGCCAGATCTACCCCCAAATCAGTGGGCAGAGGCTCAAAAGCAAGTACACTCTCTCTCTCTCTTAAGCATAAAGGCTATTCAAACTGTACCAGAAGAGGAAAAGGGACAAGGTTTCTACTCAAGACTTTTCCTGGTACCCAGAAAAGACAATTCACAGCATCCTATCCTGGATCTTTCTACTTTTAAACAACTTTTTGGTGATTCCAAAATTCAAGATGCTTAACTCTTCACCAGTTGCCTCCTATGCTAGATTTAAGGAAGCATACCTGCACATCCCTATCAGGGAGTCTTGCAGAAGATACCTATGCTTCAAAGCAGGCTACATGCACTATCAGTTTTCTGCACTACACTTTGGCTTATCTACTGCGCCCAGGGTATTCACAAAGTGCCTAGCTCCAGTCATTGCATTTTGCAAGCAAAGAAATATTCAAATATACCCATACCTGGACAATTGTCCAATTCAGGCAGAAAGCCAGGACATACTTTTGAATCATCTGGCTTTTGTACAAAGGGTATTAATTTGTCTGGGGTGGCCATAAATGAAAAGAAATCACACCTGGTACCCTGTCAAATTATATTCCCTGAGAGGAAGCTTGAATACAACTTCCCAGTTGGCTTTCCTCACGCCAGAGAAACAAATTCATTTGACAACCAACTTCAAACTAGTGGCCACAAAAACCCTGCTATATCTGCAAGACAAGTACTGCAAGCCTTGGGGTTCACGGCCTCCTGCATTCTTCTAATTCCATATGCAAGACTGCATATGAGGAAGCTACAGTGGTATCTAAAAAGCCTATGGTGTCCACATTCTCAGGACCTAGAAGCAATGATTCCGGTCATACCTTGCCTACGTTTAGAGTTCCTTTGGTGGGCAGAGGCCTCTCACCAAAACAAGGGACTACCATTCACTCTACCCCCTGCTGCCCAAACCCTAACAGACTCATCAGACTATGCATGGAGGGGCTCACCTGGCAGGGAAGAGCATTCAGGGCTAATGGGACCAAAGTCAAATGCACCTGCATATCAATCAAAAAGAAATGTTAGCTGTACAGAATGCTCTGACAGCCTTCAAGGACCACATTCTTCCTGGCAATTAATGGTAAAGACCGACAACACCACTGATGTTCTAAGTGTTTCCCTCTTGATTACATTTGGGTAATCTGCTGGCAGGTTGCCCTCAGTCAGCCTGAATAACAAAGTCTTGGGTCCTGTGTCAGTTGCGGTCTCCTCTTCCATGATGTCAGGTTGTCAGGGATATAAAACATGCAGCCGACACCATTTTCTAAAGTCTTTCTTGCCGTGTGGTGCCCGAAGCAGAAGCATTTCACAACTGCCAGTCGGCCGACTCCTGAAATTTTCCCATTCGAGTTTCAGAACCAAAGTCTTCAAACTAAAGCTAAGTACCCTGTTGGGGAAACTTTTTCTTGCTCCCTACCGATGTCAGTAAAAGTTGATAATTGCATTACTTGTGGGAAGCAAATACCTCCATAAGGATTTTCATTTGTACTGTATTCCTTGCCTAGGCCCAGATCATAACGAGCCTTGCTGTCTGTTGTGTGCTAGATTTAACCAACACACTATTGAGCGTCTGTATGTTTTTGCTTCTAAATATTTTGGATCAAGATTTAATTATCCTGAAATGTCGTCGGTTAGCAATCCGACTACCAGAGTTCACAAAAAGCGCAAAGAAAAAGACAGAGACAGACCGTTAAGGTCCAAAACAGATGACGAAGCTTCTCCTAAGCCAGTCGCCAGTTCACCGTTACTCAGTGAGGCGCTTTCGCAGCCCCTGATACCCGCTACTTTTGAGTCGCAGGCCTCTACCAAGACCCATTCGGAGTCCGGTATGCCGCGAGATTCTCAGAGTATTGAACCTGCGGATGTCTCTCTTGGATGGTTCTGGAGCTGCTGAGCAAGCACTGGCTTCTGAGGGGTGTTTTCAGGCCTCTACATTTTTATATCAAACTGACGCCAGCCTCAAAAACAAGATCAAAAATCATCTATGTCTAAAAAACCGACGCATGAGCCACATGCTCAGGCCCCTATGCCTAAAAAACAGATTATCAAAGTGGCTGAGGACTTACTTTGATCAGGGGTTCCCAACCCTCCTGCTAAGAGGCCTAGGCAAGGCACTGATTATGAATCTTCAGATCAGGTTTCCATTTCTTCTGATTCCTCTTCTGATCAGGAATTTTCTTTTCGACCCTATGAGGATTCTGATGCAGAAGAATCCATCCCATCTGCATTTATAGGTTCATAGGTTAGTACTAAGCTAACTGCCTTTGTGAGCCATTGTAAGCCTAGCCAATTATCACTTGAGACTCAAGCCCTGCACCTTGGGATTTTAAGGCAAACACCTTAACCATTAGGTCATCCTCCCAACACTCCTGAGGATTATTATTTTGGAGAAACTTTGCATACTTTAAGTGAACATTTTCACTAGGAGAGTCAGGACTTCTCTGATTCAAAAAAGAGGCTTTGGGATTTCCTCCTTCTTCCTCAGCATAGGCCTTGGGCAATTCTTTATGTATTAGACATGGTTGGTGTGTTTTCGGAATCTAGCATGGCTCCTGATTCCCTTTCTCTTTCTCCTAGTAAGCCAGACAGATATTACAGGGTTCCTGACTATCACAAATTTATATTACAAAAACCCTGCTGCTGATCCTGGGACTATTTCACAGGGTCCCAAGAGTGTAAAGGCCTCTACAGCCAAAAATCCTACCCCCTCTGATAGAGATTCCAGGGCGCTGGATAGATGGGGAAAGAAGGTTTATACATCTGCAACCTTGGCGATTAGGGCCTTAAACTTCCAGTTTAATATGCTTAAATATCAACAGCATTTTATAGGTTTACTGAAACAGAAAATGATGATGATTTCTGATTGTGTGGAAAATAAAGAATTACAGGAATTGCATTCAGCAGAACAGGTTGGAAAGCATACTTTGCAATGTGGTTTTGATTCCTTGGAGGCCCCTTGCAGGGCCGCGGTTACTGGATCTGTGATTAGAAGGCATGCATGCTCAAGGAGCAAAATCTGCTTTAGCATGTTAAAGCTAAATTGTTGGATGCCCCTTTACAGCATGATACTCAGTTTGATAATAAGACAGAAGAGGTTTTAAAGAAAATGGAAGACAAAGCTAAAGCTATGTAAACTGTCTAATATTTCTTGCAAGTGCAGCCACCCAGGTTCAGTAGGCACTGGCCTACAAAAAATTGGTCCTTTCCTGTGTCCAACAGGGCCACTCAAGGCAAATCCAGGCGTTCAAAAGGCTCCAAATACCAAACACAGGGTTCTTGCAGGTCAAAGTTAATGGGTTGCCTCTTCCTCCAAATGTGGAGGAAACAAAGCACAACCCTACAGTAAGTGGTCTCAATGACTTTCCTCTACCTTCACCAAGCACTTATCTTTTGGCAGCCCCCTTGGGGAGATGACTAGCACTTGATGCTCAAAATTTGCTGTTAATTACCCAGGACAAGTTGGTATTAAGCATAGTATCCCAGGGGTACAGATTTCATTTCCATACTTTGCCAATTCAAATGGTTGGCCAGATCTGCCACAAAATCAGTTGGCAGAGGCTCAGTAACAAATTATGTCCCTCATGGATATGGGGGCTATTCAACCAGTACCAGAAAAGGAAAAAGGACAAGATTGTATTCAAGACTTTTCCTGGTACCCAGAAAAGACGATGCCTGGCGTCCAATACTGGACTTATCAATTTTGAACACGTTCCTGGACATTCCAAAATTCAAAATGCTTACTTTACAACAGCTACTGCCTATGCTGGGCAGGAACGCTTGTTAGTGTCTCTAGATTTAAAGGAGGCATACCTGCATATCCCAGTAAGGGAATCATGCAGAAGGTACCTCCTCTTCAAGGCAGGTTTTCTGCATTACCAATTCTCTGCAGTGCCCTTTGGCTTATCTACTGCACCCAGGGTCTTTGCAAAGTGCCTGACACCAGTAATTTCATTCTGCAGACAAAGAAGCATACAAAGTTATCCTTTTCTGGACGACTGTCTAATTCAAGCAGAAGACAAGGACACACTTCTTCAACATCTGGCGTTTGCAAAAAGACTTATAACATGCCTTGGGTTCACAATAAACGAAAAGAAATCCCAACTGGTACCCTGTCAAATAATTACATTCCTGAGAGCAAGCTTGAATACAACTGCCCAGATGGCTTACCTTACGCCAGACAAAGGCAACTGACAACATACTTCAAACAAATGGCAACAAAAACCCAGTTATCTGCAAGACAAATTCTGCAGGCTTTTGGGGTTCATGGCATCGTGCATTCTACTAATTCCATATGTGAGACAGCATATGAGGAAATTATAATGGTACCTAAAAAGTTTATGGGAGTCAGCATTGTCACAGTCTGAAAAGTATGATTCCTCTCATTCCCTGCCTACAACAGGAGTTTCTTTGGTGGGCAGAGACATGTCGCCAAAACAAGGGACTTTCATTCACTCTACCCCCTGCCACCCAAACCCTAACTACAGACACATCAGACTATGCTTGGGGGGCCCACCTGGTGGGGAGATGCATTCAGGGCAAATGGAGCCTGAAACAAATGCATCTGCATATCAACCAGAAAGATGTTAGTTGTTCAGAATGCTCTGACAGCCTTCAAGGACTTCCTTCATCCAGGACAACTACTGATAAAGACGGACAACACCACTGTCCACCACCATAAACAAGCAGGGGGTACTCATTCGTACCCCCTTTGCAAACAAGCCATGGCATTGTGGAACACAGCCTTGACTTACCAAATACATCTTCAGGCTCAGTTCCTGCCTGGAAAACAAAATACTCTGGCAGATGACCTAAGCAGAAATCTTATGGACCCGCACAAATGGAAACTGGATCCACAAATCTTCAGCATGTTAACACAGAAATTGGGGAGCCCAGACATAGATCTATTTGCCTCTCCCCAAAAGTATCAGCTGGACAAATTCTGCACAAGAACTTATCACAAAAAAGCATGGAAAGTTTATGCCCTATCCCTCCGTTGGAAAAACCTGTCAGTCTATGCATTTCCCCCTCTGTCTCTTCTCTCCAAGGTCCTACTAAAAGTCATACAGGAAAAAACAAAAATGATCCTAATTGCTCCAGACTGGCCCCACCAGCACTGGAACCCAATTCTAAAGAATGTCTCAACTTCCTCCTTGGTACTTGCCTCAAATACCTCGTCTACTGTCTCAGCAGAACAATCAAATTCTGCACACTCATCTCCAAACTCTGAACTTTGCAGCATGGCTGATCATTTAATTATTCAAACACCTCTCAGTAAATCTGTGATGGATGTCATTTTGGAAGCCAGAAGTCCTAGTACTAGAAAGTCTTATGCTGATAAATGGAAGAGATTCTGTTTGCAATCAAACACAAGGAACGGACACAGCTAAGCCCAATATTCCTCAGATTTTACAATATTTGACTGAGATGCTTTTTTTCTTCAATAAAAATCCATGCCTCTGCCATCTCTGCTCATTACAACACAGAGCCTCCCCTCTTTTCTCATCCTTTGCTTAAACAGCATCTTAAGAAGGGCCAGAAATTTAAGGTCTCCCAGAAGATCACAAACTCCTGCATGGG